>NW_008337055.1:1035368-1069987 GCF_000622305.1 Nannospalax galili
GAGAGGGAGAGAGAGAGAGAGAGAGAGAGAGAGAGAGAGAGAAACAAGGAACTGAACCTTTGTAATTTTGTACAGAAGCAACCCTGACCTCCTCACTCAAGTAACGCCACAGGCCTTAGGACTGGAAGATGCTTGGAGAACAAGTGGCCCGGGAGGCCATCCGAACAGATGGGTGGAAGGAGGACAGTGAGCAATTCTTCCCTTTCCTGGGGTTCTGCTCTACTGGCCCCTGATCTCCTTCCCATGTCTTACAACATCTCCTTTCCAAAGCTCAAAATCTGCTTTGATAATTTCTGAAATAGGATGACAGCAAGATGCCATGTGTCTGTCACATCCAGCCACACCAGAGCCAGGGGGTGACAAGGACAAGGAGAGGGCTCCCACCTGCATGCTTGAGATGATGGACACTAGAGGACTTTTCCGTCCCACAAGACGCCTCATTCCAGAGGCGCTGTACTGCGCTCTGTGACTTATGACTTGCGGTAACAAAGATTATCTTTAACATTCTTTAAGCCTGCAACACTTCAAATGAGACCCTTGGAACAGAACACAGCAGTCTAGTCTGAACATGAGCTGCCGCGGGGTCTCCAGCACCAACGACCTTTGTGTCCAAACTTGTCCTGACCACCTTTGCTCCCAGCCTTGGCCTCTCTCAACAAGAGCCTGGTTTACAATGGTACATGGGCTCTCCATGTGCTACTCTGCATCTCCAGGTATGTATCACAAATATCCTTCTTTGGAGACACTCTCTCTGACTGACATTTTAGTTTGTTATTAGCCAAAACTGAGAAGTACAGATTCTATTTTCTGTCACATCTTTTATTTCTTAGAAAAGTACATTTGGCAAAAAATAACAATTGTAGCTTTAGTTACTGAGATGATTTTAAAAAATCTTTCACAATGAAACAAGTGGTCAATTTCATTTTAATTTTCTGGACCCTATACTCTCCCCCCCATCACCATCAGAGTTGTCCAGAAACATAAGAGCAAACCCAGGGCAAACCAGAGGGAACCAGCCAGCCATCCTGTGGCCCCTTCCCTGGACTCCCACGTCATCCTGGTGACTACTTATCTTTGGCAGATTGGCATCTCTGCCCTCGCTCTGCACATGAGAAAACACACCAGAGCACAGCTACTGTCCTCCCAGAGTCTGACCCTCAGGCTATCTTGCTTCCTCCACCCCATAGGTGATGCTGACGCCCACGAGTTCTTTCAGGTTCTCAGGAAAGAGCCCTAATTAAAACTTACTTTTCCATAGCAATGGCTATATCTTGAAAGCCTTGTGCAGTGATGTTGTTTTTGTCCCAGATGACCGTCCTGTTTGAAAAAGAAACCATGAAATGATCCCGAAGCCTGGGGGAGAGGATGCTCTCCCTGCAGAGAAATCTCTGGGAGTCAACAGCAGGTCCAGCCTCTTGACATCATGGCATGACAGTGTCATCTACGAAACTCGTGCTCAAAAACCATGTAATTCAGTTATTAAAAAAAGAAAATTACACAGAAAACAATCTCATAATGTTTAAAGCAAGTTTAGGATGTTGTGATGGACCTACTTCACAGCTATCCCTGTCCCATGCATCTGAAAGTCCAACAGGCCACAGGTTGGACACACCTGTTAGCATGTGAATAGTGGATCGTGACAGGGTAAAGCACAGCTGGCTGTCAAGGGGGCCATGTGTGGGGAAACAGCATGGGGAGACTTTGAAGCAGTGCAGTGGCCCCCACGGTGACTTTGAACAGTAGACCTCTGGTCTCGCTTTTAAGTCTTATAGTGACAGACGTGGGGAGTAGAGAAGACGCCTTGGACTCACAGCGGCGTAACTGTGCGTTAATAAGGACAGGCAGTCCATGATGGACCACTGGCTATGTCACCTCGTGCTGCCATGGGCAGTTTCCTTCATGAGAATATGTTCTCTGATGCTTACAGAACTCACCTGAGGTGCAGCTCTCAGAATGTGGCCTGTCACTAAGGGACACAGACTGCCCAGGTTTGCTCCCTCGGCATGGCCTGTGAGGACTTCCCTGTTCCTCACGGCCACGACCTGGGTAGTCAGCTGTCAAGACGACAGCGGGAAAAAAAGCTGCAACACTTCTGTGGGGTTGTGCTGGACAGCTTTGGTGTCAACCTGACACACCTGGGTAGAGGGAGCCTCAATCGGGGAACTTTCTCCATTGGACTGGCCTGTGGCCATGTCTGTGGGGCATCTTCTTGATTATTGAGTGATGTGGGAGGGCCCAGCCCACTGTGGGTGTTGCCACCCCTGGGCAGGTGGCCCTGTGTCATGTAAGAAAGCAGGCTGAGCAGGGGCCAGGGGAGAGAGCCAGTAAGCAGCGTTCCTCCATGGCCTGGGTTCCAGCTCCCGCCTCCAGGTTCCTGCCCTGAGTTCCTACCTTGGCCTCCCCGATGAACTGTGACCTGAGAGATGTAAGACAAATAAACCTTTCCTCCCCAGGTTGGTAGTGGTCAGTTTGTTTTGTCACCACAGTGAGCACAGGAAGATAATCCCTGGGGAGACACTGTGTAGAAGTTGGGGAGCACCTCAATAACTGCTGTGATAAAAGCCGAAGCTGTCTTCTCTTCTTCCCAGCCAGCACCCTTGAGGTCCGGGTTCTCTACAAGAAGCACTGACCCCTAGGAGCCAAGGCGGTCCTGCCTACCTGAGCTTGGTGTTGATCTGCAGAGCTTTGGCCAGCATTTTTGCTCCCATGTCCCCCATGTTGTTCCCGCTGATGTCCACTTTGGTCAAGGAGGTGTTGCTGCCCAGGGCATTGATGATGATGGTGACCTCGGCCTTGAGTTTTGAGTCAGCCAGAGACAGGGACTGCAGAGGCTGTGGGCAGGTGGCACACACTTAATGGCCTCATCAAAGCAACGACTACTCTCTAAACTCCTTCACAGAGAAGCAGGGATTGGACCCACTGCCATACCTGGTTTTAGAACCACTGCCTAAAACCACTAGGAGCTGAAACCTGGAGGTTCTGGCATAAAACAGACCTCCTGGGGGACACTTGGAGAATTTGCATTTTATTGCTAAATGCCTGTCACTTCTGTGGGAAGTCATGGAGGACCCAGTATAAGACAGGACAAGGTGGATACAAGACACCAAAATCTCCCAGCTGAAGCCCTGTCCCTTTCTACCCATTTTATTATTCTATAAGTGAAATGAAAACCCTAAAATACAGAGGTCAAGTATAAACTAAAAGCCAGTCAGGAGAACGATCGTCAGTCAGATCACATCTCTGTCTACCCACTGCTGCACTTTTTGTTCATAAATTCACCCAACCCTGTCAGCCACCCAGTTCCACAGGCACAGGCCCTTATCCTCATTTCCCAAACAAGACACCGAAGGGTTAAGCAACTCAACCAAAGTCACCCAGGCAGTTGATGGGTAGGAAGCACATGACTGCTTGGGAGCTGGTGGCAAGGGGATCAGAAGTTTGAGTCTAGCCTTAACTACATAGCATGTTCACAAAGCCAGCCTGGGCTACACGGGATCCCATCTTACACAATACAAAATAGCAAAACAAAACCAGTCACGCAGTTAGATAGCAACTGAACTGGGTTCTGAACTCGGCTTGAATAACTGAGTTTCATATTGTATCTCTTAACAATTACACAGCATTGCCCTGACAAGCTTATGTTAGAACTTTCTGGTCATTATGCCATAACTTTATCTTTTATCTGTGTGACCTGTTTATCATACACTGCATATGAATCCACATTAGCGTTGTCTCTGTCCCTTTAAGAGACTTGAAAGCCACGCAGGCTGGGTGCAGGTTTGGTCTGGTTTGCAGAGTACCTGACCAAACACATCACAGGGCTTCTTCCTTGTCCCCAGATCACTTGACCTGCTCACTGTGGACATCTGAGTTTGCAAGACTTGACGCAAGCCCAGCTTAGTAAAATGGGGGAAGACTTCCAGGACTTGAACCAACATGAAAGTTCCAGTTCAGACGTGGAGGATGAGAACAGCATCTGGGTCGTGTGGACTGGTCACCTCTGGTCTTAGGCCATAAGTAAATCTGACATATCAAGCCAGAGAATGCTGAAAGCAAATTCTAAAGTTATCTACAACCAGGGCTCTTAGTGGCCCAGGAGACTGGGGCTAACCATGAGCCTTGGTGATCTCCATGACAACAGCCAAATACACCCTAAGATCTACCATGCCTGCTCAACCATGCCACATGATCCTCAGAGCATCTATCACTGAAGTCCAAGAGCCAGGATGAGGAGGGTAACAGAGTCAAGATTCAGACATTGGTTGGGCACGGTGGCTCCCACCTGTGATTCCAGAACTGGGAGGTAGAGGCAGGAGAACGACTGAGGCCAGCCTAGGCTCCCTGAGACTCTGTTTCTAAAAAACAGCAAGAAAGATACAAAGATACAGCACCATCATGTGTCTGGTTAGACCAAGTGACTACATAGCATCTTTAAACCCATACTGTGTGCTCCCCACACCTAGTCTAGGACAAACCACAAGGCAAACGGGTATTCCTTAGCCTTAGACCTACTGGCGGCTGCTGAGGTAACATGACACTTTAGTCAAAAAGCTTGGCTGTGCTGAGCTCAGCTATAGTGAGGCAGAGTCAGAGTTCTTTTAACAGCTCACATTCAGATAAACAGAAGACAATGGACAGTGCTCAGACATGAACAATGTAATGTTGCAAACACAAACAAATCTGATACTCTTCACAAAAGCGATGACCATGCCTCTCACCACTTCTTTCTTTAAAATTTATTTATTTATTTTATGTGTATGAGTGTTTTGTGTGCATGTGAGTGCACCGTGCATGTGCAATGCCCAAGGAGGCCGGAAGAGGGCGTTGGATACCTTGGAACCAGAGTTACAGATGATTGTGAGCTGCCCTGCTGGGAACTGAACCTGAGTTCTCTGCAAGAGCAGCCAGTGCTTTTAACCACTGTGTCAACTCTCCACCCCCCCCCCATTTCTGCAATCTCTCTTCAACTACTATAGAAATGGTATTTCACAGCTTCTTTCCGATGCTGGAGATCTCTCCAAGCTGCCACACCAACTTTAGCACTATATTCAATATTCAAATTCCAAAACACCCCAGTTAACACTCAAAAACAATGGGCATAGCTATTAATCCAAATAGAAGGACCATTCATGCATAACTATAAGGTCAGTTTTTCCTGATTTATTGACCTTCTGCACAGTCTTAATACTTACTTAATTCTTACTATTTCTTGTCAGAGCTGAGCATGTTTTATCTGGATTCTGTGTCCAAGCTGTAGGCTCTCCCGGGAGAAAGTCACCCTGTTCTGTGGTGACAACATGGATTTCTATGCACTGCTTTCAAACGGGATTCTCTGCCATCTTGGCTGCTCCCTGTCACCATTCCACGAATCTGGAAGTGGTCACCTGAACACCACCATCTACAGCTCAAGGTGACAATAAAGTCACAGGCACCAGGGTTTGCCGCTGAATATCATGTACACTTCTGGGTGACTAGGCTACCCCATGGGCTGCCAAAACGTGCTTCACAAACACGGGGCAGAGTGTCAAAGGCAGAGGTTACTTTCTGAATGCCAACTCGCACATAAATAAAACCAAAGCCGAGTCTAACTGAACCAGTTTTCTTTGGAATTTTTGAACTCATAAGACTAACTCCAAATGATTTTAAGTTGTTTTGCACATTACAGATTCAGAAGTAGAGGGGAAATAGCAGTTAATTCCCTTTTGAAAAGCCCACCTCATTTTCAGTGACACAAAATAAAAAAGCTTTTCACTAACTACACAGTTGTTAGCGATGTACTAATCAAACTTGTAACTTGGCAGAATTTACATTTACATAGCAGATTTTATCATCTGCGAACGTGTTTCCAGGTGAGTTTTAAATATCAAAATTATCTTTAAGAAATTCTAAAATTATACAAACAGTTTGAAGCCCCATATGTAAAACATAAACTGTATAACTTCATAAAAGTCTAAAACTTCTTAAATATTTAGTAAGAAACAAATATTTTGGGATGAGTATGAAGTATGATTCTGTAACATCAGGTTTCCAAATCTTTTAAAGATGGGCCAATGCAGGAAATGTGAACTATGAATAAAGGGGGATGGGAAAAGCCAAATTAAATATGTATAACCAACAGCATTAATTCTGAAAACTGTAAATTACATTCGAATTACAGCCCTGTTTTAATAATCTAGTATAAGAGGGGCAAATTCAGGGTTTATTAGCAGATGAAGACAGAGAGACGTAACGGAATTCATTAAATAATGAGTCTGATACTTTAGCACACAGGTCAGAAAGTCACACAGCAGAGAAGCAAGTGGACAGAACTTTCTGCTGCCCACCAGTCACAGACACCTCTCAGGGGACAAGGCCAAGCAGGGCAGAGTTCTAACTGCCAACCCTGAGCCCCACTCATCACTTCCTCAGAAAGTTCACCTCTAGATGTCAAAGAATCTTGTATCATGTCCTGGTATAAGTTCAAAAGGGAACATATTTTTCAGGAGGCACTTCACCTAATACGAGAAATTACCCTGCAGCCCACAGCTGACTCTCCGCAGAGGCAATCTGAGTTCATTTGGACTTTAGGAGCTGTAAAAGCAGCTGTAAAAGCAAACAAATATGCCTTTGAGAGGAAAAGGACAAAGCCTTAAAGAACATCAGGACAACATAAGGGACACATTGCTCTGAATTCAATGAACTCATGAAAGTGCTTTTACTTTGCTGGTAAAATCTCTTTTCTTTCATCCAGTAGAAATGATCAGTTGAAAAGACAAGCAAGTCAGGTAATCAATACTCACCGAGTCTTCATCTTGAATCATCTGTACTAAGCTGTCTAATATAGGTGTCAGGTTTCTAAAGAGATTTGAAAAGCAGACAGTGGGATCAAATCAAAAGCTTTCAGGAGGCTGGTTATTTTCATCATGGTCATATAAAAAATTCAAAACTCTTACTTGGTTTTCATATTATTAAAATTTTTGCCTAATGCCAGGTGCTGGATTGATCTGTTTTTACTGAGCCACACTATTAGGGTAGATAGGTCAGATTCTAAACCTGGGAAAAGAAAGAATACAGACAGAATCAAAACACATGTAGATAAGTGACTGCTCAGCTGGAATTCAAGGATCTAAAGTGACGCAGTTGGGTGACTTCCTGTTCTGAGCTCAGAGCCCATGACCCTGTGCCTTTATCCTCAAAGGAACTGTTTCTCCCCTTTTCAGGTCCTGCTGGTCCCCGCGGATGAATTCATTCTCTGCAGAATTGGTGACTATGGAAACTCAGCAGGATCTGAGGATCAGCTGAGCTGACAGGTCCCCTCTCCCTGGCTCTATGTAAGAGAGGATTCGGCCACACTGCTCACGGGCAGGTAACTGCAGTGACGGTTATCTATACAGACTCAACAGCTGACTACAACCAGAAATGAAGTTACTCACCTAAGCATCTGAATAAACCAACAAGGGCACAACTTCACTACTACCAAGAACATAAAGTCACTGGACTCAGACCTTTATCACACTACACGGATCTGCTTTGTAGAGTTTGTTTAAAAATGTGCAAATTTGGCCACAAATCAGTAGGCTTCGGCACAGACTCATTCCACAAATGAACTCTATTGCTAAATTGAAAGGCTCAGTGAGTGAAGAAACGAGGTGAGATGTTTAAGGAGCCGCCTCAGCCAGGCTGGCGGGTCGCCCCTTTGTTCCGTGCTCATTCCCAGCAGCACCTTTCCCCCTTCGGAGTGAACTCACCGTTGTCAGAGATGTCCAAGCTGGTGATGTTGTGGATCTCCGCGATGCAACCTTCTAACACTTGAGCTCCTGCTGACCTCAGCTAAGGAAACAGACCAAACACAGGTAAAGCCCACTCACTGCAGCAGGACAAATGATCAATAGAAGAGACTGTCTTAAAATAAGCCGAAAAAGCAAAGGTTTACCAACGCTAAACGAGCCATTACTAACGGAGGTGAGGAGAGGTCATTTCCCGTGGTAAAGAAACGATGCTGTTCCCCACACCACACGATTCAACGTCAAATCCCAAAATGTTTAGAAAAAGGAGAGGGACAAACAGAGGGCTGGTCAACCTGAACAACTCAGTGTTGGGTGGGGGTGTGGCTCAGTGGTAGGGTGCTTATCCACTGACAGGAGCCCTGTGGGCTCCATCTCTAGCACCAAAAAACAAAACAACAGTGTATGTCAACACACAAGAATTTTATTTCTAATTTTGGAAATGTAGCAGATCCCTCTCAGACATGAGAAAGCAGGACGTACTTCATCCCACACCTCTGCTTATAAGGTGTGAATGAGTCTTGGGCCCCAAAGCAGTCACAGGACAGACCCCCCCTCCTCCCCACCCTTCCCTGCAGAGTCTAAGCACCTGGGAGTAGTTCTGTCATTTTTATTCACTGTCCTGCGATCCTACACTCCCTCTTCTGTGGAAGGCCTTCCACAGGATGCAAAGGACCTACTGTGTGGCCCTCCCTGCCCAGTAAACTTACTATCTAATTAGAGAAGAGGAGCCATCATTTATTAGGAGCCCACTATGAGCCAAGGAACGTGACAGGTCTTTTCTTTGGGTAGAAAAAATAACAGATTTCTACACTAAATTTATAACATAAGGTACCATTTTTCTACTTGTTAAAGAATTCTCAATTCACTGGTTCATATGCAGCAATTTCATTCTATGCTGCTTTGGAGCCAGACCTACCAACTTCGCTGGGCCCTCTTGTAAGGTAAGCACAGACCTTTGGGGTCACTGTTTGTATAGAAGTCATTTGAATTCAGTCATTCTTTTTTTTAATATTTTATTTATTATTTTTATTTTATGTGTATCAGTGTATTGCCGGCATGTATGTGAGTGCATCCGTGTCGTGCAATGCCACGGAGGTCAGAAAAGGGTTTCAGATTCCCCTGGAATTGGAGTTGAAGACAGTTCATAGCTGCCATATGGGTGCTGGGAATTGAACCTGGGTCCTCTGCAAGAGTAGTCAGTGCAATGCTCTTAACCACTGGGCCATCTCTCCAGATCCCTTAGTCATTCTTTCTAAGGTGATAACAGATTGCTGTGAGATGCCTTAGGGGAGCTCTGAAGGTGCATGTCACTGAGAGGCAGATCTCTCACTATGTCTGCGCTCAGAAAACCAAGCCCAGCCCCGGGGTAGAGGGCTTCCTGCCCAAGTGTGCGGACCTGCCTCCAGCACAGTCTGCCGGGTCCTCTCATCCATTAGTGGCCCTGTGCGTAGGGATGGGTTCCAGGACCCTGAAGACACCACAACCCACAAAGCTCAACTCCTCTGTGCATAAACATGAGGCCTTTGCAGGAATCACACACTCTCCAGTGTACATTAAAACACCTCCAGGCCTCTTCTAACATTCAGATCCGTGAACATTGTGAACAGACGCTGCATCGGGCTACTCAGAGACTGACAGGCATAGTCTGTGTCTGTCCTGCACAAGCATTATATTTTTCTCCCAATTTTTTAACTTGACGGCGGTAACTCCTCAGGGCCATCGCAAAGCAGAAAGGGCCACTGGATGCGCAGTATGGTGTGACCCTGCCGGTTATTTCCCAGCACTCTCCAGACTTAAAACTCCTGTCGAGCCTGTCTCCTCATGGTACCGCTACAGAAAAAAATTTTAAGCACATCTGATTTGTTATTTATTTATTGATTGATTTTGTGTGTGGGTGTGTATGTATGTGTGTGTGTGTGTGTGTGTGTGTGTGTGTGTGTGTGTGTGTGTGTGTGTGTCTGTGTCTGTGTCTGTGAGGCTATAAGTTGGAGTTAGAGGCAGCTGTCAACTGCCTGAACTGAACATAAGCCCTGCTCAAAGCAGTAAGCACTCTTCACCGCAGAGCTCTCTCTCCAAACACAAAGTTTTTAAGATTTTAATTTTTTTACATATGTCCAAGCAGACAGGTCAAGAAACAGAGCTGACATCAAAAAAGGGACAACTCTACAAAGATAAACGAAGCTCATGGGTCTTTATAATTTCCTATTTGCTGCCAGTTTCTGTGGAGAAACAAAATTCTAGAAGAAAATCACTCTGAAGTAAATATGTTTCACTTATAGAAACGGAAAATGCAAGTCATCTTTAACATTCAAGTTCATTTGTAAATACTTTTTAACCAACAGTATTTGTAATAGACACAAAACTAACTTATTTTTCCAGTGCTTAAAAATAACGACACAGATCAACACATCCTAAGCTACTGATTCAGAGTACTTACACAGAGGCCAAGCTAAGGAAGCCCGAGGAGGAAAAAAAACAAAACAAAAAGATTGATGAGCAGAGGAAGAGCGTGAGGGAACCGACATCCGCATCAGTACACAGTACAGAGTCTAAAGAAATGCTTCCAAAACATGCTCTCCAAAAGGAACTCAAAAATTTAAATAATAAATCATTGTCACTTACCCAGATTATTTCCTAAAATTACCTAAAAGCAAAAGCTTTCCTAAAACAGTAAAAACTTTTCCATTACTGTAAATTAAAATTCTTTTTAATGAATTTGCATAATTAAAGCCATGAGTACAGGTAAAACTGGTTTTTAAATTACTGTCATTTGCATCCCACACACTAGCATTATTTAAAAGAAAGTAAGGTTGGGGTGGGGAGGGTAGTACCCTCCCAGACACTGGGGGCGTTAATGCAGGAAGATGGTGAGTCTGAGGCCAGACTACACCACACAGTGAGTTCCAGTGAAGCATGGGCTGTAGACGGAGACCTTGACTCATACAAACCAACAAAAATAAGCAAAATCCAGCCAGTATTTGTGGGGAGCAGAGACAACAGGTTTGCTACACGGTCTGGTCTACACGGAAAGTTCCAGAGACACCTAGCAAAATGTTGTCTATCTTAAAAAGGAAAACCAGAGAGCAGTAAACACACTGAACCACTGAACAATTTAACTGCATTTTTTTTTTTTTTTCATAGTAGCTCAGGTTCAAGGAGGGGAAGATTAAAGGCTCTGGTGGTGGTTTGAAGGCTCTCGGGTATCTGAACGCTGGTATATGGGCCCCATATGGGGCTCTGTTTGTGGAGGTTTAGGAGGTGCGGCATTGCTGGAGGAAGCACATCACTGGGGGTGGGCTTTGGGAGTTCATAGCCTTGCCCCACTTCGGGTTTCTCTTGGCTTCCTGCGAGTGCTTGAAGATGTCTCCTCCGGCTGCCTCCTGCCATGCCTCCCGCCATGATGGACTCTGACCCCTCTAGATCCATATGCCAAATAACCTCGTCTTTCGATCAGGTGCCTCGGTCATGGTGTTTGTCACAGAACAGGAAAGTAGCTGATACAATGCTACCCACAGTTCTAAATGAAAAGTCACATCTAACGCGAGTATGTGTAACAGGGTCAAGGACGTGATGGCGGACCTACAATCCCAGCCCCTGGGAAAAGAAACGGGAATCAGCAGTTCCTTGGCCACAAAGCAAAGTCAAGGGCAGGCCGGACCAGGTGAGAAATAAATAAGAATAAATAAATAAGGTTTTTTTTTAATTGACTCTGATTGATCATGAGGGACAAGGGTAAACGTAGAACTCGTCCATGATTTTGACCAGTGTGCTGAGGGTGAAGAAGGCTGTGTCCACAGTGGGGAAACAGAATAAACAAGAAGGTACTTATGTGCTAATGAAAGTTTTGTTCTGAGACTATTATATAAACTCCAATGTACGGAAGGCAGGAGACTAACAACAAATCCCCAAAGCACCAAGCATTCCAACGCAGATCACACAGAAATTCCAAATACCCTTCAGGGGCAGTTTCCTGCATCATGAAGAGGAAATTGAAATCTAGTCACATTTGGACATCTAGCCCCAAGAAGTAAAGACAGACTGCAACACTGTGACGCAGTTTAGAAAAATAATTTTGTACTTTACCAATCCTAATGAACAGCAGGGTAATTAATATGTAACCTGGCAGCGTGGTCACTGGTCCTACAATCTAAACTATAAAATGGTTTGAGAACACGATGCCAAAATACTTGTTGGGCTAGTTTTCAACTACATTAGACAACTGTCCCAGCTTTATCATAAGGAAAACATGCTGGATTTCGAACAGGACGTCTCATCAGGCCGATGATTCCACATTTGAATCTAATAGCCTAACACTGCAGTTTGACCTGTGCCGAGTTCCACAGACATACTAACTTCCTGTTTCCGACAGAACAAGCCTTTGCAGCCTCATCATTTCACTCCCATGATAAAAGATGGATTTTAAAAAAGATTTTATTAATTATTTATTTTATGTGTTCAAGTGTATTGCCTGCATGTGTGTAAGTGCACACGTGTCAATCAATGCCCACAGAGTCAGAAGATGGTGTTGGATCCCTTGGAACTGGAGTCACAGATAGTTGTTAACTGTCATGTGGGTGCTGGGAATCGAACCTGAGTCCT
This sequence comes from Nannospalax galili, assembly GCF_000622305.1. Classification (NCBI taxonomy): domain Eukaryota; kingdom Metazoa; phylum Chordata; class Mammalia; order Rodentia; family Spalacidae; genus Nannospalax; species Nannospalax galili. The sequence continues at coordinate 1,047,734 of NW_008337055.1, forward strand.
CTCTAAGAGCAGCCAGTGCTCTAAACTGCTGAGCTATCTCTCCAGCCCCCAAAATGGTTTTCATTAATAGCATGTCCTTAGTAAAGTGCAAGCAAAGCATTTCTATCGCCGGAGTTGGTTTCTACTTTATGTCTGTGTTTATAAATGAAAGACCATTGATTTATGTGGGAAAGATAAACAAAATTAACATTTTTTTGAGCTTTCGGGTTTTAGCTTCTGTATTTTTTTGCTTTTCCAAAATAAATCAGAATATAGGTCACAATGGCAATGCTCACCCCCAAATTAATGAAAATTCCTACACTGAGAATTCATATGGTGCAATTACACTCTTGCTGACTCCTAGACTTTTCATAGATATGTGTGACTTCAACATCTAGTGTGGCCTGTTGCCTGGTGTTCTGTTAGGAGGCAGTAGGGACAATACAATCAGGACACAAGCACTGCCCTTCAGGAAGCCACAACCCGGCTGGGAAGACACACAAGAGCCAATTTATATCTGTGCGGGGGGTGGGGGGGGCTACATATCAAGAGAGAAATGTGGCAGGAGAGAGGTGAACAGTGACAGAGGGTGACCAAAGGGCACTTTTCCCAAAAGAGTTCCTTGTGGCCACTTCCAAAGGGAACTAGTAATATTATTTCCATCTTGCAAGTGCACAAATTGAGAGTCAGTCACATCGGCTGTGAGATCTTCTTCGTCAACTTGACTAGATTCACAATCACCTAGGAATGAGCCTGGGCAGCCACCTGCCACAGTAATGAGAAATGAAACTAAGGCACCAGCCACTCCATCTAGGATGGCTCAGTATAGGAATCTGCAGGATGTGGAGGGAGATGGGTCTTGAGTCTCTTAGAGCCTCACAGAGGGAGGCCTTGGGAGGAAAAGGATCAGGGTTAGCGGTTCTGCAACAACAGCACGGTAGGCTTAAAGACACAAGCAGGCATTGAAACCCCTCGCCCCACCTCCAGCCCTGGGAAGAAGACAGAGGGCAGACATGCTGAACAAGCCAGGCTCAAACAGGCCAAGTGTCTGCACCTAGGGAGTCTTGCTAATCGCCACATGAACTGACAATTTCAAGATCATAAAAGTCTAGGTACCCTCTAAAACACACAGGCTTTCTCAAGGGCTCTGATCAGAAGTGTTGGAACTGCTCTAGAATTCCAAGAGACATTTTAATGTTCCCATCTTAAATCAAGACATTAAAAAGTAAAGTTCATAAGAGGACAGCCTTTCCCCTTTACACTCTGCAAACCCACGTCTGGCTCTGCACACTTGTGGAAACAGCGTGGCTGCACCTCATGAGGGTGGAGCCAGTTTATGGCTTTGTAACTTAAGCATTCATCATAAACACACAGGCAACGGGCACTAGGAACGAAGGAACCATTAAAAGCATCCCCATGTACTTGAAAAGGTGTTCTGCGGCTACTTGTATAAAAAATAGCACAACACAGAAGATGTGAGACTTGTGCGATGTGGTTTTCGGCCTCCTTTCTCCCCGTGGAATCACAGTACCACACTTTTTCCAAGAAGGATGGAAAGCAATTTTGAGGCTTCGCCTAGTCCACTGTATAGTAAGGTCTTACCTCACAGCTGCTGAGGTCAAGTGAGACTCCCTTCAAGCTATGATTGCAGGCCAGGCCCAACAGCAGAGCCCTGAGGAGAGAAAACACACATATTAGGCAAGAACACACAGCACATACACACACAACAACAAACAGACACAAATACAGCAATCACACACACAGCAAGCACACGCGCAGTGATCACATACACACACACACACACACACACACACACACACACACACAGAGAGCAAGCACAATGAATAAACACTGGAAAAAATTGCACTTTTTCTATAACATAGGTCAGGCACCACGCATTCTCTCATTGTGTGAAAATGCCAATTGTGTTTCTGCCCCAAAAGTGGGCACGTGAGGCTTCAGCATTCTTCTGACAGGTGGCGACTCCACCATACATGCAAACCCTATGCAAATTCACCCACAAAATATCTAATTGCATATGGAGACCAAATTGTGTTCATTACAGATAAATTCCCAGCCTGAGACCAGCTTTAATAATCTTAGAATATTATTAGGAGACTGTTATTAGCATGGCAAACTGAAGCTGGTTTTCCCTAAGGAATATGGCACTGAGGGAGTCTGGCCAAATGGTATTCCAGGATGCGAAATGTCAGCTATAGAAGTTTTTTAAGGCATCTAAGCAAGTGTGCGTGTGACGATATAGACACCCTGGAGATAAGCAGGTGCTGGATTTGTGCTTGTGTTCAGGATCCTGCCAATCCAGCCACCCTTGAGACCAGGATGGATGGCATCTCTCTTCCAAAGACTGAGGAACTGGGATTCATTACTCAGATGTCAAAACTCTAAGAAAATGGCTTCATTACACTCTTGCATGCCAGTCCTGTGAAGTCCAACATAGTTGAGCACCTGGATTCACATGTGCACACACGGTTCTTACACTCCACTGACAGAGAACAGGTGGAATGGCTCTGTGGGCGAAGGTGCCTGCTGCCGAGTCTGATGACCTGAGTTCGATCCCCATAACCCACAAGATAAAAAGAGAAAACCAATTCCTGCAAGTTGTCCTCTGTACTCCACATGCCATGGTACATGTGCGTACACACACACACACACACACCACACACACACTGGGTAAATGTAAAAACAAAATGTAAAAATAAAATCCTCTGAATGGAAAAAAAAAAGTCCTCAGTCAGACCTAGTGACAAACTCGACGACTCAAAGCACAAAGCTTGTGCTTCCAGGAGAAGGAAACAGACACAGTGACAGTGACCAGGACACAAGGCAGGCACCAAGTGCACTGAGCGTGTGCTACTAGGCATTTTTGACCTGGAGTGACAGCCTAAGGAACTCTGCCACCCCAGAAGGGACCTTTCCCTAGAGAAAGGACCATCCCCCAGAAAAAAGGCCTCCCCCGCAGGGAAAGGACCACCTCCCCCCCAGGGGAAGGGCCTCCTCCCCCAGAAAAAGAATGCCCCCCACCAGAGAAAGGACCCTCCCCGCCGAGAAAGAAAGGATCTCCCCCTAAAGTGCGTGAGGGCAAAGAGAATATGGGAGAAGGGGATATCATATGCCAGGGCTTCGGGGTGTGTCTTCCCAGCAATTCTCGGCCCTCATGTACCCAGGGAGAACTCGGGCAGCCATGCCCCAACACCCACTAGCACGGCCACGAGCCCCACAGCACGATGGAGAGAGACCCTGCAGCCATGTCTGCCCAGGATCATGAACTCTCCCTCTGGAACCACAAGCCAAAATAAACTCTCTGTTCTAAAAGTCACCTCAGTCATGGTGTTTTATCACATAACAGAAAAGATGCTGCCGGACCCGCCATCGACGCCCTGTGAAAGCGCACTGGTGAAATGTGTGTGCATCCTGAACACTGTGTGGACTAGAAACAAGAGGCCATTTGGTGATGTCCAGACTCTGATTTTACCAATGAGACCTTGAGACCCCTCCAAAGATCAAGAGCCAGACCCCGAGGACTAGCGCTTGGTTCGTCGTCTCTGGCACCCTGGGCAGCAGAGGGCTGCTTCTGGAGAGAAAAGGGGTGGGGAGGGGAAGAGGGCCAACTGCATGAATAACTGGCACGTTCAGGACGTGACACGGGTAGCACTTCTCGGATGGTGTTTACAGTAGGGACTAGTGAACTGAGCTTAGAACATGACCAAGGCACTGCCTCCTGTTTCCGGTACAGCATTCAGGACGCGTGCACACATCTCAGTGTGTCAATGGAGGGGTCTGGTACAGTCTCTTCTGTGATGTGATAAAACATTGAGGCAGCTTATAGAACAAAGAGTTTATTTTGTCTCATGGTTCCAGAGGAAGAGTTCATGATGGCTTGCGTTCATCCTCCAGCACATACAGGAAACAGAGAACCGGGCGGGCTGAGGCTACGAACTTTCAACTCCTACCCTGCCCTGACATACTTCTCCAGCAAGGCTGCACTGCCAAACCGCCCCAAACAGCCTTGTGAACTGGGGGCTAAGTGCAAACACATGAGCCTCGGGGGACATGTCTCATTCAACCCACCACAGAGGGAAAAGACCCGTTTTCTATATGGATTAAAGCCAGCAAAGTGGTGTACTTTAAGATATTTAACCACAAGAGGCCAATGATTAGGGGGCACAGGCTCAAAAGACCAGTGAAAACCCACTCAAATTGTTTGAAAAAAGAAAAACTACCAAGCCAGGTCAGGCATGGTGGTGCATCCCAGCACTCCAGAGGCAGAGGCAGGTGGATCTCTGTAAGTTCAAGGCCAGCCTGGTGTACTTAGCGAGTTCCAGGCCAGCTGGGGCTATAAGGAAACCCTGTCTTCCCTGCCCCAACCCCCCAGAAAACCCTACCATAAAGCTCAGCGGGCGCTAGGGGAAGCTGTAGTGAGACACTGCCCCTCTTAACCAAAGGACAGCAAGGTACCTAATGATCATCTGCCCAATCCTCAAAATAATTGCAGAATTGGCTCACAGGGGGATGTACATTAATCTTCTCAGCTCTGGCAAACTGGAATTTTGGAGCAGCACACAGACTGGGTTCACAACTAAGATAGGCTGGTGACAGAGCTCAGTGGTATAGCAATTGTCTGGCATGTGTAAAGTGGTAGGTTCAATCCCTGGTTTCCCAAAAAGACTCTAAAAGATGAGGCTGGAGCCAAGGGGTACATGTGGCGGGGAGGGGAGGGGAAAGTGGGAGAACAGGAGGAGACAAGGCACAGAGACGCACAGTAGGCCCTCAGGAATGCACCACCAACAGAACCGTCCGCCCAGCCAAAATGCCCTCTTTATGAGCTCAGCTGTGCCGGCAAAAGACCATCCCGGCTGGGCTTGTTGACTGTTGATGGTCCCTCACAGAGGAAGGGCAGGAGGGTCACGGGACCCTGAGTACCTAACCGCTCCTCCAGTCAGCTGTACGATTATCTACCTTAATTGCACATAGCCTTGGGGAGGGGCCAGAGCATATAGACCAGGAAGGTTGGGGAGGCATGGGGCAGTCATCACCCATGCTGGGAGGAGATAGACCAGGAAGGTTGGGGAGGCATGGGGCAGTCATCACCCATGCTGGGAGGAGACCTCCCACACTATTGCCACAAACCCTCACCCATTGCTCTATAAGTAAGAAGTAAGCTTACTAAACTCATTGGTTCCTCCAGAGTGACCTGTGGTGGAATCATACCTCGATTTGTAATTGGGACCTTAGGAATGGGTGGGTACTGTGTCTGGCTCAGGGAAGGAATTTTAGCAACACATCAGAACTAGACTGTTCTGCCCCCTGTGTTTCCTTAAGGTCTTGGAAACACTTATCAGGAGCCGAAAACCTCGAGGGAAAGTGTAACTGTGAAGTAGTTATAGTCTTTGTTTCCTGAAAGAGCCTCCGAGCGGGAAACTTCTAGAAGGCGCTATCTCCAGACTCAAGTGTGACTCTCATAGCTATGGATCCCAAATCCTTAAGAACAAGGGTGTCTCTCTGCCCCTCGGGAGACAGCGGAAGGAGATATGCGGTCGGGAACAGCTGTACTGCAGACACAGCTGGCTGACAACAGAGTTCCCTGCAGTGCCGTTCCTGAGGGCCTTGGCTGCCCTCTCCCCCTAAGGGGGGCTTGGCTCCCAGCTCAACTCCCTCTGTCCAATCTCGCTCTCTTCCTTCAATGCCCTTCCCTGGTATGATCCTTACTGTTGACTGCCAATTTGTCAGACAGAATTTAGAATCGTTAGGGGAACAAGCCTCAGACCATGCCTGTGAACGATCATCTTAATTAGGTTAATGGACATGGGAAGATCCATCTTAATTATAGGTGGGACCATTTCCTAGGTGGGGCTCCCAGACCTTATGAAGTGGAAAAAGGTCGCTGATAAACTGAATGCCTGGGTGCGTGGATTAGTCCTTCCTGATGTCAGACTGTGAACACTATGCGGCCAGCTGCTTCATTTCCAGCTTGACTTCTCCATCAGGATGGCCTGTACCCATGAGCTGGGAGCAGAACAAGCCCACTCTCCCTTAAGTTGCTTTTTCAGACTGTTTTATCACACCACCGGAAAAGAAAAAGACACCTGGGTACTCCCCAAAGCAACCTCATAAATGTCCTAGGAACTAATGACAGCCTCCAAGGTGGCTGTTAGGCCCACATGCAACAATTATGTTGAAGAACTTACTTAGCCAGCACACAGTAGGGTCATAAGAAAGATTAGCTGGATGACTGTGTCAATATATGTGACTATATTATAAAGGAATCCCTTCAGAATAATTCTGATGCTGTTTCAATGAACGAGCACATCAACCACCAAATCATGATGATACATGCGTGTTTTACACTTTAACCTCGAATACCTTAATTCAATAAGCAAATTTTTAAGGCCTGCTATGGGGATGGAGAGATGGATGCATGGTTAAGAGCACTTGTTGCTCTTGCAGAGGACTCAAGTCCGTTCCCAGCACCCACAACTGTACGTAACCCCAGTTCCAGGGGATCCGAGGTCCTCTTCTGGCCTCCACGGGCTCTGCATGCATGTGGTGTGCTTACAGACATGCAGGTTAACATTCATACACGTAAAATAAAAATAAATAAATCTCGGTCGGTCAGAACAATGTACAAAACAGAGGATAATAGAAAGACTGTCATCTGGGAAAGTATCCTAAGGTTTTTTTGCTGATGCACATTAAGAACACACGTGATCAGGGCTCACACCGCTGTTTGCACATGCAGGGAACACAGCTTGCATGTCTTTGTCCCTTCCCTCAAGCACATCTGCAATCGCACACTCCACCTGAAAAGCTCTGGAGAACATGAAAGGATCACTCACTTTAAGGGCTCAGGAGACAGCTTCGTGCCAGAAAGGCTGATGTGCGCCAAAGCCAGGGAGCTGCTGAAGAAGTGCTTGAAAGTCGGGGGCACCTCCTTCCCCTTCCTGTGGAGACACAAGCAGCATGCAGGCACTTAGGCTCCCTTGACCGTGAGTGTTACTTACACAGACACATGGAACAAAATCAGTCAGATTTCCAATACAAACAAGTGTCTAAAAGCTAAGTTAATAATTCCACACTATCAAAGAGATGATGTGAGAAATTAACATCTATAATTAAATCTCAAAACAATTTATTGCCAGTGTTTGAAGGTAATAAGCTCATTACATTTTCCCCTGTTTATCCTCAGGAAACCTAAATCTAGGTGTTTTCCACCAGTGTTAAGACCTTTTAGCCACTGTACGGCTTCCGTGTTGAACACCTCGGCCTGCCATGGGTAGTATGTTTTGGTTGTATGTCTATTTGGTTTTGACAGTACTAAAGAGGGAAACTAGGATGTCACACACGGGAGGCAAGCACTCTACCCAACCACAGTCTCAGTTCCATCCATATGTAGACAAAGATGACCCTGAACTCCTGACCTTCCTGCCTCTACCCACCAGGTGCTGGGACTACAGGAGTGTACCATCACACCCAGCTTCATTTTGAAGCAGAGTTTCACTATGTAGCCCAGGCTGGCCAACAACCTCTTCACAATCTCCTGTTTCTTCCTTCCAATGGCAGAGATGACAGACGTGCCCTGCCACAACTGGCCAGGCAGTATATTTAGACTAACAGGTAGAGCCAATGAGACGGTGACCTTGGATGGGGCTGAGGGAGTACAGAGGTGAACAGCATCAAGCCCGCATGCCCAATAACCTATCTCTTTATTGCGTCCACATTGCAAACCCAGCATTTCAGACCAAATATTAGATTAAGACAAACCACAAAATGAAATGTCTCGGCAATGTAAAAGCTTCCTTTAGCCATGACAGTCAGAATGGGTCACGACATATGGCTCAGTGGTAGGGCCGAGTCAACTCCCTACTATAAAGGTTTAAGATGAAACAGGCCTCAAGTGTCCACACTGAAATGTGCTTGTTCCATCCTGTTAGAAATGACAGGCAGCTGGCTCTGCTCAGCCCTTTGCAGATGCACAGCCAGCATCTCCATCCACACCCCATGGAAGGGTCTGTAGACTCTCAGGCAGCACACACCCAGGGGGGTCTAGCTCTGCCGCCACATAATACTCAACAATATTTCATGTGCACAGGTCTTTGGAAACCTGTCACTACATGACAGCTTTAAAAGCAGTATTTTAAAACATGACCAGCTCAAACTATTCTGGAAGATCAAAGTAAGCCCTGAGAATCTTTACCTAACAGGAAAAAACATTAAACTAAGAGTAAGTAGAGTTCTGCTAGGATCTGTGATGACAGACATTTCAGAGAAACCTGCTTCCGGGTGGACCGGCAGCTTGCACATTCCTGTTTGTTTCTGGTAAGCAAATGTGGCATGCTGTTTACCAGTTAAAGTTCTATTCCTGTCCCTCTGTTGGGAGTTTCAAAGTTTCCTAATATTCTGTCCCTTTCTGAGGACAGTGGCATTTCACCACTGTACTGACAGGTAGCTTGGCAGTGTGAGCCTCTCTCTATGACAAATGCAGTGTGAAAGGGCCTGAAGCTATCTGCAAGAGAGCAGCTTTAGAGCCAGGACACACACTGCCAGGGTCACCCTGCCCTCTGCTTCATGTCTGTCAAGGCTCCAGATAAACGGATGTCTTGTCTCAGGCTGGAGGTGACACGGTCGGTCCACAAGGGACACACTGCAAAACCACTGTGGCTGCGAGTCGTGAATCAAGATGGGGAAACTGAAGAGAGGGGTGATTACCATAGAACAACCTGGCCTATCCTGATGGGTACAATTATGAAATTATCTGTGAACAAAAGTCTGCCTGGCCTGGCTAACAATCTACACCTCAGTATAAATGCACTGAATTTAACATAATTGCTGAGGGCTTTCCATGAGTCTATCTAGGTAAGGCACTAAGTATATTAAACAGTTTAATCATAACCTTTCATTCAGGAGACAAGGCAATTTGTTAGTACAGTTCTCCTCCACCAGTGGAACAGCTCCGCCGAACACCAATCATCTCCGAATTCACAAAACGTGAACTCAAAAGAGCTGATTATACAAAAACCCTTATAAGCTGAGCTGTCATCCTATAATTCAGCTCCTCCGTCAACTAGAGCTCTGTCAAAGTGAGGCTTCGTGACCTGCCTCCAAAAGCGTAACACGACAGAATACCCTCAGAGAATACTCTCCCCCTCCGTGCTGTCTCCCACACTCGACACTATCTACCCTCCTTCGAGGAATTTAGGATGTACGTTTGCTGGTGTAAAGACACATCACTCTTTCTGGTTTGTTTGTGTCAGATAGAGTCCCATATAGTCTGGGCTGGTCTCAAACTCACTATGTAACTGAGGATGATCTTAAACTCCTGACCCTCTGGCCTCCACCTCCTGGGATTGCAGACATATCCCACCCAACCTGGATGGTTCACATCACTCTTAAAGTAATGGACCCAAAGCACTTTGCAATACAGATGGACACTTTTGCTCTGTGTAGAATAAAGCATGCCACAAAACTGCATTTTCCAAATAAGTCAAGATAATCCTCTGGAATGTGCAAAGCTTTTAAAACATTAACTAGTAAACAGGAGATAGCTCTACTATTAGGCAATACTCCATATCATTAAAGAATAAAACCTGAAAGATGCTGTGTATGCTGTGTGTGCTTTTCTAACTGGTGAGGGTTGAACTGGACCAATGCACAGGATGGGCCCTGGACGCCACACCTGTGCGGCACAGAGGTTTTCATAATCCCCCCTTCACAACAGCTACTGCTGAGGAGTTCCTCTGCTGTTTACAAATCCTGGCTGCTTCCAACGTTCTACCTGGTTTAGTCATCAGGCCTAAGTCAGGAGGTAGGACCAGGGTGCTGAAATTGGCCTGTCCCTCCTGCAAATCATACTCACGAGCTCTGAGGTCACTATTCTTTGCTCTGAGACGTTGCTCAAACTTATTTCTAAGCCTGTCATTAAGAAATAGCTATAGACATATTTTTTAAGTCTTTTATTTATTCACTTATGTATCTGGATGTGAGCTTGCTTAAATATACATGCATCACATTGAGGCAAGAGACTGACCAGGCCAGAAAAAATCATTAAATCCCTTGGAACTGGAGTTACAGGTGGTTGTATGTGCTGAGAACTTAACTACCGAGTCATCTCTCCAGCCACCACAGACATTTTTTAAAAGGGTTTTACCATATTAAGAGAGAGCACAGGGCTAGAGTTAACTCAGCAGTTAAGAGTACTTGCTCTCGCAGATGACCTAAGTTTGGTTCCCAGCACCCACATAGTGGGTCACGACTGTCCATAACTCCACCCCCATGGGTAGATCTGATGTATTCTTCTGGCCTCATGGGCACTAACAAATAAATAAAGCAGATATGGTGGCACATGACTTTAACCTCAGTATTCAAGAAGCAAAGGCAGGTAGATCTCTTGTGAGTTCAAGGCCAAGCAGGTCTACATAGTGAGTTTCAGACCAGCTGGGCTACATAATGAGAACCTGCCTCAAAAGGAAAACGAAAGACTCTTAAAGGAGTGGGGGAGCACCTATCCACAGTGCACTGTGACAGAGCCCATGGACACAGGCCAGGGCTAGGGAAAAGAATGGTGATAAACCCGGTGGTGCACACCTTTAATCCCAGCACTGGGGAGGCAGAGGTAGGCGGATCACTTTGAGATGGAGGCTAGCCTGGTCTATATAGCAAGTTCCAGGCCAGCTGGAGCTACAGGGAAACCCCACCACCACCACCACCCCATCTCAAAAACACATAAACTAAATAGCTAAATTAATGTAAACAAATAAAAAGATGCAATAAAAATCAAACTTTCGTGGCCCAATATTTAGAGCTAGGGTTTAAGGCCATCTTTCATATACATTTGCCTCCCAAGCCAGATATGGTGTCCATATACCTGTAATCCCAACACTTGGACGGCTGAGGCAAGAGGATTGCCCTGAGTTTGAGGCCAGGCTGGGCTACAAACTGAGTCTCCATCTCAAAAACCACCACCACTCAGCACATAGGAGGCAGACACAAGTGGATCTATGTGAGTTCAGTCTGGTTCGCATAGGGAGTTCCAGGCCTGCCAGGACCACATAGTGAGACCCTGTCTCAAACAAACAAACAAAACCTAGAACAGAACAACAGCAAACCCCCTCCGTCACTCTCTCCTCATTATTCCCACAGCTTCTCCACAGCAGAGGGAGCAGGAAGGCGGCCATACCGGTGACAGAAGACTGTTCTGGAGAGGTTGAGCACAGCTAAGCACCGAAGGCAACCCCGGAGAAGAGCGCCGCTCACCTGAGGAGGAAACAGGACGTTAAGCAAGTTGAGCAATTCCGGGTCCATGAGAGTATTTTCTAGAGACAGGGCCCCATCCCATCAAAGGAGCTGTTCTGAGAAGCAATTACCATATCCAGAGGGCACTCCGTGTTGGATAAATCCAGGTGGACGATGGCGTTGGGCTGGGCCAAGAAACTGTACATGTGCTTGAAAGAAACAGAAAAGTGTAAGGATGTAGATGGGGAAACACATCCCGCCACGGAAGCCACTGCTTTGAGACACAGTCTCCTGCCCTCACCAGGACCACCTTGACCATTGCCATAAAGGTTTGCAGACTTTCCTGTCATTCCATTGTCTTCGCTGGGTTCAAAAATCCATAAGGAATTCAAAATAACATTTCCCAGGTATAAAAATATGTTCTTACAGAAGACTCGGGTTTGAATCCCAGCACCCACATGGCAGCTAACAACTGTCCGTAACTCCAGTTCCAGGAGATCTGACAGCCTCTTCTGTCCTCCACGTGCATTGCAAGACATGGGTGCACTTACCTACATGCAGGTATAAAACTCATACACATAAAATAAAAATAATAAGTAAAATATTTTTTAAAAATATGGCCCAGAATAACCTTGACGGCCTAGCACCTCTTTTATTACAGGTAACTCGGCCTCCCAGATACCTCAGCTCTTAGTGTGTAATTCTTTGGAGCACTGCTAATTAGTTTTGACTCTGCAGTCTGAAATATCACCTGAATTATAGTCACCCCATCAAAATGGGAACCCTGCTGAAATCCTTGGAAGATGCCATTTGAACTGGAGTCACTGGATGAACTCAGGCTACATTCTCTTCTGCCCAACAAAATGTCCTTAGTGTCTTCAAAAATCTAACAAGATTGTCCTAAAAGAATTACTAGGAAAAAAAAAAAAAAAAAAAAAAAAGCCCTCAAATTTCAATATTGCTAAGATTTCTGGTTCGGGCATCACAACGCTTAAATTGTCCTCACCCTGCCCCCAAAGGACACGAAAACATGAAGCCAATCTTGCTCTGTCATCCTGTAGTCTCCCGGTGTAAAGGAGACACAGACACAGCCCAAGCTCCCCAGGCCACAACCTTCATTTCTCTGGGCACCACCAGGCACTTGAACCTGAAAACAAGCTTAGGGTGACAGAGCTTCAGTCCTGGGCCAATGCTCATTAAAACGCCGCAGTTGGACTCCGAGGGGCTTCCGAAAACTCTCTAGAAAGGAGTTCAGAAGAGCACAAAGCTGGCCTCAAATGCTTCTGGGTAACGGGTGACCCAGAACAGCATTCTGGGGGACTTACATGAAGACCCGCCGTCTCTGCGCCTCCTTCCATTGTGTGTGGTTTTGTCTCCACCTACCAAATGGGGGAGTTCCTACTGCCCCAAAGTCCTGTTAAAACCTAGTGGCCAGTCCCCTGGCAGTCCCTTTCCCAGAAAGCACCAGGCCAGGTGAGTCAGTGCACCTGCCGAGGGCTCCCAGAACCGGCATGTCCTGGCTAGGAGCCCATGCTCACTCAGCTTCCTCACCACACTCCGCTGTACCCGGAGGCAAGCTGGCACATGCCACACCCCTGGACCTGGAAGTCTTGAGCCATTTGGTTGTCTGAGGTAATTATTCATGCCCTGTTATGGCTGAGTCATTATTTAATACCAGTCTCTTGCTTTGGTTTGCCCACCTGCCCTCCCTCCTCTCTCTCTCTCCCTCTCCTCCCTCCCTCCTTCCGTCTCTCTTTCTTTCTTGGTCTTACTCTGTAACACAGGCTGATCTCACACTCATGGCAATCCCCCTGTCTCAGCCTCCCGAGTAATGGGATTATAGGAATGGGCCCCCAGCACTTCCTCTCTCTTGTATCCCCTACTCTGGCCCTTCTTCACTTTGCTGCTGTAAAGCTTCCTCCATCCTCATCTGGCTCTTAGCTTTATCTTGTAGGGGAGAGGTTTAAGAATCATCACTGAAGGGCAACCGAACCGGGAAAATGTTCTGGGAATTGTCAAAATGCACCTGGAAGCAAGTAGTGTTCAGACGATTTCAAGTGTGGAGGGAAAAGCCAAACTAGAAATAAACCTGGAGAGGCTTCCCTCTCACGTTCCCCGCCTTACAGTCAAGCAACCAAAAGGAGAATCTATTCCAGTTCCTCCTCCCAGCAGAGGCGGCCCTGGGCTGCAAACGAAGGCGCTTCCCAGCCCACGTGAGCTGCCCGGCCTGTTGCTGAGGGAAGATTTCTCTCTGAATCCCATCGTGGTGGCCAGGAGGGACCACTTGCCACCCATGGTGATGAACTCATAACTCAGTTTCCATGTCAATAAGATCGGTTAAGCATTTCTATTACTGTTGAAGTGCATGAAAAATCCTGCTAGAATTCAGACGTACTTTGCCTCATAGTGAAACTCTGATAAAGAATAGTTCCCGATTACATTTACTTTGTTTATGGGTTAGTCTGTAGCTGGGATTATCCCATAACCCCTTTAACAGCAATACAAATAAATATCAGAAACTGGGCACTTTTGCTCACATCTGTACTCCCAGCCCTGGGGAGGCTGAGGTAGGAGGAACACTGAATTGGACAGAGGCCAGCCTGGCGGGCTACATCGTGAGTTCCAAGCCCGCCAGGCTACACCTTGTCTCAATAAACCACAGCACCAATATTCTCAACAGCTCTACTTAATGACGAAACAGTATTTCCAGAAACAACAGGAACCTCGGCAGCAGCATTTAAGTGCAAAGCAACTTAATTTTGGTGACAGGCTATATTCAAATAAAGCAGGCTCTGGAGTCTTCACTAGAACGCCTCACGAGCTTTTAACATGATCTTAAGGTGTAACTGAAGAACATCACGTTTAGAAATGACTCCAGGCTTGCTGCGTCCAGCCCCCTCAGTGAGGAAGGGAAAACTTACCGAGAGTTCATCTCCACGGAGGGTGTTCCCTGAGAGCTCCAGGTGGGTGAGGGTGGAGGCAGTCAGAGGGTTGGCACTGAGGGACTGAGAAAGGCTATTCACCCCTGCAACATCAGAAATGTCCAGGCTTGATTACAGGAAACAGAGTTTCCATAAATGGCTCTGCAGTCTCATCAATCAGCCAGACCAAGGTTAACCAGGAGCCCTACGGTCCCCAGAGGGGAGCTTTGGTGGCTTCCCTGACAGATCCTCTGGGAAGCCAGGCTGCTCACAGACACGGACAGCCTGTACTTTCATGCATCCAAGAACAGAAAACATTTTACTTTCTAGTCCCAGAGTGAGGAAAGCCATCCAGCTGGCAAGCGTGTTGAGCCTCCATTTAATCCCACCACTGATTCTTGACTTAGTGACTAGCATTTGAATGATGTACATTCAAGTACAGGTCATGTGGTCTGCCGGAGCGCTAGTGTGGTAGAGGAATACACTGCTCTATTTAAATATGTTATACTCAAGGCAAACCAATTTGTATGGGAATGGATTTCTAAACAGTAAGAAGATGAGATACTTACAAATGCACAGGGAAAAGGAGCGAGTATTTACCTTGGCTATTTTGGAGGGACAGGTAAACTCAAACTCATAGAAACCCTCCTGCCTCAGCCTCCTGGGTTTACTTAGGGTAACAGGCCCGTAACACCATGCCTGGCTAAGACACTCGGTGCTCTTTTTATACTCATGACAAAGGGCTCAAGGTGAACCAAACTAAGTTGACAAGCAGCATCTGTAAGCAATGACCATGACAAGGTAACATGGCTGTGTGCAGCGCTGTGTCCTGTACGTGTGGGGAAGTTAAGGACACTGGCCTGCAAGTCACAGCTTGGCAGTGGCTGCATTTTTGCCTCTTTTCACCAGGGAGTGAAGGTTCTTGGAGGTGTGTGGCTGGCTATCAAATAGGAGCATAGAAGTGTCTGGGCTTCACAAGCTCCCCAAATCACTAAAAGCACTCTTTTTTTCTTAATATTCTATTTATTATTTTTATTTTATGTGTATGAGTGTATTGTTGGCATGTGTGTAAGTGTGCCTGTGTCATGCAATGCCCATGGAGGTCAGAAGGTGTTAGATCCCCTGGAACTGGAGTTTGGGCGGTTGTTAGCTGCCATATGGGTGCTGGGATTCGAACCTGGGTCTTCTGGAAGAACAACCTGTGTTCTTAACTGATGAGCCATCACTCCGGCCCCACTAAAAGCACTCTTATAGCAAAGTTCTTCACATTGCTATTGTAGTTTAAAATTACATATTCATATCTAAACTTGTATGCTTTTGTAAACTATTTTTTTGTCTTGGCTTATATAGTAAAATTCCTTTGAAAAATTCCAACCTATCTCAAGGTGTGTTTTGTGTACATGTGGGCAGGCTTTGTGGGAAGAAGGTGCCAGGGCTCGGGTCTGCTAAGAAGAGAGAGCCACATACAGTCAGTCATGGGGTAGTGCCAGAGGGGGAGACCTGTCCTGGGGCACGTTCAGAACATCCATGTGTGCTCCTAAGAATAGGTGTACAGCCATGCGCTCCATCTGCAGAGAATCACACCCACCATCCCAATGTGAGCCGGATAAAACTCCTGAGCCAGTGCCCAAGGGGGAGCAGATCCTGGGGTGTGCAGAAAGTGGAGATGGAAGCTTTGAGCAAGAATTTCTTGGCCACCGTCACAACACGTAATGCTTATGGCAGTTACATGAAGACCCACTTTTTGTCCTGGAGGACTGTGGAGACCATCATGAAATCTAGAAAGACTCCAGGAAAACATCAGTCCTACCTGCAAAAGGTTTTATTTCAATATATCTTTTTTGAAAACTGAATGTATACTGAACAGCTCTGGCTGAGACTCAAGGCTCCCACCTCACAATCTATAGGCTAGTGCACTGGCAGACAGACAGGTGAACCAGGTAGCCTTCCATCTCTGTGAGCTCTGCATCTGTGGATTCATTCAACCTTCACAAAAATATTCCAGATTTTTAAAAAAGAAAGAGGCTTCAGTTCGGATCTGTCATCCCAGCATTTGAGAGGCTGACACAAGAGGATTGCCAAGAGTTTAAAGCCAGCCTGAGCTACACAGCTTGGGGCAGGACTGGGCTACAAAAGACCCTCTCTCAAAGCTAATACACAAAAAAGCAAAACAATAACAAAAAACAAACAAAGAGCCACTTCAACTGTGAGGCCAGCCTGAGCCACATCGTGAGACCGGTCTCAAAAAACAGATAAAAGAGGCAAATGTACTGAACATGTACAGACAAAAAAGTTTTTCTTGGGTGTTATTTCCTAAATTATGCAGTATAACTGCTTTATAGGTTGATGCTGTGTCAGGTATTGTAAGTAATCTAAAGATGATTTAATGTAGACAGAAAGATGTGTGTACACTTTATATAAGGGACCTGGTATAGGTAGAATGGGGGACATAGGATGTGGAACCAACCTCCAATGTCCCACAGAATCTGAGGGATATGATCACCCTCCTTAGGATCCAGTGAGGCAGCCACCAGCAGCCACACCAGGACCAAGAGCATTCAATGAAGGCGGTGGGATTTGCTTATCTGTTTCACAGAAGGACCTGCAGTGGTCTCCAGGCAGAGTTAACTTCGAAGGTAACTTTGTTCATCTTGTCATCATTGTGTGTGTGTGTGTGTGTGTGTGTGTGTGTTCACGATATGCAGGACACAGGTCTTAGTGTGGAGGTAAGAGGTCGAGTTCAGTTAGTGTTCCCCTAGGAGCCACCACTTTGTTGGGACAGCATATCTCCCTGGAATGGGGCTTACCAATTAGGTTAAGCTGGCTGGCTAGCGAGCCCCAGGGATCCCCCAGCTCCAACTCCCCAGGGCTGTGATTACAAGTCCTGTGTGCCTCCATGCCTGGCTTTCTCATGTGGGTTCTGAGGGTCAAACTCAGGGCTTCATGCTTGGAAGGCCCACTTTCCTGGCTGAGACATCTCCTTGGGCCCCAGTATTTGTTTTTTTTTTGTTGTTTGTTTGTTTGTTTTAATGCAATGATTGATCCTAAAACATAAGGAGAATGCCAGATTCTCATCAAGAAAATTATTCGTAAAATCGTGTCCTTCAGCGAAGTATTATGAAACCCAATAAATAAATTCCTAAATTAGAAGGCCAAACTAGTCCTGACAGCAGAATTCTTCTTGACAAGCGTGGGCACCTGGAAGGTAGCCAGCATCTGAATAGAATCTGGAGACACAGTGTTATCAGCCCAGCGCCGATCAGAAGGAAGGGTTTCCTCAACCTCCTGAGCCCACGTTCACACAAGGCCTGTGCTCAGGAATGGCAGGAAATTGCAAGTGTATAGGCCTGGAAAAACGCGGGCTCCTACAGCCCACAGTAAACACAGACTGGCTTGTGTCCTCGGTTCTGGCTGTCACGGGATCCTGACCATTCTTCGTGTTTATTATTGGAGCATTTACAGCTGGAAGAGACAGCGCCAGATGGCCCTGCCTTGACAGAAATCTGCCAGCCAGCAGGATGCTTGTGGGAGTCCAAAGAGCCATCAGGCAGCCAATGTCTGAGGTGAGCCAGGGGATATGCAGTGGGGAGGCCACGGGGAGATTAAAAAAAAAAATCTGTCTTCAATTATGGATCCATGAATATACATGGTTTCTAGGAACTAAAATATGTTCGGTTCAGTAGAAACTTAAAACTGATTTTGAAACTCTAAACCTTTTAGAATCGATGCATATGCCTTTAAGGAACCAGTATCTTTTTTTTTTAACTTTAAAAAAAAATTTATTTATTATTTTTATTTTATGCGTACACATGTATTGCCTGCATGTAGGTAAGTGCAATGCCCCTCGGAGGTCAGAAGAGGCTGTCAGATCCCCTGGGACTGGAGTTACAGACAGTTGTTAGCTGCCATGTGGGTGCTGGGATTTGAACCCGGGTCTTCTGCAAGAACAACCAGTGTCTTAACCATTGAGCCAGCTCTCCAGCCCCAAGAATCAAGTATATTTAAAAATGAACAATTCAAGATAACTGTCTTTAAAAAACAATTTGAAATTCTCTGGATTCTATGTTATAAACCAATACTCTGAAAACACATACTTTGATATGGACTCTCATACTCCATGAAAGAAACATGTGGGGGAATGTTGCTTGTGACCGGTGCAGGCAGGGTGGGCTGCCCTCACCTCACACAAAGGAACCTGCAGGGATGGTTGACCTTGACCTGCCTCAGAACCAAAGCCTGTCCTACAAACGACAGGCAATCCCCGTCACTCCATCTATTTTACAGTATTAATAGATAAATTAAAGAAATGCATCTGCATATTAATGTGTAGAGAAGTCACATATATTAAGAAAAAAGATGATTAACAGTGTAAAACAATCAACTGATGAAGGTCAAGCAGCTCAACTTGACTTCTGCTAATGACTAAGGAAAAGTGGGGGAAACGCCCAAGGCCACAACTTGACAAAGGAATTAGACAGCAGGACTAGGACACCTGTGAGAAAGAATGGAACCAGGGTCGGCTACAATCCTAGCACTCAGGAAGCTGGGGCAGGAGGAGAGTCATGAATTAGAAGCTAGCCTGGGCTACAGAAGAAAAAGAAGGAAGGGAGGTGAGCAAGGTGGGGAGGGGAGAAAGAGGCAGAGAGGGGAGGGGAAAGGGGATGGGAGAGGCTTGGGGGGGGGAGAGGAGGAGATGGCAGAGGAGGGAAGGGAAGGGGAGAAACTGGGGGGGGAGAACAGGGAGCGGTAAGGAGGGAGAGAGGAGAGGGGAGAGGAGGGGACCCTGAGGGTGACAGAAACAGTGACTGTGGTAGTGACCTTGAGGGTGACGGTGGTGGCTGTGTGGGTGAGAGTGGTGGCTGTGTGGGTGACAGTGACTGTGATGACAACTGTGATGGCAATTGTGATGGAGACAGTGATGGAGACTGTGTGGTCACTGTGATGGCGACTGTGACGGAGACTGTGACGGTGACTGTGACTGTGATGACGACTGTGATGGTGACAGTGATGGAGACTGTGATGACGACCGTGATGGCAACTGTGATGGAGACAGTGATAGAGACTGTGATGGTCACTGTGATGGCGACTGTGATGGAGACTGTGATGGTCACTGTGATTGTGACTGTGATGGTGACTGCGATGGAGACTGTGATGACAACTGTGATGGAGACAGTGATGGAGACAGTGATGGAGGCTGTGATGGTCACTGTGATGGTGACTGTGATGGCGACTGCAATGGAGACTGTGATGGAGACCATGTTGGTCACTGTGATGGTGACTGTGATGGCAACTGTGATGGAGACTGTGACAGAGACTGTGACGGTAACTGTGATTGTGACTGTGATGGCGACTGTGATGACAGTGATGGAGACTGTGACGGTGACTGTGATGATAGTGATGGTGACAATGATGGAGACTGTGATGGTGACTGTGTGATGACAGTGATGGAGACAGTGACGGTCACTGACAGTCACTGTGATGGTCACTGTGATGACTATGATGGAGACAGTGATGGTGACTGTGATGGTGACCGTGATGGTGACTGTGATGGAGACTGTGATGGTCACAGTGATAGTGACAGTGATGCAGCAGTGATGGTGGTTTCTCACTGGCTCAGAGCTTTGTACAAAAGCAGGACTGCACACACATCAAAGATAACTCACTGCACAGAAGTCACTGAACTTTAGAGTGTCAAATTTGGATTGCACAAAGTCTTGTTTTTAAAGCTGCCAGAGCAATGGTGGGATGGAGGTGGGTGTTGTTTTGTTTCTTGGACTTTTTTCCTGGTTGTTTTTTTTTTTTTTGAGACAGGGTCTTCCTGTAGCCCCAGCTTGGCTCACTATGTAGACCAGGCTGGCCTCCATCTCACCAAGATCCACCTGCCTCTGACTCCCAAGTGCTGGGATCAAAGGTGCACACTACCACACCCAGCCCCAATTGATGTAATCAGCTGCATAGCACAGTAATAACTTTGTTCAACACGACAGGTGCAACACCATTAGAGACACAAGAGGAAGTGAACCGCACAACACTGTACCTTTAGGGGACAGCGAGGTCTTGGAGAGGGTTAGGTGCTTCAGTCCTTTTGGGAGTTTGGCAAATTGAACACTTAATGAGGACACACCTGAAAAGGAAAAGCAGATCATTAGAATTTTCAGTTGCTTGTTGGTGCAAGTTTTACAATGCATGAAAATTAAGCTTGATTTTGATGCAGATGAAGTGAGTTTGTTGTGTGAGTATCTTCCAGCAGGTGTCTTTTCCTTTGTGCTGTCAGGCTGGAGAAGGGGAAGGCTTTAATCATACACAAGAGGATCTGAAACTTCATCGTTACACATACCCCCTGACAGAGTGCTTCTGAACCGCAAATTCAGAGCTGGTGAGATGGCTAGGTCAGTACAGCGCTTAATGGGCAAGCACGAGGTCTTGAGTTCAATCCCAGAAACTACATTAAAATCTGCTGGGCACGGTGGTGCACACCTTTAATCTCATCACTGAATAGGCAGAGATAGGTGGATCCTGCTTGCTGGTCAGCTAGCCCAGGCATTTTAAATAGGCAAGTTCCACGTGAAAGTTAAAGATCCTAGCTCAAAAATCAAAACAAACAAACAAAAAACACCTGAGGCAGACTTCTGACCTCACACACGTGCACACACAGACATTCTATAAGAAAGACATGTAAGCATGGGCCCTTTCTAAGGTCCTTCAAGCCGCCTTGGGTTACAGGTGAGCAGTCACCTCCTAGGGACGAGTTCTTGAGAAGGGGTGTTAAACGGTGCTGTTGGTGTCCCCTTCAGTAAGACTAAAATCCAGGCAGTTATATTCTGTACTGCGTTGCACACACACATACACACAATAAATAAGTAAATAAACTACAACTCAGCCTGAGAAGGTTCTAGACCTTCTGCCCCTCTCCTTTGAAACGTTGATCTCCAGGATGAACAGATGCAATTTAATTATTGTCAAGAAGAAGAAAGTCATTTAAACTGCTCAGGCAACAGCTTCACTATTAGCAAGTAGCTTCCTGTACATCCAGTGGCTGACCGCTAACGACCTCAGGCAGAGCCTCTGAGGAGTTTCAGTAGTGAGTCTTGCAACTGGCATAACTCAGATGTTCTAGTATTTGAAATTTTCTATCTTCTAAATTCTAGGGTAAGTGTGGGAGACGAGAAATAGCAGCTCAGTCATTCAAGGACTGCTATGAACTACCTGTTCTTCTAGAAATCAGGGAAAGACATACACGTACCCCTCCTAAGTTCCTTCAAGCAGCCTTGGGTTGGCAGTCACCTCCCTAGAACATGGTCTTGAGAAGGTCCGTTAAATAGGTGTACACATGTGCCCTCCAACTAAGTCGTAAATCCCGACAGTTCTAAAGAACTGTGCCGGTACCTGCCCTTTGCCCTTCTCTATAACCTCAAACCTCTATAAACTATTTCAAAATTTATGAGAACTACTGTAGACGTAACAGCGTCCATGCAGCGTGACTAGCCTCCTCCAGACGGGTGCTTCCGAGGACAGGGTGCCTGGGAATCTCTGCTGCAGCGTCCCACCAGAGCAGAAAATCACTGGTATGAATATCGATGGACACGACATGTCTAGGTATTTGAATATGTGAATTCATATTGGAAATGGAAGAGAGACCAGGTCTGACATTTGGAGGAATCAACCTTAGAATTAAATTAAGTACTTCGTTATTGGGGGAAGGGAAAGGAATTTTCTTTTTTTTTTTTTTTTTTTTTTTTTTTTTTTTCTTTCTGTTTATTCTAGGCACTGGCCTGGGACTCACTATGTAGGCCAGGTTGGCCTCAATCTCACAGAGATCAGCCTGCCTCTGCCTCCCAAGTGCTAGGACTAAAGGCATGCACCATCGTGCCACCATACAGGTTCACGGCTAAAAACTTCCATTTAGAGAATTTGTTGAATGGATTTCTTTTCTTAGGATTTTATTTCTTAAATGTGTCAAATGTGGAAGAAAAAAAGAGTTTAATTTTTCTTTAATTAAAAAAAAATTTTTTAGAAGAGCATTTCATTACAGTTTTAACATACTCAGTAACAGTTTCCAGAGCAAAGATACATCTCTTTCAAAAGTGGCTGTAAATTTTTAGGTTCA
>NW_008337055.1:1070830-1071322 GCF_000622305.1 Nannospalax galili
TTGGTTATATTTTCCTTTTGGGTGTTTAAGGCCATACAGTTGGCCCAGATAAACCAATTTATATTTACTCTTACGATTGTTTGAGGATCTGTTCCTCAGGGGTCGCATGGGCTTGGGAGGAGCCCCTGACTCCTTTCTTTTAGCAGTTCCACCTATATGGAGATAAGTCAAAGGTCCTGCTCGACCATGGTTGGCTTCGCTTGGAAGCATTGAGGAAGTGATTACTCTATGTTGACCCTCATCTTTGTAGACTGGAAACTGGTTCAAGTCCATCTGGTGGGGTCTCCACGGCCTCCTTGATCAAAAGGATAGGTGGCCCCCCACAATTACAGGACAAAGGCCTGTTTCCTACTGTTCTCTTTCAGGTTCTTTATTTTCCTTTACCTCCCTGGTTCCTTTCCATTATCCTGGTTCCGATAGTTATGTCTGGATACATACTCACTTATCAAGATTTGGTGCTAGGATCCACATATGAGGGAGAACATATGTCAT
>NW_008337055.1:1073608-1077899 GCF_000622305.1 Nannospalax galili
GTTCTTTTGAGTTCCATGTCCTGCATTATCTCTAGTGCGTTCTCATTGTACTCCTCTAGAGGACTATTGGTATTTGGTGGGGATATGTTATTTTGGTTTTTCATGTCATTATTTTTTCTCTGTGATTTTGACATGTGAATTTCTTTTGTAGTTTCTGATTCTTGAGTGAGACTCAAGCCTTCAAGTTTAGGTCTGCTTCTTTTTGTAAACTTTATGTGTCTTTGTGGTTTACTTTTGGGGCATGAAAAGCCAGTTTGTCTAAGCTTCCAGTTCTCTCTTTTGATCCTATACTGGAGTGGCCAGATTGCTTTTGTCTTCAGGAGTTCCCACAGAGTCCAAGTCAGATGAGGATCAGATGCTCTCAGGCTTTCTCCTAAGGTCTGGATCCCTCCAGGAAAGATTTTGGCCTCAGGAATTTGGGGTTTGGACTGGCCTGGGAGCAGGGCCCAGGAAAGATACTGGTCTAGGGCAGCTGGTGGCCATGCCACCTAGAGATGCAAAGGGAGATGGGGGTGGGAAGAGGCCCCAAGGACTCCTGGGGACTGTATTGAGGAACTGGGTTGGTCTGGATACAAAGGATCAGGAAGCTGAGAGGTCAGTCCTGGTGTCCAGGACAGAGGCTGGCAGGTTGTACAGCCCAGGGAAGCAGAGCAAGAGTTTAATTTTTAAACTCTTAATTTTTCCCTTCAAAACACAACTATTAGGGCCCCCTCTACTTCAGAGTAATTTGCTTGATGAAAAAGGAATTATAAAATATTTAGTATGCAGATTTGCTGTTCATCATTATTAACTTCTAAATACAGAAAAATTAAATCTGACATTGCAAATTTAACCCATTAGTCACATTAGCGCTAACACAGGCCAGCCTGGTGTCACTGTGATTCACATGGTGGGAAAAGGGTCCAATAGGCCCTGGCTAATCTAGAGCATATATGCTAATAAGCTAACAAAATTCTGTCTGCAGAGGCCTGGCCCTGTGATTCAGGGAAGCCAAGTCCCGTTTCCTGTCTGCTAGGAAATTTGTAGACTAGACAGTGAGGCTCCCAGCAACAATAACAAAAAACCCCACACAGATAGGCACACTAAAAAACCCTCAAATCACATGTTAAATATTTTAGATTTATACCAATTTCTGTTGGAAAGCTCAGAAAAATTAAAAAGTATGAATAAACAAATAAAATACGATGAAGTATTTCTATTTTTGAGAGTAAAGGGAAACCAGGTATGGTGGCTCATGCCCTTAATGTCAGGAGAGACGGAAGAAGGGCAGGAGGGAGGGAGGAGAAAATGGATTTTTAAAGACATATGAAAATAAAAGAATTACTGAAGAAAAACATGGAACCAACACACCTTTTAAATGTCCTAAAAACCTAAATCTGTGAGATCTAAGTAATATTGTTTTACTCTATTTAATAATAAAGAAAGGAGTGGTTTCAATCTGCCACAGAGTAACTTGACATTTTAAACATTAAGGCAATTATTCAAGACTATCCATTGTGGGGGCTAGAGAGCTGCTCAGTGGTTATGAGCATGGGCTGCTCTTGCAGAGGACCTGGGTTCAACTTCCCAGCACCCACATGGTGACTAACAACCATTTGTAACTCCAGTTCCAGGGTAATCCGATGTGCTCTCTCGACCTCCGTGGGCATTGCACGACACGGGTACACTTACATACATTCAGGAATACACTCATACACATCAATAAAAAATTTTTTAAAAAGCAGAAAATCCATTGACATAGTATGGAACAAGCCTGTGCTTTTCAAACAGTGCAGAGTTGTTTTGTTCTGTTCTCCTTCCTAATGAACTCTAGAAAACCGGATTTGAAGACCACCAGTAGGAGACTGACCCTCTGAGTGATGGTGAGGTAGGAAATCCCAGGAGCCTGAATAGGCACGTAGAGCCTCTCCACCATCTTTGTCCCACACATGTACAGACATACCTAATTCCTCATGTGATGACAGGAACCAGAGTCTGCCCTTCCCCTTCACTAGGCTATGCCTGTCGGTCAAACACAGCAGCAGAGGCCATGGTTTCCAGAAGGCACAGAGTCAGGCTGCTCCCACTCTTCCCTGGGCACTCTCCCCTTTCCTCTCAGCATCCTCCTGGTGTGAACACTGTCGTGTTCCATGTTCTAAGGATGAGTAAAGCATTAGTCTGCAGTAACCTAGCCAAAGTTGGGAGCCCGGAATCAAATTCACATATTGTAACTTCAGAAACCTGGTGGCTACAGAGACAGGAAAAACAAAAAGCCCCTCGAATGTAAGCAGCAAACCCAGAATAGTTTTGGGTGGTGTTTGTTTGTTTGTTTTTGTCTTATTTAGAACATCAAATTTGTCACCACTGACAGTCAGAATATAGACACTGGATCTCTTGGGTCAACACTTGTAAAAGAAAAAAACTCCTGAGTTGGGAATCTAAACAAGTTTTAAAATAATCAATTTTGGAATAAAACGAGTGGAGGAAGTAGGAAGAGTGGACAAAGCTGATGTCACACAAACGAGAAGAACTGAGTCGGGTGGTGGCTCAGGCTTGTGAGGCTGAGGCAGGTGAGTCACTGTGAGTTACAGGCCAGTCTGAGCTACAGACTGAGACACTTTCTCAAAAAACCCAAAGGAACCATTGGGGCAAAGGGGATGAAGGAACTCAAGAGATGGGGGTGATAGGAGACAGGTATTATCAACAATGGGGGAAGTAGGGGCTCTTAAACTGGGGAGGGAGAAGGTGGTTAGAGAGGGCGAGAGAGGAACAGATAAAGTTTAGCTGGCATAAAAAGCCAGAGGGAAATGTATTAACAAAAACTTCCCCATGAAAAATACATATATAGTATGTGAACATGAGTGCATGTGTATACCTGAAGGCTACACAGCACCAGACAGAAGAAACCTCATCCAAGAGACCCCCCACAATAACACAGGGTATTGCCACAGCCCTTGATTATCTCCCAGAACTTGAAGGTAAGACCCTATTGAAGACAGGACATACTTCAGACAGAATTTGGAGCAATAGAGCTGGAACTGACCTGGAAGCCTCCTCCCTGACGACCAGTTCTCACAGTTCTAGAGAACATTACACAAACTGCTAAAGGCAAAAAATCAATCAACGGTCCAACCTAGCCATAAAGTCTAATAACCACAATGACTGACACAGCAAACTATCTCTACTGGTGCAGTAGTGGCATTTTTATCCTGAGGGTAATAAACAGCTATCTGATTGGACCTACAGCCCTCTCAATGGGAGGGAATTCATGGGTGGGACTATAAATATAGCCAAATACACATGGCTGGAGAAGTCATAAATCCCAGAGAAAACCCTATCTGTGTCATCTCTAGAAAAATGGAATATCTAAATAATGCTAAAATGGATCCTTATATTCACAGACAAGTGTACGGTGCACTACTCATCAAAGAAGCGTCTTTTTGTAACAGATGGAGGCTACCACAGAATTCCACAACTGACCACAGAGAATATACGTCTGGAGATGACACATCTACAGTGGAACCTCAACACCTAGGGTTCATGGAACATAGCAAAACGGGGTGAAGAGAACACTAACGCATCCCTCAAATCTCACCAGCGAAGCTTCCTCACACAACAGAGTGCGGCACACACAGAAGGCCACGCTGGCTGTTTTGAAGAATAAGAGGCTGCAGAGTGTGTGTCCCTGGATAGGACTCCGATATTAAACCTCACCCACCCATGGCTCAGGAACCATTTTGGAAGAGGGGGCAGAAAGACTGTAGGAACCAGGGTTGGTGTGTGAACGTAAGGAAACAGGCTTTCAGCACACTGTGAACTTTCTCATACAAACTTGCAACAATCGTGACAGCATGCAAAAAACCCATGTCAACTGAATCAGGGGAAAACCCAGCACAGAACTGGGGAAAGGGGCAGCAGGCCCCAACCCTCGCCTACGAACTATTGGCAACTGATCACCGAGAGGAAAGGGAGAGTAGATCTTTTTGTAAGGGAATGACTCTACATAGGTTGACTAGACTCAATGAACTTGCACGGAGGGACATCTGGGTACAAATGCTTGACTGGATAGGCCTTAATATATATGACTGAATGGAGGGGAGCATAGATGGGGGAGGAGATCTACATTTGATTAAGATCTATGAAATGTACAAAAACTCAAAAAAATTTTTTTAAAAACAAAGGAATGTCATGACACATTATTTTTATGCTAACCTAAATATTTTCAGTAAAAATTAAAAAATTAAAGCAGGGCGTGGTGGCCCACGCCTTTAATCCCAGCACTCGGGAGGCAAAGGCAGGCAGATCTCTGTGA
>NW_008337055.1:1078222-1081572 GCF_000622305.1 Nannospalax galili
CTTTCTTTCTTTCTTTCTTTCTTTCTTTCTTTCTTTCTTTCTTTCTTTTCTTTCTTCTCTCTTTTCTTTTCTCCTTTCCGCTATTGTGAATGAGAGTGTTTCCCTGAACTCTTTCTCTGATTGCTTGTTATTGGTATATAGAAAGGCAACTGATTTTTGTAAATTGATATTGCATCCTGCCACAACCCTGAAAATGTTGATATCCTAGTTTGTTTCTCCATTGATGTGACAAAACTCTCTAACCACTACAAACTTGGGGAGGAAAGGGTTTATTCAGCTTACATCTCTCGGGTCACAGTTCATCAGGGAGCCCACAGTAGAAACTCAGGGCAGGAACCCGGAGGCAGGAGCTGGAGCACAGGCCATGGAGGAAGGGACTACTTACCGACTTGCCCCCCTGGCCCCTGCTCAGCTTGCTCTCTTATCCAACACAGGCCCACCTGCCCAGGGATGGCACTACCCACAGTGGGCTGGGCCCTCCCAGATCACTCAACAATCAAGAAGATCCCCCACAGACATGGCCACAAGCCAGTTATATGGAGGAAATTCCCCAATTGAGGCTCTTCCAACTCGGGTCTGTCAAGTTGACACGCTATCCAGCATTAGTGAAGAGGGCCAAAAGTGAGCTGATAAACAGGCCTGGCACTAAAGCCAGGAAAACATCAGCTCTTGTGTCTATGTATCCATGTGCACACCTGTATGTGTGTATGTGTGTGTGTGTGTGTGTGTGTGTGTGTGTGTGTCTCTGTATACATGGGAGTTCTTATCCCGTTTCCTACTGCATAGATGGAGCCCCTTCAGTACCCACCCTGTGTACACTCTAGCACGTTCTATGACCATGAGGCCATCTGCGACAAGGGCAGAAATAGATCCCGCCACAGCACGCTCAGTCGTGTCTCTGAGGTCAGAAGTATAGAGAGAGGCGATTATGAGCACACGCTCTCCCCAATGAGAAAACTCTACAAACCTCACCACGATTTGCAAGAGCAATTTCCCTTCAGTACCCACCCTGTGTACACTCTAGCACGTTCTATGACCATGAGGCCATCTGCGACAAGGGCAGAAATAGATCCCGCCACAGCACGCTCAGTCGTGTCTCTGAGGTCAGAAGTATAGAGAGAGGCGATTATGAGCACACGCTCTCCCCAATGAGAAAACTCTACAAACCTCACCACGATTTGCAAGAGCAATTTTAAAACGCAGAGAGAATGACATTAAACTCAATCAAACTCCGCTGAAGGATAATACTTACTACGGAAGGTCTCACACCAGATGCCACGTGTGAGGAGGGAGAGGAGGGAGGAGGAGAAGGAAAGGGTGACAGACCACGGGAGCTCATAGAGCAGGGAAGACTTATCCACGCTTAGTTACAGCACTAGCACAAATACGGTAAGTTAAGTCGAATGGCTGTGGGGACTTCAGAGTGAGGGCTTTATGGTGGAGGAAGCTGCCCGAGGTGACAAATGGTCTAAGTGACGGTGCTGCAGAAAAGATGACGGTCAAGACTGGAGATGAGGGGCCTAGGTCTTCCCCCTCCCCTCCCCCAACCACTAACAGTCTCCTGGCCATGTTTTCTTTCTAAGCTTCTTCCGAATTGCAGTGTAAGAGCTGTTACCTCCTACTGCAGGGTCACATTTCATGGAAGAAATTCCGTCCATCTGGTGATGAGCACTGGGCTGTTTCCACATTTCGGCTAGTATGTGTATTACTGCTGTAAAGTTGTATTCACAGCAGACTCTGTGAGCACACCGTCTCATTTGATTTGAGTGTTAAGGAACAGAATTGCTAGGCTCTTTGGAAAGTTTGTGCTTAGCCTTTCAAGAAACCATCACCAGTTTCAAAGTAGCCGTACCAACTGTCCATCCCCTAATTTTCCAACCCTAGCACTGTTCCCCTTTCCTTGCATGGTTTCAAATACATTTTTAAACTCACAGCCAGGCTATGACACAGTACCTCACTGTGCTTTTAATCAGAATTTCCTCAATGACTAAATGCCGTGTCTAGCTCACCTGTCTTCTGGCATTTACCTCCTTCAGGACCCAACGACCTCCCTCTACTGACTGCATGTGAGCAGATAAACACAGCTGAATCCCTCTCAACGCAGAAACAGACACACAGCTCCCCCCTGTACGAGGTGACGTGTGCATTGCCATTGCGTCACATTTACCTCTGTGGCTTCTGACTAATAAAGACGGCAGAGAACAGCTGTTTCTCCCACATAAAGCCCGGAGAGCCTCACATTCCAGCTCCAGGTCCTTATTCTCTGCCTCAGCTCACGCTGCAGGGCCATCATGTGACCTGGTTGTGGAATTCCATCTCCACCTTCCTTCAGACTAGCTGCTCTACATGCCGGAAGTCACCCTGAGATTCCCACTGAATAGCACAGGGCTATTGTTTCATACGCTGGCAGGATCCAAGCAAGAAGGTAAAAGTGGAACCGTCTGGATCAGTGTCCTCAGCTCGGCTGAAAAATTACCCTTCATCAAACACCTAACTCCACTGAGAGGTGAAAGGCCCTCGTTCCACACTCTGGAGAACATCTGTAACAGAAAATCCCTCCAGGGACGGAGCGAGTCCTTCCTAAACCCATGAACACTTCGCAGTGGAGGTGGAGAACTCCTCGCAGGCTTTGGTCCCCACCTCAGCCGTGGTGCCGCCTGTGCTGTCCATGCATGCTTTTTTTCTTTCGTTTCAATTAAAAATGTTTTTGATGAGTGTTTTACCTGCATACATGTAAATGCAACACACGCATGCAGTGCCACGGGGACCCAAAGAGGGCGTCAGATCTCCTAGAACTGCAGTTACGGACAGTTGTTAGCCTGACATGGGGGTGCTGGGAACCAAACCCAGGTCCTCTGCAAGAGCAGTCAGTGCTCCTAACCACTGAGCATGTCTCCGACCCCCTTTTTTAAAATTTTTACTTTGCATTGGTGAGAATTGATCCCAGGCCTTCACACACACTACGCAAGCACTCTATCACTAAGCCACACTGCTAGGCCCAGATGCAAACTGTTGGACGAATCCCTCTCCTCGCAAATCTGGTCCTTCAATCTCACCACAAATCAAATTTCACACATTCAAATTTTATAAGGTATTAAAAGATACAAGTGGTAGGCAGAAATCTAAAGTGGCCCAAGAATCTGGCTTCCTTCCCATCCCCATAGAGCAAGAGACAGGTGATTATAAGAACAGGGGTTGTTATACACAATTATTGAATCAACAAAGTCTAAATTCATCCTAAGAGAAAGCATGGGCTGCAAATGGAGCTCAGTGGTAGAGCATTCACCTAGTGTGCACAAGACCCTAGAGGTGGGGTGGAAGGAGGGAGGGAGGGAGGAAGGAAGCGGGGA
>NW_008337055.1:1081813-1128354 GCF_000622305.1 Nannospalax galili
TCATACGCTGGCAGGATCCAAGCGAGAAGGTAAAAGTGGAACCGTCTGGATCAGTGTCCTCAGCTCGGCTGAAAAATTACCCTTCATCAAACACCTAACTCCACTGAGAGGTGAAAGGCCCTCGTTCCACACTCTGGAGAACATCTGTAACAGAAAATCCCTCCAGGGACGGAGCGAGTCCTTCCTAAACCCATGAACACTTCGCAGTGGAGGTGGAGAACTCCTCGCAGGCTTTGGTCCCCACCTCAGCCGTGGTGCCGCCTGTGCTGTCCATGCATGCTTTTTTTCTTTCGTTTCAATTAAAAATGTTTTTGATGAGTGTTTTACCTGCATACATGTAAATGCAACACACGCATGCAGTGCCACGGGGACCCAAAGAGGGCGTCAGATCTCCTAGAACTGCAGTTACGGACAGTTGTTAGCCTGACATGGGGGTGCTGGGAACCAAACCCAGGTCCTCTGCAAGAGCAGTCAGTGCTCCTAACCACTGAGCATGTCTCCGACCCCCTTTTTTAAAATTTTTACTTTGCATTGGTGAGAATTGATCCCAGGCCTTCACACACACTACGCAAGCACTCTATCACTAAGCCACACTGCTAGGCCCAGATGCAAACTGTTGGACGAATCCCTCTCCTCGCAAATCTGGTCCTTCAATCTCACCACAAATCAAATTTCACACATTCAAATTTTATAAGGTATTAAAAGATACAAGTGGTAGGCAGAAATCTAAAGTGGCCCAAGAATCTGGCTTCCTTCCCATCCCCATAGAGCAAGAGACAGGTGATTATAAGAACAGGGGTTGTTATACACAATTATTGAATCAACAAAGTCTAAATTCATCCTAAGAGAAAGCATGGGCTGCAAATGGAGCTCAGTGGTAGAGCATTCACCTAGTGTGCACAAGACCCTAGAGGTGGGGTGGAAGGAGGGAGGGAGGGAAGAGAGAGTTTTCTATAGTAGCACATGCCTATAATCACAGCACTTGAGAGGCAGAGGTTAGACTGTAAATTTGAGACCAGGCTAGGTTGCATAGCAAGACCCAGTCTCAGAAAACTAATAAATAAGGGGCTGAGAATGTGTGGTGTGGGCCTGCCCTGTCTAAAGAAACTGAAGCAGCAGAGAACCCAGCTCTGTGGCTCCTAACACTGCAAACTGTCCTGAGGCCATGGGGCAGGGATCTGAACAGCCTCAGAGCTGGGAGTGTCCCTACCAAGGATAAGGGCACAGGGCCTGCTGGTCTACGGCTTAAGGAGATGGGCCAGTCAACTGCCAAGAATGAGGGAGGCCTGGGAGTGAAGAATCACAACGTAAATCGATACTGTTCCTCAGTCCTGGCCGTTAGGACTGCAGTGGCCCCACACCTCTGGCATCACTGGTGCCCTGTCCAGTGCAGTACCTCGGTCCTCCAGCGGGTTCCCAGCAAGGTTGATCGTGTGGAGTCCTGAGTTGGGATTATGCGCTAGAGCACTGGCCAGTTTTAGTGCAAAATCTCTGCAAGGAAACAAAATGGCATCAGTAAATAGACAAAACGCAAAACCGTCCAAGTAAAGTATTTAAAGATTAAAATAAAGTGAGACCTAAAACCAAGACAACTCCGCATTCCCACATAGGGCTGCCTGCAGGGCCGGGGGAGGGGGGGGCAGCTCCAGGTCCAGTAGCTGGGTTGGGGGGTGCTAAGGGAGCAAAAACAAAACAAACAAAACCAACCTCAACATTCTATTATCATGGATTTGCAAACATCCATTAACACCCTTGTAGGGAATTTATAGATTCATAACCAAATTACAGTTCACCTTGATTTGCCAAAACCTCATATAGAACCAAATAAAAATGGGTAATTTGCCCTGTGGCTTGCCTGTGAAGTATTCCCACAGGCTTCCACGTTCCGGCATTTTCTTCCCAGCTGGTAACAGTGTTCTGGAAGGTTATGGAATATTTAGGAGGTGGAGCCTCACAAGAGGAAGCAGATCACTCGGGGTGGCCCCTGAGGTTTCACAGCCTGGCCTCACCTCCTGCTGGCTGTTTGCTTCTGGGCTGAAGACAGTGTGGCCGGCCAGCTCATGATGCCCTCCCTGCTGTGATGAACCCTGTCCCTTAATCACTGTGCAAAATAGTCCCATCCTTCCACACCTGGCTTCTTGTCAGATGTCTCATAACACCCCGCTCTCATGACCCACTGCTATATGCTTTATGGTACCACAGGCTAATGTTTTAATGCCCAAATGAACCTACTTTCAAGGAGATCCCAGTAGGCTGTTCACTGTCTTACCTCTCACTTCATGTAACACTAATACAAAACTGATTGCTTTAATAACTGAGTTCAAGGTTATTGTTGTTAGCACTGTATTTCACACAAAAGGAAAATCACTATTTTAGTTATATTTAGCCTGAAATAATGCACTAAGTGCTATGGCTACAAAATACCCACCCTTGTCATTAACAGCAATAGAGTCTTTGTTCTGCCAGATTCTAACCCGTGCTCTTCAGAACAAAGCTTAGAGGTGACTATGAGGCCACTAGATGAAGGCTGTGTATGAACTTGGAAAGAAAAGTGACTGAAACGGATCAATGCAGTAAAAGCACGTAACAACCTGGAGAGGCGTCTGAGGAATCCGGGCCATGCGCTGCTCTTGTAGAGACCCGAGCGCAGTTCCCAGCGCCCATGTTAGACAGCTCACAATCATCTGACACTCCAGCTCCAGGGGATCTGACACCCTTTCCTGGCCTCCTTGGGCACTGCATTCACATGTGCATACCCTGCCCCATGATTAAAAATAATACAAATAAATCTCTTTAAAAATCATATGAGGGGCTGGAGAGACGGCTCAGCACTGGCTGCTCTTGCAGAGGACCCGAGTTCAATTCTCAGCACCCACATGCAGCTTACAACCATCTGTAACTCCAGTTCCAGGGAATCCAACGCCCTCTTCTGACTTCCATGAGCATTGCATGACATGGGTGTACTTACATACGTGCAGGCAATACACTCATACACACGTAATAAAAATAATAAAATATTTAAAAATCATATGAAACAATATTGTCACTAATACTAAAGTAAAGCTGCATGCACATTTTCAGTACAAAAGGTGCCTTCTACATACTATATGTGTATTGATTCATCTACTCTCACAACCACAGTTACCAAACGCACCTTAAAGTCAGAGACAGTGGGATGTAGAACTGAATCAGCTGCCTGAGACCATAAGGCATCTGTCCTGCATCCACATGATAAACTACCACACCATGTACCTCAGGAATGTCATACAGCACAGCAGCAGGAAATGACACCAAATACTTGGCTTTCGTGATGATGATGGTATCATGAACTGGTTGATTGCTTTGGGTTGGGTTTGAATGTAAAATGGCCCCCACAGGCTCATGAATCCAAACAAGGCCCCCCAGGTGGTGGCGTTGTTTAGAGACTGTGGAGCAACCGGGAGTCAGGGTCCGGCTGGCAGCACAGGGCCACAGATCTGCAGCTAGCTGGCCATGGCCTGGCCCCTCTGCTGGTCCACCCTGGCTCTCTGCATCCTGCCTCTGGAAGGGATTTAACAGGGTTTTCCCTTGTTACAAAGCCCCTGCCAGTGTGCCTTCACCACCTTGATGCTCCATATCTGTCTCAGCTGCAGGTCAAAACGACCCCTCCCTTAAGTTGTTCTGTCCACGTATTTTGTCACAGTGAGAATAACTCCTATAGTTTTTGTGTATTTTGTTTTTTCAAAAGGGAAAACATCATATATGAGCATCCCAACTTTTTAAAATTATGGACCAGTTAAAAAAGCAAATGGTATAGCACTTAAAGCAACAGGCTGAGGAAAATACTCACGTTCTAAGTCCAGCATTTTCCAACACCAGTTCTTCTAGCCGACTGGACCTGCTCACCACCCTCAAGATCTGCTCACAGACATCGGTGGACTGCAACAGAAGTCACTCTTTGACTAAACACTTTACTTGTTCATTATAAATCAATACAACACACGGTTTCAACTAAATGTGGGTCCAGGGAACGCCATGGCTCAGGTGAGGAAGTCCCTGTTCCCATGTACCACCCCTCAGGTCAATGGGACAAGAGATGTGATAGTGTAGGCTGGTGTCGACCCCAACCCTCATCCCTGTGTCAGAAACTTCTAGGCAATGTGACAGCCTCATCAGGAGGCTTGGGAGGTAATTGTATCACAGGTGTGCCAGCCCTCAATCATTGGATTAGTGACCAGATAAAAAAAGGCCCAGAGAGCTACCTTGCCCCGCCCACCAATAAAGGCACATCTCTGGTTTACCAACCAGAACGTGGGCGCATCACAGAGAACAAACCATTGCCGTAATTGTGGACTTCCTGGTATCCATAACTGTGGGAAACAATAAGTCATCCTATTCATGGCGTTCTGCTATAAGCAGAGTGAGGTAAAATGCACAACTACAATAAAGGAACACAGGGTCGTTTGGTAGTGCTCCAAGTACCCACAAGCCTCTGTCACCTTATCTTAGGAAGAGCAACGGGACTTCCAAGGACAGTGATGGCCATCCCAAGGACGGCCAGGGGTGAGAACGATGAGACACTGACGACACCATTACCGAGTTCTCAGCATGGACCAGGTACTGAACTAAGCTTTGTATGCAGATTTCATTATAAAATCAACGGCTACAGGCATTCTCTTTCATGATAAGATGAAGGGACAAAGAGCTCCACACTGGAGCCGGGACAAACCCATCACGGTTTGGCCACCGAGAAAGCTAAGTAGGCAAAGGACAGAACTGAATAAATGTCTCTCGTGGGAATGGTGTCTTCAAAGTACGTGGCTATATAATTACCATACCCATGGAAACATCTTAAATGGTTAGGATTAGGATATCATGTTAAATAAAAAAGTATGTAATTAGAATGAAACAAAACTGCAACAATCAAAATGGGTAATTCATGTGACAGTCTCAGGGAAACTGAATAGAGGGAACTGTGCCATGGGGGACATGAGGTTCCCCTTGGATTTTCATGTATCCATATTTTTATTTATATACTGTCTTACTCCAAAACTAGGTTAAGGTAGCTCTTGACCTCATGTGCAAACATGCCAGTAAGTGATTTTATAAAGCCTTATTACATGGGGCTGAGAGACAGCTTAGTGTTTAAGAACACTGGCTGCTCTTGCAGAGGACCCAGGTTCAATTCCCAACACTCAGATGGTGGCTAACAACTATCTGTAAAACCAGTCCCAGGATAGCCAACGCTGTCTTCTGACCTCTGTGGACACAGCACAACACCCTACAGGCAATACACTCATACACATAAAATAAAAAATAAATCTTTTTTAAAACTCATTACAACCTAGTGTCTACTTATATCCTTTGTGATATAAACAAAAGAGAAAGCCTGTCTGTGCCAAAGCATTCAGCAAAGCACTTTCTTTTTAAAAATCACCGTGTAATATATTGTAGCTGATATATACATATTGGATCACAAACTCCCAGCCAGTTTTCCCCATAGCCAGAACAGGGTTTGAAGTGTCATGTCCACAGCTCTCTAGGCGGGCATCTTTTCAAAAACGCCAACGTGGAAACACCAAGTCCTGAGGGATCGCTGGCCCCCATCACTCTCACATGTTCAATTCCATGCAGTTCAGAAAGCCACCCTCAGATTGTTCCTAGGTCCGTGCAGCCCAGTCGATTGACAACACAGGGTAAACCATCTCCCCCTGCCCAGTGCCTGCAAGCTACACTAAGCTGGAAGCGATTATGACACGGTACCGTAACTCTATCTCATGATGTATGTGCATGGAGATTGAGTTCTGTGATGTCCTGGCACAAAGCAGCACTTTGGCAGGAACTTTCCTAATTTCCAGAAGTGACCCTGTATCATGACCTCGCCTGGCTAGCAAGACTGTAAAGGTTCCTGTCAGAGCATCCAGAAAAGAAGTCACCGAAGCAGAGGACTGCATGTCCACACTGAGTCTAAACACTGTAATGAAACGAATTAAAGAGTGTGTATGGGGTGGGTCCACTTTAATAGTCCAGTAGGGGAGAGTTGTAACCAGTTATTCATGACCCTACTAATGGCACCAACTTTTATTAAGTGCCAATGACAGGAAAAGCATTCTTTTCTACATCTAAGAATGTACAATGGTGAAGTTTTTAAAGAAACCCACACACAAACCTAGATAGGAAGTAAAATGTGGTAACGACAATAGATCTCTCCATGTCTGCCACATTCAACATGTGCTTAGAAAAACTGACTTTCTAAAACATGAATACGTTAGCTCGCTAATCCTGTGTTTAGCTTAAAAAAAAATCACACATAAAAACTGAATATAAAAGGTAACAAGTGACTTAGCACAAAATGAAAGAAGCATAGAACTAATTCTAGAACAAAAACAAGAACTAAATGTACTGCCTGGCATAGGGTGTCATTGTTTAAGACTTTTTAAAGGTCTGGCCTGTGTGCCCAGCCTAGCGCAGTGGGGCACGCCTTTATTCCCAGCACTCAGGAGGCAGAGGCAGGCGGATCTCTCTGAGTTCAAGGCCAGCCTGGTCTACATAGTGAGTTCCAAGACAGCTGGGGCTACCGGGAGACCTGTCTCAAAAAGATATTAAAAAAAAAAAAAAACTTTTAAGAAGACGCAACAAACACTGACCTGCCTAAGTTACAAACTAAGAAAGCTGAGCAAAAACTGATCCTCACTGCTAACAATGTTGCATTCAGAGATGAGCAGTGCAGCTCATGCCTACAATCCCAGCACCAGGGCAGCTGAGGCAGACATACATGCACTATGGATGGATGGATGGATGGATGGATGGAGATAGATAGATAGATAGATAGATAGATGATAGATGATAGATGGATTGATGGAGATAGAGAGATAGGAGGATAAATGGTAGATGATAGATGGATTTATGGATGATAGATAGATAGATAGATAGATAGATAGATAGATAGATAGATAGTTGGATTAGTGATTGCCAACTGGCTTCAAAACATCAGCACAGAACACATAAATCAAATCTTTCTTGTGCTATTTCGAGAAAGGAGGCCTTTATTGGGCTAAAAGAAATCATTTTAACAATCCTGAGAGTTTGTGTTGCTTGAGGAAAGACACATTCCTGTTACAAAGTCCCAAATGTGTGTTGGTTGTTCCTTCAAATAAGCCCATCCTAGAGAGAGTTCTAAAGGTTCTCAGTTGACACTACCAGCAGAAAAGTAGCCTTTCCTATAGTTTTGGACGATGGTAAATTAGCTACTTTCTTTGTTCTCTGTTGCATTTATTTATGTATTTATCTATTATTTTGGTTGTAGTAACCCACTGAGTCCGCTTAGTGTTACCCGCTGGAATGCTGACTCATCTTGTTGGCTTGATCTTGGGCAAGTGACCACAGCTGCTTTGAGTTCCCAGGTGCGTCGGCCATGCTGTATCCAGAAGATGGCATTCTGGAGCACCCCTCCCCCATCCCCCCCATCCTACATTCTTTCCACCATCTCTTCTGTGATATCTCAACTATCTTCTTCCAGAAAATTTACTGTGTAATATTTGCAAAGACTATATTAATTTCAAAATAGCAAATGTTTAAAACTGAGTCCATGAAAGGGCTTGGACTGCAGATCAGTGGCAACTGCTGCTTCATCCCAGCCTAGGCCCTGGCCTCGACCCTCGGCAGTGTACACACAAAAGTGCAGTTGTATTCTTACATTTAACTCATTTAACATAAAGGCAGTAAAAGCAGTCAGTCCTCCAAGCCCGTCCCCCTCCTCCCCTCCATCCCAGGACACCTGAGGGTGTATAAGTCCTGCCGTTCTTTGTTTTCCCAGGATGAAATGTTCTGGGAAAATCTGTTCTGAACAGTAAAGCAGCTGAAAGAAAGTGATACCTGGGAGGGTTAACGATGAAACACCGACCGGCTGGGTATGTGCTGTTCCGATCCCAGGATCCCTGAGCTAATCCAGTTCTCATTCCTCCAGAGACTCCCCTCACCCAGCTGCACCCCCTGCTGGCTCCATCCTGGACAACCTCCCTGGCAAACACGAGGCTCCAGTTCCGTGATGTCCACCGTGGCTACATGCTCATTCCCAGGTCACCCCCCATCACAGTGAGTAAACACGTGGCTACCTAGCTGGCTGCACTGCACTCCCATCAGACCCACTCCCACATCTGTTTCTCAAGTTCACTAATCTGACTGTGATGATAATAATCAGGAAAGTCAACAGATGTGAAAACACCTTGTCAGTCAGGGACTGTGCCTCTCATGCATCATTTCAGGGAATTTATTCTGTATTTATGAAGCCACATGGCTACAATGAGCCACACAGTCAGATAAGCACAGGACAGAGATAAACAGGACATGAATGCTAACTACCTCACCAAATAGGCATGCAGGAAGCTGGCACCCAGGGAGCTGGGTGACTTATCTCAGGTCCCACAGCCGAGTGGTAACAGTCATAGTGTGAAGCTCCAGTTTCTGACTCCATGCTGTTTTCCTAAGGGGTCCCCCAATGAGTTCAGCCCACTTTTGCACCCACAATGCCTAAGTCACACCCAAACTAGACAAATTCAGATACCTACGTAGCCTGTCCCCCAGACAGTCTCAATCTCCATTTCTGTAGAACCCTCTCAGTTCCTAGTCTCTTAGTTATGAAACTCTGGCCCTCAGACTCTACAACTCTGAAAGCTCAGAGTCTCCAATAAAAACAATATTTAATTATTCCTTATCTAAATGAAGCATCTGAAAGCTAACTCATGGATAAGCACCTGTCCATATGGCCCCCGGCAGAGCATCTCATCTGCACTAGTCAATGAAGCATCTGAAAGCTAACTCATGGATAAGCACCTGTCCATATGGCCCCCAGCAGAGCATCTCATCTCCACTAGTCAAACAGACCGGTATTCCAT
Source organism: Nannospalax galili (assembly GCF_000622305.1). Lineage (NCBI taxonomy): Eukaryota > Metazoa > Chordata > Mammalia > Rodentia > Spalacidae > Nannospalax > Nannospalax galili. The sequence continues at coordinate 1,090,687 of NW_008337055.1, forward strand.
ATGAAATGAACAGATTTCATTTTGCATATACACATGCATGTATGTGTACACACACACACACACACACACACACACACACACACACACAAAGGAGGGTGTCTACAGAATTAACATTAACTGTTATAATTCAATCAGAACAAGTCTAGCTGTTACTATTTCCTGAATCTCTTCACAAGGGAAACTGGGTGAAAATGAAATGCAAGGGGGACATGAAAGCAGCTGTCCGTGGGACATGAAAGCAGCTGTCCGTGGGACTGCGGACGTAACTCCAACAGCTCGTATCAGCTTTCCAGTGAGCCACCGTGGGACATGAAAGCAGCTGTCTGTGGCTATGCGGACGTAACTCGAACAGCTCGTATCAGCTTTCCAGTGAGCACCAAAACCGCACTAAATGAGCCTCTCTATTCTATGAAGCAACTGAAAACAGGGATAGCTTCTCTGAAGCATCTCACACTACACATTACAAAATGTTATGCAGCTCACTTATCTCCTCAAGAAATGAAGTGTGTACGGCTCAGGAGTCCAGGAGCAAAACACGGTATTTCACAGCTTTTGAAATGCAGCAAAGCTAAGAGGCTCTGGCTACATCTTCAGTGACTTACCAGCTTGAGATCCTTGGAGGACAGCTTGGTGAACCACTGGTTATATTCCAGCGTGGCGATGATGGGGATCAGGTCTCTAGAGGCAAAGATAATAGAGAGCTTGAAGGGAGTCTTGCAGGAGAGCCAAGACACACATTTGGGGGGATCTTTTTGAGACAGGGTCTCCCTGTAGCCCCCGCTGGAATTTACTATGTAGACCAGGCTGGCCTCAATCTCACAGAGATCCACCTGCCTCTGCCTCCTGAGTGCTGGGATTAAAGATGTGTACCACCACACCCCGCTTAAGACACTGTCTTTTCAAGCTGAATATGGTAGTCCATACCTGTAATCTCAGTACTTGGGAGGTAGAGGCAGGGAGATGAGGAGTTCAAGGTCAACCTTGGCTGTAAAGCAAGTTCAAGGCCAGCCTGGGATACTTGAGGCTCCATCTTAAAAAAAAAAAAGCAAACAAAAAGACAACATTGCATTTCTTCAGCTTTACTTGCGTGCACATGTAAGGTCAGAAGACAGCTTTTAAGAGTCATTCTAGACATCCCCTCACTGAGTGCTGCTCCCATTTCACAGTAGGAACACTGAGATTAAAGATGTGTGCCACCATATCTGACTTTCTACACTAGTTCCAGATTGACCTCTGGTTGTCAGGCTTACCAGGAAAGCACTTTTACCCACTGGCTGTGTCCCTTGCCTTGCCAAACTATTTTTTTTTTAATTATTTTTATTTTATGTGTATGAGTGTATTGGCTGAATGTGTGTAAGTGCCCCTATGTCATACAATACCCTAGGTCAGAAGAGGGTGTTGGATCCCCTGGAACTGGAGTTATAGATGGTTGTTAGCCATCATGTGAGTGCTGGGAATCAAACCTGGATCCTCTGGAAGCCAATGGTCTTAACCACTGAGCCATCTCTTCGGCCCCTGTCAAACTATTTTGATTGTAAACGATCACATTATCCACAGCAGATCTTCATTCAGCAGGAAGCAGGCAGAATTCCACAAAATTCAATCTCCCCAGCATCTCTGACTCCTGCTTTCCAAGGAAAAGAGACTGTTGCTGTCAAACTTCCTGTTCAGGAAGAAATCTGACTCCACACCTTCGCAAATGTATAAAGCATCGAGAATCCTACACGTTCTCTGGGAAGAGGTTATTTTATTCCAAAAGCAAGAATAATGCCACAAACTGACAAGATGTGCCACAGAGTGGCTTCTCAGTGCTCAGCGAGCATCCCAAGGCCATTTGGTGGTCCTTAGAGCTCCCACTGGGGCTCACGCCCATGAGACAGAGCAGGTGTGATTCCGTCTGATGCCTCATATAACTCTTGAGCCACGGGGTGAAGCTTGGCACATGAGGTCCCTGTCTCCCTCTGTTTCCTTGGCCACCGCTGCATCACACATTCCCCCTCCTACTCCAGACAAACACAGACAACTTCCGAGTCATTTATCGCACCACAGGCTTGCACAGGCCAAATTATCTTCCACTGCTGAGCTCAGTTTTGAAAGTCCACGTGCCCTTCCATGCCTTCTTCACATGCCTTCCCAGAAGCCCCAGCGCAGAGCATTCCATTCCCGTACAGTATCATCTGTCGCTTGCCCATCCATCTCCTACCACCTCAGACTGTAAATTCTTTGAAACCTAAGTTCTGATTTTAGTTCCATGGCATTGGCACAGCCGTATCCCTTTCACCCCAAGAGCCTGAAAAGACACTGGCACTCCAATTTCCACTGACACTGCAGAGAAAGGGAGACAGACACCTCTGCTTCACCCAAGCCACCCGTTTAAATGGGCAGACAACCTGGAGGAACTGTTTGTGCTTCCCAGTGAAAGGGACAGATGTGCAGAGGTGTGAGGGGAGACGCGGGTGGGGGACGGAGGAGGGTCTTTTCTGCATTAAGCTGGGTCCTTCTCCTTTGGGAGGCATATTAACGGCACCATCCAGCGAGTTTCACTGTGACATATCCCTGCGTGCACAGAACATATCTGATCATATTCACTGCACCCCCGTTACTCTTGCCTCCTCCCTGTGACTAGCCTCCTGCTCTCTCTCTATGACAGCCTCTTTGGCTTTCTTGTCACCCTTCCCAACCTTTCCCCATGCCGTCCCACCCACCCCTAAGGCCAGGTTCCACGCATGTGGAAGAACTTTTGCATGATGCCTGTCTTAATCAATCTGACTTACTTTGCTTAAAGTGATAAGCTACCATTCCATTCATTTTCCTGCAAATGATTCTGTTCTTTGTGGCTGAAACTCCATTGTGCAAACAGACTGTGTTTTCTGTGCCCAGTTTGTTGCTGACAGACCCCTAGGCTGATTCCCTAACTTGGCTGCCGTGAACGGGGCTCTAATGCACTTCTGTATTCTGACTCGGGTTCTTTCGGGTCTACACCCACAGAACCACAACCCGTGTCTAGACTTGGATACACCCTGTATGAAACGCGGGCCCACAGGCAGCCAATGAAGACAACACAAGGAGTAGCAGGCAGGCCAGCTCAGCGGCCTCCATCTGCCAAATCTGCTGTTCACACACCTATGTGTTAACTTAGGGTTATTTTAAAAAGGGGGAAAAAAGGTTTAGATTAAAAGCCAAGCATAGGACCTAGAGAGGAGGCTCAGAGATTAAGAGCACTCCCGGCTCTTGCAGAGGACCTGGCTCAGTTCTCAGCACCCACATGGCAGCTTATAGCCTCCTATAACTCCAAGACAGGAGAAGGTGATGCCCTCTTCAGGCCCCAACAGGCACTGCATGCACATAGTGCACATACATGCAGACCAAATACTTATACACATAAGATAAAAATAAATAAATCTAGCCAGGACTGATGGTACATACCTGTAATCCTAGCTCTTGGAAAGCAGAGAACTCTGAGTTTGAGGCCAGCCTGGTCTATATATGGAGTTCCAGGTCAGTCAGAGCTCACAGTGAAACCCTATCCCTAAATAAATAAATAAATAAATACACCTTAAAACAAAAATTCAGGCATGGTGACTGCTCTAGTTACTTTCAATTGCTGTGATGAAAACACTGACCAAAACCAACTTGGGGAGGAAAGGGTTTGTTTGTTTTACAGCACAGTCCATCATCAAGGGAAGCCAAGGTAGGAACTCAGGGCAGGAACCTGGAGTCAAGAGCTGAAGCAGAGACCGTGGAGGAATGCTGCTTACAGGCTTGCTCCCCTGGCCCCTGCTCAGCCTGCTTTCTTATGCAACACAGGCCCACCTGCCCAGGGGTGGCACCACGCACAGTGGGCTGGGTCCTCCCACATCACTCATCAAGAAGATGCCCTTCAGACATGGCCACAGGCCAGTCCTATGGAGGCAATTCTCCAAGTAAGGCTCCCTCTACCCAGGTGTGTCAAGTTGACACTAACACTATCCAGCACAGTGATTCATGCCTATAATCCCAGCACTTGGGAAGGAGAAGCAGGAGGATCAGGAATTCAGGGTCATCTTTGGCTACATAAATACTTCACGGCCAATCAAGACTGGGCCCTATCTCAAAAACAAAAAAAAAAAATTAGGAGACAATCACGTATCTTAATGCATCCAGTGACGCCGTCGCAATGCTTAGTGTTGGGTAAGGTTATTAGGCTCTGAAGATTGAGATGAGTGATGATTTGTTCTCTGTGCCCCACCCCCAAATCCCTGGCACACCCCCACACACCTCTACACGGGGGATAAGAAAGACTGCTAGGAGACAGATGGGAAGAGCTCACAAGGCTTCAAAGCTGGGACAGAGCCAGTTGGGCGGAAGGACAGAACAGAGCACTTAAAGTAATCAGGGACAGGCGTGTGCAGGACAGACATGTGGAGGTCAGATACGTGCAGGATGGGCAGCTGAATGTACCCAGGAACTCCATTCATTCATATATTCAGTAAGTGCCAGTCACCACACACGAATCACGGGGCTTAATGCAACGATGAACCTGGCACCCGGTGCCTGCCCTGTGATAACGACAGCCTGGCATGGCCTAGCAGGCCATCCAAGAGAGAAGTCCACAGAGCAGCAGGAAAGGCACGCCGTGGGTGCCTGGAAGAGGGAGCACTCACCAAGACAGGCCACCGCGTTCTTACAGGAAGCTACTGAGCCCTGGAAGAGGGAGCCAGGGGAGACACGTTCCAGGAGGATGGAATGGGAAACACAACAGCATGACTCAGTCTAAGAGTCTGAGATCTAACACTGAAAACATGATTCATGAATGAAAACACTTAACTGGGCTTTTTCAAAATCCCCTCTGAAGAGGAAATAAGCCATGCACTGGGAGAAAATAACTGTAGGAGGTATCGGGAACTAAGGACTTGGATCCTAAGTGTGCAAAGAGTTCTGAAAACTCAGCAGTAAAAGCAACTGCTGGGCTGGGAAGAGACGGCTCAGTGGGTAAACTGCACCTTAGCACAATGCCCAGCCCCCGTAGAAAGGCAGGGCAAGGTGGCAAAGGTCTGTAACACCAGCACTGCAAGCATGAAACAGGGCAGGTCCTGGGAGGCTCACCCGCCAGCCAGGCCAGTCACACAGGCTCACCACAGTCCTCGTCTCAGAGAAGATGAGAAACAATTGAGAAGGGCATCCAGTATCCCCACTGGCCTCCACACGTGCCCACATGGGCAAGCACGCCTGTACACGTGCATGCACAATACCATGCACACACATGAAGAATCAAACTCCCAATCTTAAAAGTAAACATAAGATCTAAAGAGAAATTTCACCAAATAAAGCACATTAGAAGAGGCTCAGGTCTAGACAGTACAGAAACACAACTGAAACCAGAATCAAGTACCACCTCCAACACACACAGGTGTTGACTAACAAAACCTCAGACAACAGCCTGACGTAGCACAGCTGGAAATGGCAAACTCGGCACAAAAGGCCAAACGGCATGCCCAGCGCGGATAATAGTTTCATTCTGTCTTAAGTTTATCATGCACAGTTTACATGACCTGTTAGTCTTACCCTTGGGTATTTGCCGGACAGAAATAAACATCTATGTTCAGACCAAGACTTAAATGTTCTTATTTATGGTCGAGGTATTTATGATTGCCAAAAAGTAGAAAAGTCACAATTTCCTTCAGAAATGGCACGTGACTTTCAAGCTAGGTTAGAACAGGTTGTGTTCACTTTCTGCCGCGCTGTGTTTCTTGCAAGTTCACCCAGGGAGCTCAGACGCTTTGCCAGGAAGAAGGCAGAGCCACAGCAAAGAAGCTCATTGAGATTTTTTCAGCCACCAGCCAACTGGCATCACCCACCAGGGGTGTGAATAGAGAAGGTACTGTGAGTCATTATGTACTGTGGGCCATTAAGGCTGGGGGTTTATCACACAGCAATATCCACCCAGGACTGGTCCTATCCAGAAATGATGCTTAACAGCTATGTAAGGAAGCTGGGCTGCAGGAAAGGAAGCCACCATCAGCTTTTCAGCAAAAGAGATTTTCAAAAAGCTAATATACTGAGCACTGGGTGAATGGACATGATTCGGAAGCTAAAGTCTGCACAATCAGACCAAAGGCATTGGAGGGATGGGAAAAGCTCCGGGTAGAAAGAGTGTGTACAGGCTTGAACAAGGGGCAAACTGGAACAGAAAATTCGTACCAGATTGATTTATAGAATTACCTTAATCAAACTATGCAAATATGATGGTTAACCTTGGTTTTCAACTGAAGAATGATCTCTATCAGACTTAGCTGTGGGCATGTCTATGGGGCATTTTCTTGATGTAGGAGTGTCCAATCCACTGTGGGTGGTAACAACCCTAGGCTGGTGGGCCTGGGCTGTATGAAAAAGGCAACTGAACATGTGCTTTCTTAGGTATCGGCCTTCCATGGTCTCTGTTCCAGGCTCCTGCCTTGACCTCCTGCCTTGGCCTCCCTCAGAATGGATTGTGACCTGTAACCAAATAAACCCTTTCTTCCAAGTCGCTTTTTTGGTCATGGCGTTTTATCTCAGCAATGGGGAAGCAAACTAGAATAGTGTATGTCCACATAACAACTCAAGAACTTTTGAGGAAATTATTACAGTTGGGTAGAGTGGGGGGTGGGGAAGGAACCCTGACTGGAGACCGTTATACTCAAGTCCAGGAAAAGACAGTGGGCCTGTTTCTTGACCGAAGTGGTGGACATAATGGTTGAATTTACACTTCTCTGCATCCTGGTACACATCTGCCCATTTTTCTCTAAGGAACAAGCAGATTAACAGCATTGTTCATTAACAGACAAAAAGTATGTAGGATGATGGACCAACGGCAGCACGGACAGACTGTGCGATGTTCCTATGTTAGAAATCAACGTAGAAACAACGGTGAATGAAGCGCCGCCTTGGAACACCTCCGAGTCCCGGCTGCTTAGCAGCTCTCTACCGGACAGAAGAGGCAGAGAATGGGGAGCTCGGGTCTGGCTGGTCCAGGGTCCTGGAAGTTCCTCTGCAAACCCTGTGTCGAGGTCAAGGTCTGAACTGGGAATGCAGGACTCTGAGCCTCCGATCAGTAAGATGCCATCTCAACAAAACAAACATTAAGATACTAATACATGGAGACAGTGTGGAGAGTTGAAATGTAGATGGAAGGTAGGCAGGAAGTGTCAAATACAGATCTTGTCACGTTCTCTACTACTCTAAGCTCTGGCAGCCTATTGAAGCATCAGTTCCGACATCTGAGATGTGGCCTCACAGGAACGTCATTTCTCTGGTTATTACTTTCAGGCTAAATTTCCCTTTTACCCCTTTCCTGTGCCTGCTGTTTCTCCCGGAAACATTAGAAGAACTGTGGCTTTTTCAGATTTATTTGTTTACTTATTTTTATGTTACATGTATGAATGAGTGTTTGGCCTGCATGTAAGTGCACATGTATGCAATGTCCAAGGAGGCCAGAAGAGGGCACTAGATGGTTAGCCACCACATGGGCGCTGGGAACCCAGCCTGGATCCTCTGCAGGAACAAGTGTTCCTAACTGCTGAGTCATCTCTCTAGCCCCTGTGACTGACAGCAGGAGTGTTAAATAAACAGAAACAATTGACAGACTCAAAGATGTGCATCAGGTTACAGGATGTCCAAGATGGGAAAAGCACACGATACCACAATACAGCGCGGGGAATCATGGGCACGTTTCGGTGCATCTACACAAACACCACGAGAGGGAAGATCTCCCCCATAACCCTATCAAGCATCTGTAGGCTCAGAGGAGGCGGTCTGTGCAAGAACACCAGGGCTCATCACTCTCCACACTTCATGCACACACAGAACAGCCATGTGTGGACAGTCAGGGAAAGTGCCACCGGAGCACTGCCTTCCCGGCACAGTCATCGGACAGCCTTTTGGGGGACAATGTAAGCATCATCATATCTACTTTGTAAATGGAAAATGAAAAGCTTTAAGAAGTTAAAAATGGGATTAGGGAGATGTTTGGTGTTTAAAGCGCTTGTCGAAGATGAGAGTTTGTATCCTCATCATGCACCTAAATGCCAGTGGGCATAGTGGCCAGCCTTAATTTTAGCCTCTCATCTCTCCCCCTCCCCACACTGCCAGAGCAAGCTGGCTAGTAAGACTGGCCTTAGGGGTGAGTTCTGGGTTTGACTGAGAGACTGTCTCAAAGGATATGGTAAAGACTGATCTAGGAAGACATCCAACATCACCTCAGGCCTTCACATGTGTGCACGCACGCACGCACGCATGCACATACACGTGAAGAAAAAAAAAAAAACAAACAAAAAAGGTTGGGGCTGTGGCTAAGATGGCAGAGTGCTACACAAACTGGGCAGAGTGGATCATGCCTGTAATCCAGAGCACTGGGGAGGTACAGGCAGAAAGATCAAGAGTTCAAGGGCACCCTCAGTTACACAGCTGAGTTCAAGGCTAGCCTGGGGTACATGAGACTCTTGCAAAGGAGAGATCCCTTCCTGGTTTCCTGGGTTTCCTGGTTTACACAGAGGCATGTCCCATGTGCTATTGGCTCACTAGCTGGGTGACATGTTAACTTTGTGAAGGTTCCAAATGCCGGAAACTGTCCTCAGATGCCTTAGGGGCCGTCAGAGGCACTTTAAAAGTCTTCTGGTCATGGACCAGCTCAGTAGGTAAAAAGGTATAAGCCGGACAAGCTGGATCTAATTCTCAGAACTCACGTAAAAGTAGAAGGAGAGAGCCAACGCCACAACCTGTCCTCTGGTTCCACATGTATGTCCTGGCACATGCCTACCCGCACATACATCATGCATGTATGCACACAAACACAAATAATAAAGTTTTAAAAATTATTTAAATCTCCTAACTGTCCATTCCTAACAGCAAAGGACTGTGAGCACGCCCCACTGGCACCTATTTATAAATCACACACATGTGCTATAGTACAGAGGCATTAGGTTCAGTACTAAACACATATACACACAAAGTACATGAGAGAACTTCAGTAACAACGAGTCCCAGCATCAAGTCAGTGTTCGAAAACATACCATCATGTTGCATGCCCGACGGAGCTTGTCTGGCCCACACTGGAGTCCACAATTTAAAAAATTCAGAGACATTTAGAAAAAGAATCAAAAGCTGGATCCTGCACCCCGCCACCACCACCTCCAGGAGAGAGGAGAAATGGGGTTCAGGCAGGAAAGAACAGGCCGGCACCCTCACAGCCACCCTGCCACACAATGTCTCATAGAACTCGCTCTTGCAGCTCCTGGGCTAATGAATGTCACCTTCGTGAGCAAGAAATAGGACAACAGGCAGGACTCTCTCAGCCACGATTAAACTCAGTGATGCGTGTCCAACCATCTTCACAGGATTAAGGAGACTAGTTCCTGCTAAAAGTCTTCTGGGCGGAGAAATCAATGAGTTCAAAGTTATATATTCTTTTTTGCTTTGACTGCATGACTGCCCTCATCAGTCCCTGCCACATCAAATTACAGTGTAATTACATTTCTAACAGGCGGCTCGAAGGCCTTCCAGACGCCCCATGAGAAATGGGTAAACGAAGCTTTTCCTGTCTATGCCTCTTCTTGGCACACCATTAACTAAGCCAGAATAAACTGTAAGGGCATACTTAAGCAAACACACACACACGCTACGATGAAATGTTGGAACCTAAAAATAATAACTGAGAAGGCATTTTTCCAAGCAGTTGCTAATTACTAATCCTCTCCAGGGGTTAAGAGGATGGGTCCAGCAGTGGATGCCAAGAATATACCTGGAGGCTTACCCCACTATGGCAGAAGACTGGTCCAGAGTATAAGAGCCATGGGAAAGAAAAGGAAAAATAGGGAGGGGGGGAGAAGGGGGGAGAGAGAAACAGAGAGAGAGAGAGAGAGAGAGAGAGAGAAATTCATGAACTTGAATGGAGAGAGTGAGTCATACACATACCCCAGTCCAGGAAAAGCTCGAAATCAGTTTGCAGTATGGTTTCTATTGAGTGAGAATTGCTTTCACATCCTTGGACAGTTAAGAGGTCTTTAAGTGAAACCATCCCAGTCAGGACCTTCTGTAATTGCAACAGCACCTGTCTGGCTCACAAAGTCTAAAAACAGTTATTATCCAGTGTGGGTGTGACTGTCTATGATGAAAGAGTCTTTCTTTTCATGACAGTCACACCATGTAGCCCTGGCTGGCCTTGAACTCACAGAAATCTGTCTGCTTCTGCCTCCTGGGTGCTGAAATTAAAGGCACGAGTTACCACACCTGGTCCCAAATAGTCTTTTTAGTTCTTTAATGGAGCAAAAAAGAACGGGTGATTTTCCTCTGTTTATTAATTCGGTGTTTGCAGAGAAACTTTAAACTCTCCATCTCTGAAATCAGCAAACCTAAGTTCAGGAATCGGACGGTCTTGACCTCGGTGCAGACACGGCTTCCTCAGTTTCCTTTTGAGGACCAGCAGACGATTAGCCCAGTGGATGGTGGGGAAAGCTTAGCCCTGACTCTGCATAACGTACTAACAGCACAACAATCACTAAGGCCGTGACACAGAAAGAAGCGTGAAGTGAGCTGGCTTTGCTCTACAATGCCCTTCAGTGCTACCAGTCCCACAGGACACGCGCTCTGTAAAGGTGGCCCATGCTCTTCTGGGGTCCTGGAGAGCCACTCGGGGTTTCCCATGCTCAGATCATATAATAATAATACGAAAACAAGCTTGTCCTTCTTTCCCTGTTGCCATGTGTACGTGTGTGGAACAAGCAACAGCTTCAGGGTAGTCCGCGATGCTCTGAAGCCCTCATCTCCCACTGACACAGTCACAGTTTTAAACAAACGTCAGTTTTGATCTGGAATGTTCTTGATGAAGAAGCACGAGCCACTCATCTTAGTACCTTCAGGCACCTGAATGAATCCCTTTTAACATTCTGTGTTATAAACTGGGAAGGGTGGGGCCTGGAGAGATGGTACAGCGGTTAAGAGTACAGGGTGCTCTTGCAGAGGACCCGGGTTCAGTTCCCAGCACCCACATGGTGGCTCACAGTCCTCAGTAACTCCAGATCCAGAGGATTCGATGCCCTCTTCTGACCTTCAAGGGCACTGTATGACACTTACAGATATGTGTAAGAGTGCACCTTCCTGACCACAGCTACACCATGTTAAAGTTTAGGCTGACTCTAGTTTCTGAACTTATCAGGCTGTTGGCCCACGGTATGAGAATGCCAACTGGACCCTGGTTGTCTTGGCAACAGGTCAGAGTGTCCTAGAGTGCTCCTGCTAACTGCTGATTTATGGCTTCTGTAGGTTATGCTTGGCTTGCTTCTGCAAAATAGTAATTGTTGCTAACAAACCCCTTTCTGGTTGGAAGACTTAGGGAAATTTTTGTTTCTAGTATACAATTGCTACACAACAAAATCCCCTTCGAGGGAACTTTGTGACCAGTAAAGGCAAGGTAAATAGTAAGATTGATAATGTCTGTTTATCAATGAGGAGGAAGGTATGCAGATGTACTATGGTTCGGGTCAGAGGTTTGGATGGAAAATTGTATTTTCTTATGTATTTCCTTGATAATGTCTGTTCAAGCTTAAAGCTCAGTGATTAGCTTCTGTATTCTGCTTGCTTGCCAGCAACATGATCAATATAAAAGGAGCCAGAGTGCTTAGGCTCGGTGCTACTCTCAGACTCTTTAGGAAAGAGTGTAGCCCAAACGTAATAAATCTATCTTCCTTCTCCAGACTCACCTGTCTGTTTGTCTGTTTGGGGCATTTGCAGATCACAGACTATAATATATGCAGGCAATACAGTCATTAAATAAATAAATAAATAAATAAATAAATAAATAAATAAATAAATATCAGTATGTATGTCTCAAAGAGAAAACTGCCTTAGAATAAAATATCTATGAGTTGATGCAAATCGTAGGCAATAATAACTCCTTTTCTTCATATGTAAAAAAAAAGACAAACTACTGGTATTCAGATTGAGGATGGGCTGACATTTACTCTCAAATATAAGGTAGTCTCTTCAAGGAAATCACCTGATGGCATTATTTCTAATTGTGAGGGGGCACCCACGTGCCACAGCTCATGTGTCGAGGACAGAGGACAACATCGGTCCCTGACATCCACCTTAAGACAGGGTATGATGGCTGCCTTTGATTGTTCACCTGTCACAATGGAGAATCACCTAGGAAGAGCTTCGGGGAAGAACTGCGTCTTTTCAGTGGCCAGCCGGCATGTTCCTTGATAATGTCTGTTCCTAATTCGGTTAACTGAGGTGGGAAGACACACCCTGAATGTGGGCTTTGGGTCTGGGCTCTGTAAGAGCAGAGAAAGTAAGAGGAGCACTATCACGAATGGACTTATTTCCCTCTGCTCTTGACTGAATATGATGTGACCAGCTGTTCTAAGTTCCCACCTTGATGCGACCACAGTGACAGACTGTAACATGGAATTATAAGCCAACATCAACCCTTTCTGTGCTATGTTGCCTTCTGTCATCACGGCAACAGAAACAAAATTAGGACACTGGTCTCCTGTTGCTTGACATTGCGTATACCAGGCTAGCCCCCAAGCTGTCAGGGATTTTCCTGCCCCTGCCTCCCATCTCACCACAGGAACACTGCAGCACCTGAGTTTTTATGTGGGTTCTGGGGATCCAAACTCAGAGCCTCATGCTTGACAGCAAGCCCTGTACCCACCAACCCATCTCCATGGACTGGTTTGTTTTGTTTTGCTATTTTCCCTATAGTAAAATTATACATTTCTGGGGAAAAAAAATTAAACTTTGGAAAACTTTAAATTGCCACTGGGTCCTAAAGTTGGGGGATTTTTTTGGGGGGGGGTCTTTTTGAGACAGGGTCTCCCTGTAGCCCCAGCTGGCCTAGAACACTCCATATAGACAAGGCTGGCCTTGAACTCACAGATATCCACCTGCCTTTGCCTCCCAAGTGTTGGGATTAAAGGAACGCACCACCACCCAGCTTAAAAATTTTTTTTAAAAGGATTAGTGGTCCTAGTTAACAAATTTATTTATTTATTTATTTATTTACTTATTGCTACTGGTACTTGGAAGCTGTGTACAATCCAGTGAACCAATGTTTTCTAAGTGACCAAAGCACAAAACCCCGTGTGGGGAAGTCCCAAAGGACAAGATCAGCCAAACGGACTTCAATGCAACATAATACAAGAACACTCATGGCCTGGTTTCAGAGGGTGCATTGCAGCTGATCTTTAAGAGCCCACGGGGGAGTGGGTGCTGGTGGGGTAGCAAGAACACCACTCCCAGTCACAGGAAACACTACGAGCGAGTCCTGCTGACTGTACCCTGTAGAGGACTGGGTTCTTGTTACACAGTTCAGTCAAAACAAATACAACAGATATGATGCAGAGGGAGATGGGAAGATCAGGTCTTCTCTTAATCAGACACTACAGAGACCTGTACGGAGGTCATCTGATGCCAGCCATCCGGCTCATTTACTTGGGGGGAGATAGTCATTTTTCAAAAACCGGTATCTATGATAACATATAGGTTTCTTGGTTTTTTGGGTTTTTTTTTTAAATACTTGTGGTGCTGGGATTGAACCCAGGGCCCCTTACATGTCAGGTAAAGGTTCTACCACTAATGCTACACTTGATCTCAGTCAAAAGCAAAAGGCTAAGATGAACAAATCTTCCCTTCTATCCACCCGTTCTATCTACTCATGGCCTCCTTCCTCCTCCCTCTCCTTTGTCTCCTCTCTCCTCTCTCCTCTCTCTCTCTCTCTCTCTCTCTCTCTCTCTCTCTCTCTCTCTCCTGTCTTCTCTTCCTTCTTTCACTCCTTTCTCCTCTCTCTCTCTCATCTTTCCTTCTTGAAACTGGATCCCACTCTTTAACCAAGGGTGGCTTGGAACTCACTATTGAGCCCAGGCTGGGTTTGAACTCACGGAAATTCTCCTGCTTCGGCCTCTGGAGTTTGGGGATTACAAGCATCAGCCACCATGTCTGACTGAAATATTTCTGAATTTTAAATTGTAATACACTTACCTCCAACATAGGGCCTATGTAACAATCAACCGATCATTTCTAAAATTATAATAAAGGGATCCTAGGGACAAAACCATTGATCCCTGACTCTGTAGGCCTAAGAGAGTCTATCTCATTCCACAGGCAACATTCCTATTTTATTGGAAAATACTTATAAATAAAACATTTTCCCTTTCCTTTCTCAGATCACTTTTTTATGAGCCACACAGCAATCATCTTGCCTAAATTTGAGAGTAAAACTCCCTCCCTTCATGAGGAGGAGGGGGACAGCTCTAAACAGCAGGAAACAGCTGATCCCTCAACAGAAGCAAATCCAGCCTAGGAACAAGAAGCTGAGCTCACCAACCTCAGACCCTGCAGAGTCTCCACGCCCCAGACCCCGGCAAAGGGGAGGTGTGTCTGCCCAGCACATGCATTCCTTGTCTGTCATTCAGCTGGCTAAGACTTCTCAGGAGGCTTTGTGGGTATCTAGCACTTCCTGCCCTGCAGGGGGAGGACACATCTCAGTGGTGTCCTTCGGGAGGAGAGGCTGGTGCCAGGAAGCAGTAGCACCTCTTCTCAGCAACAACCAAATGTCCACATGGTGCCACACACACAGCTCGATCCCCAGATTTCTCTTAATTCTGGAGAGAAAAGACCTAATGTGCCGGGGTTCACCAGAATGCACCTGCCATGTGCTCACCCACAACAGACAGCAGCTTATGGAGGGGGAGTGGGCAGTGGGCCAGGATATTCTGAGGGAACCAAGGCGTGTGGCCTGCTAGACACCGAAACTTTTTCACAGATCTGCTCTCTCAGACAGAAAGAGGCACATTTAAGATTGTTCTCTGGGTCCCAGATCACGTGAGCCATCAGCCTGAAGACATTCAAGTTAGGAGAGGAAAGATTCAGAAAGCGTCTCTCAATAACCTGCAACAGGTTTATTATCAATATCACTGACAAAAAGATTTTCACCAATATATGTGCATACACACCATATACCACACACACACACACACACTCACACACACACACACACACACACACAAAGTGACTCCCCAGTCATCCTGAACAAGAGTTCTTAGAAATGAAACATTAACGTTCATCATAGAAATAATGTAAGAAGTAATAATTTGGTCCAATAGCATTATATTTTATAAACAGAGTAAATCTAATGGAATTTTAAATTTTATTTTTTATCATTTTTAATATTTGTATGTGTGTGTTTCTGGGTGTGAATATGTGTGTTTGTGCAGAAGATTGTGAGCTGCCCAGCATGGGTGGTGGGAACTGAACCCAG
Organism: Nannospalax galili; assembly: GCF_000622305.1. Classification (NCBI taxonomy): domain Eukaryota; kingdom Metazoa; phylum Chordata; class Mammalia; order Rodentia; family Spalacidae; genus Nannospalax; species Nannospalax galili. The sequence continues at coordinate 1,105,961 of NW_008337055.1, forward strand.
GCCCTCTACAAGAGCAGCAAGTGCTCTTGGCTGCTGAGCCATCTCTCCAGCCCCTAAATGGACTTTCATGAGCTACTATAAGATCCTAAGAATTATATTATCCCTACAGTAAATTTCAGGTCATTTTGTCAATATAAACTATAAACTCAGGCACAGACACGCATCTCTACAAGCTGCCCATGGTAACAAGCAGATTCGAAACTGTCCCCTGCAAGGCAAAGCAGAACTCTTAAAGATTCCTGCTTCCCCCATCAAAGGATTCTCCGGAAGTCACGCATGTCCCACGTGGTAACAGAGAGCCACAGCTGGGGACAGGCACAGGATGAAGGAAGGAGAGGAAGGCTGGGCTCACCTGTGCTCCAGATGACTGAAGTCCTGTAAGTTCAGTTCCCTGGTGTCTTGTGTCAGATAAATTGTATCCACATCCTATTTGAAGCAGAATTCATTCAGAAAATTAATTCCTGGACATAAACGGAGAAGCTATGCCACACAAACGCAGAGAAGTGGGTAAGGACACAGGCAGAGTTCTGAGTAATCTGAGCAAGGACGATTTAAACAAAATAACGGAGAAAGGGGAGACAAGGAGAGGGGAAAGAGAATTCTTACTGGCTGTGTGTGTACACAGACTCACACGTCCCCGCTGGCACACGTACACGCATGTACACAGACTCTTACTTACCCACTGTACTTCTTCCCTGTATGAAAAGCCCAGCCAGTCACACATGCACGCATACATGTGAGAGAACCCACCTGAAACATGAAGCAGAAATGTGGTGTTGACAGGCCCTCAGCAAAATGGCCGTGAAAGCACAATTTTAAAGCTTAAGTCTGGCTGCTGTTGGCAATCTGATTATCTTTCCCATTTAGAGCAGCAGCAAGGGTTCTCCCCCATCCGCAGTGCACGCACAGCGAGCTGCAAATGAGCTTGAATTTAGGACTTCTGTCCACCAGTGCAAAGTCTGAGCAAGCTAATTACACCTTGAAACTAATTGTACCTCTGCAATAGCACACCAGGAATAGACTCTGCTTCCTGGCAGGGGGACGGGCACCCCACCCCTACATTTTAGGCCTTAAAATGCATGCTTACCACAAGGGCCAGGCTCAGGCACGGTCTGGCTATCCCACAGGGCCTGAAGGCTGGCCAGACGCTCAGATGGTTCCACGGAAACTTTCTTCATGACTCTCCTGAAAGGTTAGCACAGAAAATAGATTTCAAAAATCAAGATTTTGCAACAATACATAGATTTTTATTTTCTACTATGCTCTTTTTTATTCTTTAAATCAGAGGTGGGTGTTATTCCAATTCTGGTCAAAATAATTCCATTGCTTGGCACCAGGGAGATGGAGATACAGAGGAACCTAATGGCAACACCGCCACCTCCTTCTGCAGATACAGGGATAAAAATGCAATTCATTTTCACAGTTTAGTTGTTTTCTAGTGTGAAATTTTAGTTACGATAGTTAGGAAACAGTGTTCTAGGGCTGCAGCTCAGCTGGTGGAATGCATCCCTAGCGTACATCGGCCCTGGATTCCATCCCTAGCACCACATAAGCCAGAAAAGGTGGTGTACACCTATAATCCCAAATTTGTGAAGTGGAGAGGTGGAGGCCTGAGAATCAGAAGTTCAACCTTATCCTGGGCTACATGAGACCCTACCATAAAAAGAACCCCCCCCCACACACAGAGTTTTATTTAATGAATTATTATATTATGTCTCTACTAAACACATATTGTGAGCCTTAAAGAATTAAAATACAGCCGGTCGTGGTGGCGCACGCCTGTAGTCCCAGCACTTGGGAGGCAGAGGCAGGCGGATCTCTGTGAGTTCAAGGCCAGCCTGGTCTACATAGTGAGTTCCAGGATAGCTAGGGCTACAGGGAGACCCTGTCTCAAAAAAGAAAAAAAAGAATTAAAATACAAATCTCCTCTAAGTCCATCCACAGAGCCCTGTGCAAGTGTCCATCAATAGACTCACATTTGCTGAAATATCAGCTCCCTGCCTCTGTACACTGCACTGTGGGTCTTCAGGGGCCATGTCTGGATCCCACTCGTCCCAACTCATCTTCCTCAGAACCTAACAAAGCTCCTGCTGACTTTATGTAGAGGAGAAAACTGCAGCCTGGAGGCTAGAGAGACGATTCTGCAGTTAACAGCATCCCCTGCTCCTGCAGACCCTAGTTCAGCTCCCAGCACCCACATCAGGCAGCTCACAACTGCCTATGATTCCAGAGGACCCAACACCCTCTTCTGACGTCCTCAGGCGCTGTACCCACACTTAGACACCACACACACACACACACACACACACACACACAAACACACACAGCCTGCCTCTCCAGTCTCATTATTCATGGTATAGAAGTAACAAGGTAAGGAAAGCCGTCTCACAGAGGAGACCAGAAATAAGCACACATTGTGAGAACAACTGCTACATGGTAGACTCTCAAAAAATATTAGCTGATGGTGTTAACCTTATTATGTCATCATTTAATGAGTAACTTCTGAACTTATGACTTGACCCAGATTTGCTAAAGGCCTACCACATATTGGGAAGTTCCAGGTACTAGGCTGTGAACAAAATCCATGTTCACTGTTATGGTCTAAATAAGCAATGCCCCCATAGGCTCATGCATTTGAACATGTGGCTGCAAGGTCACGGCACTGTTTGGAAAGGTTGTGGACTCTTTAGGACGCACAGCCTTGCTAAAGGAAATATGTCTTTGAGAGGTTACGTCCTCTTCCACGTCACTGGGGGTGGGCTTTGAGAGGTTATAACCTCGTCCCACTTCAAGTTTGTTCTCTCCAATTCCTGTGTGAGCTTGAGATATGTCCGTCCCACCTTCCTCCGCCAGCCGCCATCTGGCCATGCACTCCCTCACCCCCGCCCCTTGCCCCACCCCACAGCTCCCATTTTGAACTCAAGCTCTGGAATCTTAAACCAAAATAAACTCCTCGTCTACAAGTTGTTTTTTTTTTTAAATCACAGTAACAGAAAAGTAACTAATACATTCACAAAGGTAGAAATCTATTAAAAGAAACTGACAGCCTGGGCATGGTGGGGCACACCTGGATCTCAGCACTTGGGAGACTGTGGCAGGAGGATTGTTGCAAGTGGCTCAGTAGGGCTGAGCCAGAGAGAAAGCACCAGGGCCCAGCAGAGCTACAGAGAAGCTCAGTGAGAGAGCTGGGAGGGTGGGGAACACTTACTAAAGTAGGTTAGAGTTAATACAAAGTGTGGAGTGGATGGACGAATGGTGCTGTTCCTCTTCTGGCAGGGTTGTTCACTGCAGACTGAGAAAACCATGCTTGGAATGCCTGGGGCTGCATTCAAGCAACGTTTGTTCAAAAGGCTTCAGATTTCAGAGCATTTCAGATGTAGAATTTTGCAGTTAGGAATGCTCAACCTAGACATGTACACAAAGACTTGAAGGGCATGAAGGGCTCATTAGGTATAGATGGGTAAGAGGTGGAAGTCTGGAGCCAGCAAATCTGTGGATACAATGAAGTTCGGACTCACCAGACACTCAGTGTAGTTCAAACAGTCAACAGAAAGTGTGGGAAAGGGAGAGGCCCCAGAGGGTCAGGGCTAAGCAGGGCCCTGGCCATGCATGGGGAGTCTCATCAGTTAAACTAAGGAACTAAGGCTCCAGATTTCACTGTCAGGACAATGAGGTACCATGGAAGACCACAAAGAGGAGAAGATGTGAGCGGACAATCCTGGACACGCTCAGCTGCACGATGGTGGGCAAGTGCCCCAAGAAATAGGGAAGATGTCCCCAGGACTGGAAGGAGCCCCTGCAGAGAGAGAAAATCACGGATGCTTGAAGGCGGTAAGCTGAACAGCTGATGCTTGAAGGCGGTAAGCTGAACAACTGAGGGGTTTCTCCTGAAACCTTCAAGGGCTCCAACGTGTATGGAGAAAGGACACTCTGCTGGGTACAGACTGAGGGGCTTCCAGGCAGGCATGCCAGAGAAACACTGGGGACAGAAGGAGTAGAGGACACAGACAAGGCCTCGAGAAGAGATGGGCACCATGGGCCTGGGGGTTACGGTTAGTGGGAGATGGAAGGGGATGGAGAAAGAGCCAAAATATGTACAACCAAATCCAAGGCCAGGAGCAGTGGAATCCCAGCATTTGGGAGGTGAAGCCAGGGGGGCTGGGAGTTCTGAGGCACCATCTACTATGTAGTGAATTTGGGGCCAGCTTGGGTTACATAGAAGCCCATCTCTTTTTAAAAATTTTTTAAAAGTATTTTGTTATTTTTATTTTATGTGTATGAGTACACTGCCTGCATGTATGCAAGTGCACCTGTGTTGTGCAATGTCCATGGAGGTCAGAAGAGGGTGCTGGAATCCCCCTGGAACTAGAGTTGCAGATGGTTGTTAGCCATCATGTGGGTGCTGAGAATTGAACCCAGGTTCTCTGTAAGAGCAGTCACTGCTCTTAACCACTGAGCCATCTCTCCAGTCCATTATGCAGTACCTTTAATAAAATGTGCACAGAAGAAAGTTCATGTTAAGGTGGGGCTGGAAAGATGACTCAGAGAGTAAGAGCACTTCCTGCCCAAGTCTGAGGACCTGAGTTCAAATTCCCAGCACCCATGAATAACCTGGACGTGGTCTCCGTGTGTCTATAACCGCCTCACTGTGGTTGGGTAGATTCAGGAGGGTTGCTGAGGCTTGCTGGTCTCTAACCTAGCTCTTGGTTTAGTGAGAGACCCTGACTCAAAAGAAGAAAAGTAGAGCGTGATGGACCAGGACACTCCAAGCCCTCCTCTGGCCTCTGAGAGTACATGCACAGGAACACATGTGTGCACACACCACACACATACATACACCTCAGCTGCACACACAGTTCAAGATACAGATCTTTTTCAATTTATAACATCAAGTTGGCATCTCCAAAGTTTGGAGTTTTAAATTTTCAGATTACGAGTGCTCAACCTATGTCTTATTGAACATAGTTTAGTGTCTTCAGTGGAGTTTGCTGTTGTTTGGGTTTGGTCTGGGCTTTCTGAGGCAGAATCTCTGTAGTCCAGGGTGGCTTTGAACTCTCTATCCTCCCGCCTCAGCTTCCCCGGTGCCTACAATTAAGCACCATCATACTCACAGCTTGCTAGGTATTTTTTATGTTTGTGTGTGTGTCTGTGTGGAGAGAGAGAGAGAGAGAGAGAGAGAGAGAGAGAGAGGTCACAAAGCACTTGTGAGGTCAGGGGACACCTTTTGAGCATTCTCTCTCTCCTTTCACTATGTGGGTTTCGGGGATCAAACTCAAGTCATGAGGCTTGGCAGCAAGCCCCTTTACCCACTGAGCCACCTCGCCAGCCCTCTTCCGGGATTTGAGGGGAATTCTGCTCATGCTCTCAGACATCCTTCAAACACTTCAACCACCTTCCACACACACAGAACCATCAGGTTACTTTCATATTCTGATGGACGAATTCCAGATAAAATGCTCTGGAACCTGACGTGCCACCGGGCGAATCTGTTCTACTCCCGCAGACAATCCAAACACGTAGCAAACATTCAACACACGCCGACGGCTGGCACTGAAAACAGCCCTCCCACCTCTTTGCCACACTTAGAACAGAGGCAAAACCAGGCATATTCAATGCCTTCCAAGGCCTTTCAATCCTCCCACCTCTACAGAAACATACAAGATCTACAGACATAGCACATTTTTTCTTTTTTTTTCCATCTTTTGGAGACAGGGTCTCCATGTTAGCCCCAGCTAGCCTGGAACTCACTATATAGACCAGGCTGGCTTCAAACTCACAGAGATTCCTCTGCCTCCCAAGTGCTGGGAAAGACATGCACCACCCCACACCTGGCCAGCATTTTCTTTTCCCTTTACTACACCTGAAAACACTTATAATTGTCCCTGGGGTCTTTAATTTGGGGATGCCAGCGTTAAAAAAGACATTCACAACTAAACCAGAATCCAGCCACTTGGAATGGTTCACTTGGATCCGAATCCATCATTCCAGAGATCAGCCACATTATTTGCTGGCTACTTTGAAGCTGGAAAGCAGGTGTCACCAGGAAATAGGGACTCTGGCAGCCGCTCAGGCACCTCTGTGGCTGAATTACGCACACTTTTGACACCAAGCAGGGCTTTTGTCTGACTTTATCTAAGATCACATTTCTCTTTACAAGTTCTTGCTTTGTCTCCCAGAACTGCAGGGCGCACGTCGTCAGCGACGCCAGGGACAGAGATCTGAGAGGCAAGAAAACGGGCGGGAATGACGCTGCTGACAAGTGACTTCAAGGCGGCTGCTGAGGTTCCACACGTGTGCCTCCCAAAGGTTGTCACCCAGCACGCCACACTGAGGAGGGCAGGACCTTTAAGGGGTGGGGCCTGGCCGAAGGGAGCTAAGTCATGGGGGAACACTCTCTGGAGCAAGACTGATGCTGGTTTCATGGGATTAATTTTTAGAAAGGAGGTTAACTAAAGCAAGACCACGCCACATGCTTGGCCCCTTCTGCATGAGGCCACTTCCCTTTCTGTTTCTTTGTCTAGTGTGACGCAGCCAAGGGGACCTTCATACTCACCAGAGGCTGGAGAGATAGGATAGCCAACCTTGGAATCAGCATCAAAAAATGTAAGCTACGTCAACCTCTTTTCTTTGCAGTGTCTGGCCTAAGGTGCTTTGTTACAACAGAAAACTGACTGTGCCGATGGCATCCTAAAAATATAGAGGGGAAAACGAAAGACGCGGATCTGGGAAGCAGAGGTTTCTACTTCAAAGCAAGCAGGACCTTCATACTCCAGAGAAAAGGGGGTGAGCCAACGAAAGCAGCTGGTGCAGGCGTCGGTGCGGCCCACTCAGCAGAGGCATCCATCTGGGCTTTTCCAAGCAGCTCCACTTTTAACAGTTCACACCTTCCTTTTTCTGCTGAGATTTCAGGGGCTAAATGGGTCTCATGGAACAGATTCATTTCCATAAGAGATAAAGAGTTAAGCTTCCAGAGAGCGGGAACGGTTGCCTCTGTGTTCTCTAGACTGTGCAGACAGGACGGCACTGAAGTCTGCTTTCTGTCTGCAGATAAGAAACAGCACAGAGCCACCTGCACAGGGAGAATGCCAGGCAGACAGAGCATTTGCTGCGAGAGCAGGGGCCGTGAGAGGCAAAGCCAAGCCTTAGGAACCCTCAGCGGCTGCCCTAACAATGCATCACGACAGATTATACAAATTCAGTGTACGCAAGACTCGAAAACACAGCTGTATGTGGTAAGAGCACAGCCCCATGTGTCTAACAGCTCCTTCTCTGAGTCTCACTACATCTAAATCGCTTTAATCTGCAGAGAGTAAGGGTGTTAAAGCTCCACGACGATGGGTATTCAAGGCAGTGACTCCTTATAGTCACGCTTCAAACATCTTTTATTTACTTTTAATTACTTATGTTGTATGTGCACTGGTGTGGGCACACAGGCCACAGTGTACATATGGAGATCAGTGGACAACCTGTGGGAGTCGGTTCTCTCCTTCCACTACGTGGGACCAGGGGATCAAACCCATGATCTCAGGCTTGGCAGTAAGCCCTTTGAACTGCTGAGCCATCTTGCCAGGCTGGTTTATGGTTTAATGATACGGATCCCAGCACAGCAGGCTGCCCGCTGCTTCGGAAAGTGAGGGGACCCTCAGAGCAGGTCCAACACTTTTCATGTGAGCTCCCATCAGGCCATTTTTTTTTTCAAAGTAACCTCATTTTTCCATCTTCAATCAATGCTTATCTTCATAAAGAAATTCACAGTAGTATCACTGTATTCCAGCAGTAAAGAAAATGGTTGCCGTATACCAACAGTCAATCTTCAAGCAGACCACACCATGAAAGGGTCAAGAAGGCCGAACCCTGTTACAGGGTCTCTATTCTGGTACTAGTTTGTAGCTAACTTAAAAATTACTTTGTATACTAATTTTAAAACAAACATAAAAGAACAAGACAATGGGGGGAAATAATTATATTTAAGTAAAACCAGAAATTCAGGTTTTGGAACTATGGTTTTCATTCACAGATTCTTTTTTTTTTTTTTTTTTTTTTTTTGTATTTTTAGATTCTTGAGACAGGATCTCCCTGTAGCCACAGCTGACCTGGATTCCCTATGGAGATCAGGCTGGCCTCGAACTCACAGAGATCCACCTGCCTCTGCCTCCTGAGTGATGGGACTAAAGGCATGTGCCACCACACCCAGCTTTTTTTTTTTTTTTTTGACACAGGGTCTTGCTTCAAATTAAGAGCTGAGTTTTAACTCATAGCAATCCCCCTGCCTCAACCTACAGAGTACAGTGATCGTGGGTGTGCACGATGTGTCCAGCTTGAATCTAGATTCTCCAAGAACGTGTTATCCAAACTGTGGTCTGTTCTGGCTCCGCCTCCTCCGATTCCTGTGCACAGGGGCCTCCTATGGCAGAAATGGCCAAACAAGAGAGGGGATGAATCGGGGAGGGCCAAGGTCCCCATGACAGGCCAAGGTGATGTATCTGATCAAACAAACAGCTTTAAGCCTGAACTGTACCCCAAGTACAGTTCATAGGTCTCCTGCTTTCTGTGGGCAGGATGCATGGATTTATCTAGTAGGTTCTGTTATTCATACACAGGAAACTCTTCCCTTACCATCAGCTTAGACTTAGGGATTCTAGGACGGTGGAAGGAAGGGTACAGGGAAGCACGCTGCCTCCCTCCCTGGTCACAGCAACCAATCCCATCACAGCCGGGTTCCCCTGCCCCGTGGCTGCCTGGCCGCAGCCACAACAGTGTTCATTGTGACAGACTACTGCGTGTGCTGAGTGCAAAGAGAAAGGCAGGGCGAGTCCAACCAGGTATTTGATGCGACGCCATGTCAGTGTCTACAGTTTCTCCCATACCAGCATCTCCATCGGAATCACCCCTTTCCCTGCTCTCTCCTCTGAACCATGTCCGTCTTGTGGGGATGTCACCAGTAAACCAGCTTGTGTTCCAGGACCTCTGATTGGGGCCCATTCACTCTCTCTCGGCTACTTCCTGTCACCTCAGCTCAAGGGCCTGTGGTTTGATGGCAGAGCCAGGAATTCTAACTCCATGTGGTCTTGTTTTCTATTGGTTAGGCACCGAGTGAGATGGTTAGGCACCTGGCAAGATGGCTCAGCAGTTCAAAGGGCTTGCTGCCAAGCCTGAGATCATGGGTTTGATCCCCTGGTCCCACATAGTGGAAGGAGAGAACCGACTCCCACAGGCTGTGTTCATCCAAACCCTTGTGTGGTGACTGCACATGGTGGCTCACACCTGTAATCTTAACAGCTGGGAAGGCTAAGACAAGAGGATTACTGCAACCTTGGGGCCGGCCTGAGTGACAGTATTTCAGGTAGATTGAAGATGAGTAAGAACATGGTGATAAGCACACAGCTTCTCTACAAAGTTGTGTACACACACCATATTCACTGCTCACCGCTGAGTCTGTGGGGCCGTCCCTGGGAGCCTGCAGAGGGCAGTTCACAGTTAAACCTGATTCCTGGTGCCTATGTGTGGGAGCTTGTCAGGGAAGGGGTCTATGTGAGGAGGATGAAAGCGTGAACCTCTAGCTGTGTTTCAGAATAGGCTGCTGATGGGGAGGAAAGTAATTCTCTTCTGGGCCTAGCTATGCAATTTCAGTGTTATCCGGCAGGAGTCATGACAGACTCTGCCAGACACAGACGCTGCCGGAACTATACAAAGATAACTATCCTCAGGTGGAGGCTGGAGGTGAAGACACTGGCTACAGAGATACCGCACTGCAGAATGAGTCTGAACTGAGCAAGGGAAACAAAACAAAAAACAAAGGACCCAACAAGAGCTGCTGAGGCGGCCTGAGGGCCAGGCAGCTTCGCACTGAGGAGACCGCAAACCACGAAGCCAGTCATGGGCCACGTGGGAAGGTTTTACATGGGACAGGAAGCAGTTCTCTTTAGCAGTACTGAGTGTGTGCGCCTCCAGGAACCCCTGTGGATCCCTCCAGACTGGAGGCTGCAGTGCAGCTCATGGGCAGACAGATGCCAGGGACTAAGGAGTGGGTGCAGATATCTTAACTGCCTATCTAGGAATGAATGGATAGTTGTTTAATCATTACCTGGACATTTTTACACATGGTTACATGGGAAATGTAACATCTACATGAATATTATTCAACAATATTCTCTAAAGAAAAAATGGATAATCCAAAGCAAAATTAAAACTGGTAATTCACCCCACCCCAGGTTCCTAGAACATTAATAAACAAATAAAGCCTGATGCAGTGGCTCATGCGTGTGATCCCAGAGCACCTGGGGTGGGAGGAGCTGAGGCAGAAGGAGATCTAGATCAAAGTTCAAAGCTACCCCAGACTTAGGGAGACCTACTCTTAATAAAAGGGAAAAAAGGAACTCAGAGTCAGTCTGATCCGAAAGGAGAAAACACATACACAGAGACACATCGTTAAAATGAAGGTGGAAGCAGACAGACAGATGGAATTACAGGGACCTGGGAGAGGAGAGGGACCCAGGAGTCCTAGGCCCCTCACCAGCTCACAAGAACTCCAGCATCATCAACAGCTGCCCACAGCCTGTCCCTCTCTCTTGCTACAATCCTGCACCTTGTCTAAGCATCTCAGCAGAATCCCTGGTGTTACTTTAAGATTATAATCCAAGCCCAGGCAGTTCTGAAGTTCCCCCATCAACACACATATCAAAAAGGGAGGGGGGGAGAAAAGGCTCCTTAGCAACTTTTGAGATGTAACTTGAGAGCCACCTACATGGAGTGTGCGGCCAGTACTAAGCCGAGTCTCCTTTGGAATCCATGCCCACACTTGAGTGTGCCCTACGACCCTGCAAGACCTTATCTAAGTTACAAATGCTTTTGGGTTGGTTAGATGGCTCGGTAGGTAAAGGTGCTTGCTGCCTGAAGACCTGAGCTTGATCCCCAGGACTCATGTGCTAGAAAGAGAGAGGAGAGAACCAACTCCCTCAGGTCGTCCTCTGACCTCTATACACATATAATGGCACGGGAGTAAAATGACCACATATGTAAACATACATATGCACGCACATTAGTAAATAAGTTAAACTTTTGATAAACTGCAGGTCTTTGAGGGGTTCACACCCATGCTTTCAGGTGTGTTTTCAGTCCTTTCACAAGGAGTCAGTCTGTCTGTCTGTCTGTCTCTCTCTCTCTCTCTGTCTTTCTCTCTCTCTCTCTCTCTCTCTCTGTCTGTCTTTTTGAGATAGGGTCTGCCTTTCAGCTGGCCTGGAACTCACTATGTAAACCAGGCTGTCCTCAAACTCACAGAGATCCACCTGCCTCTGCCTCCAAGTGCTGGGACCAAAGGTGTGCGCCACCACACCCACCATTTCTATTTTAATAAAACCCCACCTTCGCTTCGTACTGGCTAGGTGCTGAAATTCTTTTGTGTCCAAAGAACCAACCCTGGGCTTGCCTGAGTTGAGGGCCCTAAGAGATTAAGGGGGATGTGGTGGTTTGAATGAGACAGAACCCCATAGGCTTCCAAGTGTTTGGATATTTTGTCTCCAGTTGGCGGTGCTGTTTTGGGAGGTCTTAGAAGATGTGGCCATGCTGGAGGAAGCAGGTCACTGGGGGCGGGCTTAGAGACTTCTTAAGGCTTGCTGGATCTTGAGTTGCTCTCTTGTTTCCTATGCCTACTTGAAGATGTGAGAGCTTAGCGTCCGCTCCTCCTCCAGCCACCTCTGCCGTCATGCCTGCCCCTTGGAGCCATAACTAAATAAACTCTTCCTTCTATAAGTTGCTCTGGTCAGTGTTTCTATCACAGCAACAGAAGGTAACTAATAGAGGGGCTCATGAGGTTACTGAGGCTGACAGCGAGGGGCTGGTGAAGGGAATGAGCTGTGGGGAGCTCATGAGTCCCCAGACTGTCCCTAATGTTGATACGGGATAGAAGGGTTCCCTGTTGTCATCAAAGTGGCAGCCAGAAGCAAGAACAAAAATGGGCACATACACACACACACAGACACAAACACACAGACACACAGACACACACACACACACACACACACAAACTCTGGTACAACCGGAACGGGGAACAGGCTGCTTTGTCCAGGACGACCAAAGGTAGACTACCACCAGTGATCATCTACCAGGGCAGCACCAGGACAGCTCTGGGCAGAGGTCAGGGTAGCAGCCCCTTGTGCAAAGAAACCGCTTCAGACTTCTGGCAGCAGACCATCTAATGACACCCTTCCTTTGAGTACCTGCAACCTGTGGTCATTTTGGCACCTGGTTGAATCTCCAGCAAGGCCTGAAGGCCCTTTCTTGGTCCCATTCTAACCCTTATGAACACACTCAGCCAGTCAGCCCCTGACCCCTGGGTCTATAAAACAGGGTGCACAGGTTTCGGTTGACCATACTCCTCACTCGCTCCTTGGGGAGGAAGAGAAAGAAGATCGCTCCTGCCTTCAAGACTTGCTGGAGACAGACTTGCTGTCCCTGAGGCAGAGCCTCAGACAGGGCTCACCACGGCTGCTCTGGCCTCCAAGGCTAGCTACAGGCAGGGGGCTTGCTCTGCTCTGGCCTCCAGGGCTCAACCTGTGGCTACAGGCAGGAACTGGTTCCTGCTGGGGGACCTGCGACTCCAGTCTCTGGAATCTACTGCTCCAGTCTGAGACTGTGAGAGCTGTCTGCAAGCTCTGGGTTAGCATCCTGCTGCTAACAAAGTCCCGCTCTCCCACGGCTCCACTGAGTTTACAGAACTACACAGGGACCTGTTGACCCATATTCATAAAATCCTCCACCTGTTCGTCCTTCTCTGTCTGCCCACCTCATTCTTGGAGACAAGAACCCGGCTGGCACGGGAGAACAGCTGCTGTCTCATTGCCTTCAAGAGTGATGTGCAAACAGCTCTCAAGGAAGTTTCCCTTCTCGGTGTCGCCCCACAGCTACTCTGTGACTCACTTCTCACCCACAACCCCCCTGCGGGCCTGCGCTTCTCCAAGCATGCACATCTGGGAACGCGTGCCAGTCAGCGTTTGCCCTGAAGACAGCCAAGACCTGAGACTACACAGGCAGTGGGCCACCCCAGCTTCCCTCCCTTGTTCCGACATGACGCCAGGCACATAGGGGAATCTCGGCAACCAGCTATCCTGGTTCAAAGGGAAGCACAGGCCAACCCCACTGAGCATGTTCACCCCGTGAAAGGAAGAAAACCCGGCCAAGACCCACAAAGAGAGCCAAACAGGTCACCTCAGCACAAAGCAAGACTCCCTAACGCCACTGAGCCCTCTGTCCCCATGATGTGAGGATGCAAAGCCTTTTCCTACCTCCGCCTTCCTCCCTGTTCCATAAAGGGCAACAACAACCAGAACTCCCCTCCTCCCACCAAGAGAGGCCTACTGCAGACCACCCTACATGTCTGGGAGGCCTCAGCCTCTCTAACACATCTCAACATGCGGGGGGTGGGGGGTAACGGGAGGATTTCCACAATCTGTGTAACACGTTCTTCTGTGAGGAAAGCACGCTGGTTGGTGGGTGAGCTTTCTGACAGAGTATCTGTCTACTGGGTGTTTTTGTTTGTTGTTTTAACCTTAGCCAATCTACCGCTACGCCATTCCAGCAGCTGACACGCCACCCAAAACACACAGTCCCAAACCAGATGTGGTGCTTCATGCCTATAATCCCACCACCAGGAGGCTGAGGCAGGAGTTCCAGGGCCAGCCTGGCTTACACAGTAAGACTTCCTCCCCCAACTCTCCCTTCCTGAGAAGAAAGGAGGAGTAAGAGAAAGAGGAGGAGCTGGGGAGGAAAAAGAGGAGGAGGAAGAAGCCTGGAGAGGAAGGACGAGGAGGCGGCCATGGAGGTCTGAAGAAGAGGAAGGAGGGAAAGGACATTTTCACATTTGTGATTTTAAGGTCTTTGCCCTCCACAGCCTCCCCCAGAACTCACAGTGGAGAGAGACCTGGGAATATCCTCCGCAGGCAGGTACCGATGTGAGCCAGCACATCGCTCACGTCGTCAGAGGAAGCCATCTTCATGGAAATGCAGCACTTCTCTGTCTCCACAACCATCTGCAAAGAGCAAGCAGGGCACTGATGAGGAATCCAGCTCTGTCTCCAAAAGTGCCACGAACTAGGTAGCGACACAGAGACACACGTTCCAAGAAGCATTTCCACTCGCTCCAGCAGCCACCGTGGAGGTTATTCGAAAACCTAAGACCATAACCACCGTATGCCCCAGATACACTCTTGGGTACATACTTTGTATTATTTCCTTTCCTGTTGCTGTGATAAAATACCGTGACCAAGGGAACTTATAGAAGGAAGAGTTTATTTGAGCTTACAGTTCCAGAGGGATCAGAGTCCATCATGGTGGGGGGAGGCACGGCAACAGGGGTGGCTGGAGCAGGAAGTGAAGGACTCGCATCTTCAAGTAGGCACAGGAGACAGCAAGGCAAGGCTTAAGAACTCTCAACACCTGCCTTCAGCAACGTGTGTCCTCTGGCACGGGCACACCTCTGAAGGCCTCCCAAAACAGCACTGCTAACTGGAGACAAAATGTCCAACTACTTGGAGCCAACGGGGAACATTCTCATTCAAACCACCACTCACTTGAAGGACACTAAGCCAACACACCACAGAGGCATTTATGCACCTGCATTTACTGACGCACTATTCAAAACAGTCAGGAAATGGATCCGGCCTAGGCATCTGTGTTGGTTAGTGTGAACTGTCAACTTGATACAACCAAGAATTGCCTGAGGAGAGCATCTTTTTATATGTATGTGTTTTTTGCCTGCCTGTGTATAAGTGCACCAATGTTGTACAATACCCACAGAGGCTAGAGGCGGGACATCAGATCCCATGGAAATAGAGTTATGGATGGTGGTTAGGCATCATGTGGGGGCCAGGAACTGTACCTGGGTCCTCTGCAAGGGCAGTCAGTGCTCTTAACTACTGAGCCATCTCTCCAGCCCTGGAATAGAGTCTTAATGTGGAATTATCTAGATGAGGTTGGCCTGTGGACATGTCTGGTGGTGGCTGTCTTGATTGTTGATTGATAAAGGAAGGCCTGCTCATTGTGGGAAGCACTATTCCCTGGGCAAGGGCTCTTACACGCTGTAAGACCAGGGAAATTGAGCTGCGCATGGCCAAGCAAGCCAGGATCCAGGCTTGACTCTCTCTGCTCTCAACTGTGGATGTGAAGCTTTAAGTTCCCACCTGATGTCCCCACAATAATGGGCTACAACCTGGAATCAAATAAAGTCAAATAAACTCTTTCTCCCCTAACTTGCTTTTTGTGAGAATATTTTATCACAACAGAAATGAAAGCGGGAGGGTGTCCATCGACAGAGGACTGGACGAGGTCACGGAGGTGTACACAATGAAACTGTGCCTGAAACACATGAACTCAGGTACCAGGTCAAAGGGTGATGGCAGCATCAGGGAACAAAAGTGTGTCCCAAAGGCCATGCTGACTGGAACAGACCTGCCAGGTGGCTTGACCACCTTTCCCACATTCAAGCCAGATTCTGTCTGTCCTGAACTGTATCTCCCAAGCCTGACGGTCTGCAGTCTGCTTCCCCGGGCAGTCACAGCTTTCTCTGAGTGCCAGGGCAGTAGGATATGTTCTTTTTTTGGTATGTTTTTAAGATAAGAACCCTGGGCTGGAGAGATGGCTCAGCAGTTAAGAACAATGACTGTTCTTGCAGAAGACCTGGGTTTGAATCCCAGCACCCACATGACAGCTAACAACTGCCCATAACTCCAGTTCCAGGGGATCCGACAGCCTCTTCTGACCTCCTCAGGCATTGCATGACACGGGTGCACTTACTTTCATGCAAGCAATACACGCATACACATAAAATAAAAATAATCAATGAAATATTTTTTAAAAAAAGAAAACCCTTATGCAATGCTTTCTTTTGCCTGTGCTTATAAACCTGTCTAAGAAGAGAAGAGACTTGGAGAGGAAGATGTCAGAGCAGCGGGGTAATACAATCTTGTGTTGGGTTTGATGGCAGTCACAGATGCCCGAGACTTACACCAGGAAGGGCAGGGGCAGGTTCCACAGAGCGTGCCATAAACAGGCTTCAATCCACCAGCAAAGGGGACAGCGGGTTAAGGTGTGCACATTTCACAAGAAAAGAATAGATTCTGATGAGTTTTTAAAATTGAGGACATTGTCTTAACTCTAAAGGTCCTATAGACAATACAGTCCTTGTGGATTATCACAGAGTCAAAGTATCTTCAGTTACTTCCTGTAATTCCCCAGCGCACATAAAAATACGAAAATGGAATTCCAGGTACAGTTGGAGTAACAAAGCAACACTTGAATTTTGCTTTAGATTTTCCTTAAATTAGTCAAAGTGAAAATAAGAATAATCAAAATCAGCCAGGTGTGATGATACACACCTTTAATCCCAGCATTTGGGAGGCAGAGGCAGGTGGATCTCTGTGAGATTGAGGCCAGCCTGGTCTACATAGTGAGCTCTAGGCCAGATGGGGCTACAGGGAGACCCTTTCTCAAAAAGATGAAGGAAAAAAAAAAAAGAATCTAAGTGAACATATTTATGTTTTTAAAAAAAGAAATAGAAAACATCCATCAAAATGATGCGGTCAGGCAAAGGGGTCCTTATGGTGTGTAAGGCTTCTTCACAGAAACCGAGGAATTGTCAACGAGAATTTCAAGAAGGGGGAAGATCTTCAATTTTAACTTTCAACACATTCCTCAAGAAGCTGATGACAAAAGCCAGTGTGGCAGCTCCCATCGATGACCACCATGATGTAGAGGCCAGCCTGGGCTATGAAGTGAATTTCTGGCCAATCTGGGCTATAGTATGGGACCTCACCTCAGAAAAAGAGGGCCAGTGAGATGGCGCAGCAGGTAAAAGTGACTGCACCCAAGTCTGAGACCCTGAGTTCAATCTCCAGGACCCACATGGTGGAAGGCGAGAAACAACTCCCACAAGTTGTCCTCTGACCTCCACATGGGCACTGCAGCTTGCATATTTGCATATGGCAGGCAGACAGACAGACAGACAGACAGACACACAGACAACAAAATAAATAAATGTAAAAATTAATTCTAAAAAAAGTCCTACACATGGCAGTGTACGCCTGTAATCTCAGCACTGTGAAGGCTGAAACAGAAAAATCATTGTATGTTCAAGGCCAGCCTGGGGTACATATGGAAAAATCCTTAGGAAACAAAGAGCTGGTGGGGGGGGGCGGGTAAGGAAATAACAAAATTTTCTAGACCAAGTGGGAGCATGTCCTATATGTGTAGACCAGGAAATATGCCCACCCCAGAACAAGGCAGTGTCCAGGCTGTGCAGGGAGGGCGTGTGGCTGGAGGCAGTCCCTAACAGGCTCCTGTGTCCAGGATGATCTTGAATCAGATCCTGCTGCTGTGCCCCTGGGTCCTGTGCTTCCCGTTTCTAAGAGGCTGGTCATCTGGGAGGCACAGCTGTGTCTGTGCTTGCCACCCTTCCCACAAGCCCCGGGTAACTGTATTTTTCTGCACAGAGTCCTTTCACATTCTGAGCATGTAGGGCATCTATTCAGTTCACAGTATGGGTGCAAGCACTTCACAATTAGCTTATTGTAATTCTACCTGATCGTCACACCTAATCATCCCTAATTGCACAGAACTGAATAGGGTGACAGGGAGGAGAAAAGGCAACAGGTAAGGGAAGAAAGGAGCCGTTCAAATCCAACCTGCCAACTCCAACCTGCTGTGAAGATGCTGACAAAGCCCCCACTGCACGTCAAACCCTGCACGATGTAAGGACTCAACACCACCACCAAGGTGGGGCCCACCTGACACACCAGGGCCTCGGGACAAAGAGCTGCCTGGCCCTGCCAAGCACTGCCTTTCCTCTGCCTCAGGCTGAGCAGTGACAGCATATCTAAAACACTAACACCTCACAGAGCATAATCTCTACCACCCAATTAGAACAGTAAACAGTGTGCACAAGGGCCTGGGTTTCTTCTCCAGCACCTTAACTATAATAGTCAGGATAATAACCCACCACATCGTATTCATGATGACTGAATCCAGGGCCTCTGCCTGCTAGGCATGCTCCCTGTCACTGAGCCACACCCTCAGACTTTCTCCTATTTCCCATTTTGAGACAGGGTCTTGCTAAATTGCTTGGGCTGGAATTGAACTCACTGGGTACTGCCAGCAGGTCTTGAACTTAACACCCTCTTGCCTCCCTCAGCCTCCCAATGGCCTGGATTACAGACCTAGTCGAGTGGACCCAGCTACAAGCAGCAGGTTGGGTTTTTTTAAAAAACTAAACCCCAGTCCACAGACCTAGAAAGTGTTTTTCTTTCCTTGCACATAAATAAGCAGGGGTTGGCTTGCCAGGGTCACAGTCCTACTCAAATTATTTTATCCTACCTGCCCTGTGTGTGTGTGTGTATGTGTGTGTATGTGTGTGTATGTATATCTGTATGTGTGTATGTGTGTGTATGTGTGTATGTGTATGTGTGTGTATGTATGTCTGTATGTGTCTATGTGTGTATGTATGTGTATGTGTGTATGTGTGTGTATGTGTGTGTATGTGTGTGTATGTGTGTGTGTGCGTATGTGTATGTGTGTGTATGTGTGTATGTATATGTGTATGTGTGTGTATGTGTGTGTATGTGTGTGTGTGTGTATGTGTGTGTATGTGTGTGTGTGTGTATGTGTGTGTATGTGTGTGTGTGATGTATGTGGGCATGCATGCAGCTGTCCGCCCCATTATTCAGAGTAACCACTCACATCTGATAGGTTGATGTGATTTTTTTTTTTCAAACTCTAATTTCTGGAGAATGATAAATAAATAAAATAAAATAAAACAAAACATAGCTCTCAGCTGAACCATGCGAAAATTCCAAGGATTTGAACGCAATCTTAATTGTCACAAAATGACAATTTTGACAATGTCCTTTAGATGCACTGCCAACAACCTAAACACACACAAGCTTTAAAGGGTAAAATAATCAAAAGATATAAAACAGTAACAATCAGAGCAAGAAGCAATCTGACAGAAAAGCAATTCAACCAGAAGACAGGTTCTGTGAGGGGATCATAAAGTAGGCAAATGTCTTAAGAAAATAACACAACAAGATAGAGGACACCAGATTGTCAGTATCAGGAGAGATTTCCAGGTACCGGAGGGCAAGCACCAGGAGCAACTTCCATTAAGAAACTCAACAACTTACAAAAAAATGAGCAAATTTCTTAAAAGACACAAATGACCAAAGTACGCTCAACAACAAATTAATGAATGGATGATCTGTAAAATAAACAGAACGTGCAGTTGGAGCCCTCCCACATCATAGAACCACATAGAGGGTAGTGAGGTAATCTCTGCACAGACAACTTCCCTGGTACATTCAACTAACAGGTGCAAAGACTTAGTACACTCTGTGTTTTCTAAAAAGTCGAAACACAGAGACCACTTTTCAGTTCACACTAAGTCCATGTTACGCTAACATAGCTGCGAAGGATGAAAAAAAAAAAAACCAAGAGAGAAAACCACAGAGCGATAACTCAAATAGCAAAAGCCTTCACAGAATTTTACCGCTTGGAGTATATACACTAAACAAGAATGATATATAAATATATATTATAATACACATGAAAGGATAACGTGTAATATTGCAAAGAATTAAAATATAATCTACTAAAATTAAAATGTAGAAGTATAGGAAATTATGGGAGCTGGTATAAACACAGAAAGGTAAACGATGGAAGATCAAAAGTCCATTGTATTTGTAATACGATCCACACTATTTACCTAGAAGCTTAGCAACACAGCTTGGCCTGTGACTTCCACAGAGCTGGCTAAAGCCAGGAGGCTCCTTCTTCCCAAAGTTACCACATAGCACAAAAGTATGAACATCATGACCAACTCCCCTGTGCTCAGTGTCCCCCAGAGGCCTGTGCACAAGCATGGAGCCACTTGTCTGGTCAGTCTACAGTTCTGATAGGAAATGACAAGCGAGGCTGGTCTTTCAGAGAAGTCCATCTTTCTACAAGGTTGTCTGCTGCAAAAAGAACTCTGGGAAATGTCCTGGCTGAAAAAAAGTGACTGCACTGAACTCTTAACACATCCAGCAAGACGTTCGGGAGCACAGGACACTCAGCGAGGAGCACCTCCCCAGTGCAAGAACAGAAAACGGAGTGCCCACACTCACACACAGGACACTCAGCGAGGAGCACCTCCCCAGTGCAAGAACAGAAAACGGAGTGCCCACACTCACACACAGGACACTCAGCGAGGAGCACCTCCCCAGTGCAAGAACAGAAAATGGAGTGCCCACACTCACACACAGGACACTTCCTCTGTAGAAAACTGTGAACTCTATTTTTTTGAAAAAAGTGGCTCCACCAGGGGAGCACAGGGGAGCAGAGCATGAGACTGAAATGCCACAGTCAGTTATATCTAGAAGGGTTAAAATCCTTAAAACTCAGTAAGAAAACTTAGTCCTCAGGATGTGGAGGAAGGAGGATCATGAGTGTAAGGCCAGCAGGGCTATACAAATAGAAAATAGATGATGATAACGTAGATATGTGATTGACTGATTGATTGACTGGATGATAGATAGATGATAGATAGATAGATAGATAGATAGATAGATAGATAGATAGATAGATAGATAATGATTAGCCAATTGATTGATAGATGATAGATAAGTGACCGATTGATTGATTGATTGATTGACTGACTGACTGATTGATTGATTGATAGAAAATAGATGATAAATATAGGTTGATAGATAGATGATATGATAGGTAGATAGATGGATAGATAGATGATAGATTAGATTGATTTGATTGATAGATTGATAGATGATAAATGATAGATTAGAGATAGATAGATAGATATAGATTGATAGATGATAGATGATAGATTAGATAGAGATTGATAGATAGATAGATAGATAGATAGATAGATAGATAGATAGATAGATAGATAGATGAGAGAGACAGATAGATAGAGACAGACAGACAGATAGATAATGATAAAAAGCTTTGAACTGAAACTTCACCAAAGACAAGTGGAGATAAAATGAAAAAATGCTCAACATACTTTTTTTTTCAGTTGGGAAATGCAAATTATAGTCACACTGAAAAAATACTACATACTTGTTTGAAGGGCTAGAAATCATAAAGATCAACCTGAGCAGTGCTCAGGAGGATACAGAAAAACTCAACTCTCACACGCTGTTGGTAACCACCTAAAACAGTACAGCCTTCCTTGGAAAACCGCTGATGGTTTCTCGAACATACAACAGGAGCCCCCCGCCCCCTTGCACTTAGACACTCACCGGTGCGACCAAAGCCCAAGGACTTGAGCATAAATATTCGCAGTGGTTGCACCTGGCAGTCAAAGGTGGAAACGACCCACTGTCCACCACCGGGTGATGGGCAGACAAACGGACACGGGCACTCAGAAACGAAAAGGAATGAGCTATGGAGATGCAACAAGATAAATCATTCTCAAAATAATCAAACTGAACAGGGAAAGCAGACAGGAAAGCATATTCTGCAGTTCCTCCGTGTGAAATGTTAGAAAGCATGACCACTCCACGGTGACAGAAAGCAGATGCCTGCATGAGACACAGATGGAGAGGGGACAGAAGACGGCTTCTCTGAGGGGATAAATATGTTCAGTACCCTGATTGTGTTAACAGTTTCCTGGGTATACGTATGCCAAGAGTTATCAAATTTTATTCTCTACTGCAGTGACTTATAGTTAAAACAAAGCTATTTTTAACCTGCTTTTATATACAAAAAAAAAAAAAATCACTGTATTCTAAGAAAAACTTCCATAAAGTCAAGCATGGTGGCTCATACCTGTGATCCTCCTTCCTAGGAGGCAAGGATTGTTGAGAACGAGACCAGCTTTAGCTCAAAAAGGGCTTGGCGTTTCATATAGTATTTTACAATAGACATAAAGGTTTAGCGCTGAAGTCTGTCATACAAAGTCTCTAATGGGCAATATTCTCAAAAATCAGGATGAGCTCTGTGCTGGATAGCTTTGATTGTGAGGCTGATACATCTGGGATGAGAAAACCTCAATGGGGGAATTCTACTGGATCGGCCTTGTGGGCATCTCTGAGGCATTTTCTCCATTACTGAGTGATGAGAGGCCAGCCCACTGTGGGCGGTACCACCTCTGGGCAGGTGGCCCTGGGTTGTATAAGAAAACAGGTTGTAGGGCTGGAGAGATGGTTTAGCAGTTAAGAGCATTGGCTGCTCTTGCAAAGGACCCGGGTTCGAGTCCCAGCACCCACATGACGGCAAACAACTGTCCATAATTCAAGTTCCAGCAGATCTAACACCTTCTTCTGGCCTCTTCAGGCATTGCACAACATGGGTGCACTTACATACATGCAGGCAATACACTCATACACATAAAATAAAAATAATAAATAATATAT
>NW_008337055.1:1128374-1144917 GCF_000622305.1 Nannospalax galili
GAGAGAGAGAGAGAGAGAGAAAGAAAGAAAGAAAGAAAGAAAGAAAGAAAGAAAGAAAGAAAGAAAGAAAGAAAGAAAAAGAAAGAAAGGCTGAGCACAAGCCAGTAAGCAACGTTCCTCCACGGTCTGTTCTCCAGATCCCACCCTGGTTCCGCTCCATGAGGAACTATAAGCTGAACATGAAATAAATCTTTCCTCCCGAGCTGGTTTTGGTCGTGGTGTTTAGCAAAACAGTTTATCACAGCAATAGACAGTAACAAGTTTCTACCCTGCCCACGCAGGCCCCAAGCCTGGCAGTCCTAACCCTCCACTTCCGTCTTGGTCTCTTTGTCTCAGGAAACTTTCGTGGCTGCTGTGGCCGCAGCCAAGCCCCTGGGTTCACACTCCCCACACTCACCTGGGCTGGCTTGTGGCAGGTAAGACCATGAATCTCCAGGTAGCTGAAGGTTAACTCGAGCTGTAATGAAGGGAAAAGGGAACCAGACCTGTAATGAGGGCTTAAAAACATGCCATCTGAGGGTTAAACGTGCTATAATTAGATCCCGGCATCTTCTGAAGACGTCAGGACTGAGCTGGGATTCATCGAATCTCAGAAGAGTGTTGCCCACCTCATGAGGTGAAAACACACATGCTTGGCTTCTAAATCCCGTCCCGGGACAAACCACACAGAAAGGTCTATACCTTTTCATTTTATTAATCTTTTTTTCCATTTTATGATGCTAAGGATCAAATCCAGCATGCACACGGGTCATACAGGACTGTCCTCTGAATCAAACAACTGCCATCTCCATGAGCTCAGCTGCACCCCCAACTATGCATGTCCCCCGCTAAAAGATTTTCATAGCTGGGCTCAGTGACTATTGATGTCTCCTCACAGAAGGTGGGGAGGGGAGGGTCAGGGGACCCTCACCTGCATATCCAGCCACTCTGCCCAACCCTCTGTGGGAAATTCTGCCTTGCACATGGCCTTGGGGAGGGACCGGACAGGCTGGGGAAAACTAGGGAAAGGGAGCCACATCTACGCAGCTAAGGGGACTTCATCATCCACGCTGGGTGAAGACTATCCTGTGTGGCTTTTGGGGGGTGGCACACACACTCCTGGAAGTGATCTCTCATCTATGCTCTGTAACTAAGCCGAATAATTGCATTGGTTTGCAGGGTGAACTCTGGTGGAATTGTACCTTGGTTTGTTGTTGGGACCTTGGGGGAGACGATGTTGCTTACATCTCCTCTAGGGAAGGAATTTTAACAACAGCAAGCCAGAAGGGTACTCTGCCACTAAGCTGCCTCCTCAGCCTCCTGTCTGAAGCCTCCTCCAGTCTATCCTTCCCTTTTTTTCCTGATCTCCCATCACTAACCTTTGTCCCAGTTTCACAGTCTTTCACTTACACATGTTACAGGAGAAGAAACTGGAGAGAGCAGGAGATAGCTGGACCCTGTGTCTCCTCCCCCGCTCCCCCAGCTCCCCACGTTAAATCTAGAAACAGTCAGTCATCCCTTGGTACCCCAGGGAATTGTGGGGGACCCCCCCACCCCGTACCAAAAACTGCAGGTGTTCAAGTCCCGATACAAGGGCACACATTTTGCACATGCTCTCATCTTCCTGTATAAAAGTCGTCTTTACATTTCCTAAAACGCCCAACACAAGAAAGGTGCAGCGTGGTGGACAGCTGTGCTTAGGGAAGAATGACAGGAAGAGTCTGCAGGGAGGCAACTATTTTCTTCAAATATTTTGGATCCATGTTATCGAACCTAAAGATGAAGAGACCATGGATACAGAGGGCCACCTGTAGTGGTCAAGGATTACATCCAGAGTCAACCCACAGGGACTTAGCTGTGCCCCCTGCTGACATGCTGTGTCATGTGCCATGGTACATGGGCGGGACAGTGTGATGTCTCAAAGGAGAATTCATAGACCTGTGCATGGAGGTTCACATCTGTGATCTCAGCATTCAGGAGGAGAAGCTCAGACAGGAGGACCACCATGAGTTCAGAGCCATCTGGGTTACACAATAAGTATCAGGCCAGAGAGGGCTATATAGTAAGATCCTGATCCGAGAGACAGAGAGACAGAGAGACAGAATATGAATATAAATGAATCCATTCTTTAATAATTTAATAATAATTTACTTGTTCAACTAGCAGGCATTTCTGAAGAGCCTACTGTGTGCTGCACTGGAAACTGAAAAACCAAGATGTAAGGCATATTCTCCAACACCCAATTAAAGTGATTTTTCTACCTACTAGTACCAAGAGCCACACCTGGTTTAGATTGTCTACAAGTCATTTAAAGCAAGGAATTATGTCCTAAAAAGCATACACAGCTCCCTATATTACTTTAAAACTTATAAATGTGCTTTCACGGTCCACTCTTTCACAGTGCCAAAGTCTTTCTGAGTCAAGCCCAACAGCTGATCTACTTGTAAGGCAGGTCTTCAGCTTCCAACTGGAGTTCCTAAAGAAACAGAATTTGGGGATGGCGCGGGGGGGGGAGGTGAGGGGGGGCTCTGTTGGCACAGTCCTCGTCTAGCAAACACAAAGCACTGAGTTTGAGTCCCAGCACCACACTATACTCCCAGGTGTGGGTCACATGCCTGTAATTCCAGCACTTGGGAGGTGGAAGCAGGAGGATTAGGAGTTCAAGGTCATCCTTAAGGTTAGCCTGAGCTACATGAGACCCTCTATCAAAAAAAAAAAAAAAGAAAACTTAAAGGAACCTACAATGTGGTAGGATTGCCATGAGTTCAGGGCCATCTGGATTACACAATAAGTATCAAGCTGGAGAGGGTTAAATAGTAAAATCCTGTTTCAAAAGAAAGAGAGACAGAGACAGAGAGAGAAAATGGCTTTAGGTTGTTCAACTTTTCATCCTGCCTCAAATTTTAACCACTGTATAATCCTCCAGATGGTAAGTCTTCTACATAATCCACTTCTACTGGCCTCCGTGTCTCAAAGCACTGCCTCCCTGTGTACTCGTGTGCAGCTGCTGTGCAAAAGACTTCTCAATAAAAGCCTCTTGTGAGCCGGGCATGGTGGCGTACGCCTTTAATCCCAGCACTTGGGAGGCAGAGGCAGGCAGATCTTTGTGAGTTTGAGGCCAGCCTGGTCTACATAGTGAGTTCCAGGACAGCTGGGGCTACAGGGAGACCTGTCTTGAAAAAAGACAAAAATAAATAAATAAATAAATAAATAAATAAATAAATAAATAAAATAAAAGCCTCTCGCATAACTGCTCTATCAACAACATGCCAGGACCTTTGGTAGGCATCTCATTCAGCAGATGTGAGCAGGTGCAAACTGCCAAACTGCCGGACAGCCGTGCACACACCACTGGCATCAGTCAGCAGGGGTGTGAACCGGTTACTTTTGTCAACTTGGCTCACTGACCATGAGGAGGACATCAATTAAGGTGCTCACACTGTGTCCAGGCAAGGGCTTTCACTAGGCCAGCAGAGCCAGAAAGACCGCCAACATTCAGGTAGGGCCTTGAAGAAAAACCTCAGGTTTGATGAACAAACAGGGTGGAAGTGAAATTCAGGCAGAGGAAAAAAATTCTTACACAGGCAAAAATGTACAAAAAGAACTAGCATGAGGCAGAAGCTGAGAGGACGGACCCCGCAGGTGCAACGTGCAGTAAGGAAGGACTGGCTGGGCCTGGCCGACTCAGCGTCCTGTGTTATTACTGGAAATGCACAGGAGACCTGGCACTGTAACTCGGTTGGCAGGGTGCTTGCCCAGCATGCACGAGGCTCCGAGTTCGGTCTCCAGTGCTACAGAGGCCCCTTTGCGCTCTCTTTCCCCATCCATGTTGAGCCCTGGTTGCTGGCTAGTACTCACTAAATAGCCCAGGATAGCCCTGAATGTACAGCAATCCTACCTCTAACTCCTCCAAATATTGGAACTACAAATGTGTGCCACCGTGCCTGCCTGTTTCTTTTGCAATTAATCTGAGATGTGTGTCTCTACTGTATGCGTATGTCTACGCATGTGGGATATTTCACGTGTACACCCAAGCATTATCAGGAGCCATCTCTGGTTCATTTTCCAAATGGCGACTTATACCACCTAGGCTGGCCTTGAACTCACTATGTGGCCCAGGTTAGCTTGGAACTTGCTATGTAACTGAGGATGCCCTTGAACTCCTGCTCTTCCTGCCTCCACCTCCCAAATGCTGGGATTACAAGTGTGAATGAACTCCCACACTGAGCTTTGGAGCCCTCTTTCAGCAGGAAAAGTGAACTATTTTCCCAAGCGCATAAAAATTCCCTCTGCACTGGGCATGATGGCATACACCTTTAATCCTATCCCTCAAGAGACAGCAGCAGGAAGATCTCTTTGAGATCCAGGCCAGCCTGGTTCACACAGTTGACTTCCAGGTGGGCTGGGACTAGGGAGACCTTTTCCCCCAAAAAGAAGAAAAAAAATCCCTCTGCAATTACTATTGCACCAGTGAGATAATGCTCCATTCACTCTGCCTCACGGTGTTTAGTGTTGCCAGCCCCCCTCCTCTCCACCACCCGCATGTTTTAAGGTACTATGTAGCCCAGGCTTGCCGGGAATTCAACAGGCTCCTGTCTCCATTACAGGGTCACACCCCCTCTGCCTTCAGGGATAGTTTAGTGGAACTTTGTTGCCATAGTAACTAATTTATTTATAACACTGTAAAGATGAAGGCTCACTTTGTATCAAGTCTCTTTCCTTGGAGAAACTTTAGATGAATTCACATGTAGAGCCAGGTACGGGGGCTCACACCTACAACCCCACAACCTGGGAAGCTAAGATAGGACTACAGTGAGTTCAGAGCAGCTCCCCCCTCCCCACGCATATGGGGCTTCAGATGAGAGTTTCAGATGAGAGTGAGACCTGGAAAAGGAAAGAGAAAAGGGCAGGGGAGGGGAAGAGAGAGGAGGGAGGGGAGAAGAAGGTAAGGAAGGGATCAGCTCCTGGGGGAAGGGAAGAAAGATTTACTGGAAAGATCTTCAAAGAACAGAACTTGCAGAATTTCTTTTCACAGGCAAGACTGTAGGGAGGGTTCAGGCACCCATGACCCTGCAGTGAACCCTGTGGTATACCTTTTAGAGTATGGAAGGTTATTTTCCACATGTCAAAGCCTGAGAAAAATCTGCCCCTTCTGCAGAAAGGGAATAAAGAGACTTGACAGAGCACAGCTGAGGGAGGAACTGACAGGGACAAGGGGCCTGGGGACGCAGGGAGCAAAACGCCTCCCCGTTTGTCTTGGGCCTTTATACAGAGATAAGAAAGGAAGTAAAAAAACGCCCTTCATGACAATCTCTGGGGTATTCTGGGGAGGAAGGAAACAAAACATGTGTTCTAAGAAAACTCTGGACACATCTGTGTGTGTGTGTCTGTGTGTGTGTCTGTGTCTGTGTGTCTGTGTGTGTCTGTGTGTGTCTGTGTGTGTGTCTGTGTGTCTGTGTGTGTGTCTGTGTGTGTCTTTGTGTCTGTGTGTGTGTCTGTGTGTCTGTGTGTGTGCAGTGGAGGCGTGAGTGCCTGATATGTTAGAGAAAGTGTGTCCAACTTGCAGCGCACAGGTCACATGCATCCATACATTCCTACAGTTAGGGATGGGCCAAAAACCCTTGCAGATGACAACCCCAGGCCTGTAGAGATATAAATGAAAAAAGGCCCCCATGGCTCCAAGTATCTGAATTTCCCCAGTCCGAGGTGCTGATGGGGGTGGTCACTGAATCCCTAAGTGGTGTGGCCTTGCTGGAGGAAGCAAGTCACAGGAGGTGGGCTTTGAGCGGTCAGAGCCTTAGTCTACTTCCACTTTGTCCCTCTCTGTTTCCTGAGTGGTCAGCCCTCTCCTCTGACCGGTTATCCCTCCCTCCTCCCCACCATGATGGACCCTCATCCTTCTGGAGCCATAAGCCAAATAAATTCTGCCTTCTATAAGTTGCCTTGGTTACAGAAAGTAACTAATATAATGTTGCAATGTCAAAAGTTTGAACACGCCTGTGTCAAGAGTATCTCTGTAAGTGCATATGTGCAGGTGTGAGTATACCCAAGTGTGTGTACCCACATGTGAGTATACCCAAGTGTGTATCCACGTGTGCAGTACGCGTGTTCCTGCCCATCTCAGAAAGAGGACTCAACAAGACTTACCTTCGTAGGGATGCGTGCCGACAGGAGGAAGGCTCTGCATGACGTGAGCGCCTGTAACACAGAAGCAAGCATCCACATCAGTACCAGGAGTGGGCAGGCAGGGGGGCTGTGGTGTCCCCCACCTGGCTTCCCTGTCCCCTCGTGGCACATGGCACGATTCAGCATTGTCACACGGCTTGGCCTCAGTCATGGGAGAATAAGTGACTTGGCCCTTAGACTTGGTTCCACTCTACGAGCACCTGCATCAAGACCCACGTTGAACAACTGGCCCATGAACTCTCTGAAGGGCAGTCAATTGGCCCAAAGGACTAACGGCCACTAGCTCCGTAAGCAAGGCAGGGAGAGAGACGCTAAAGCACAGCTATCTTGCATCGAGTTCCAATCCTGCTATGGCAAGAGCACAGGTAATAAGAAGCCAGGCTCTGGTTCTCAGTGGCAGGAACCACCCGTGTTTGTGTCCTGCTTTCTACTGTCAAGGCCCAAGCTGACAACATTTACATAACATACAAGCAGAAAAGTCAGGCTGGTTTCCAACAAATCTCCCTCAACTTCCCTTTCTTAAAACAGTGATGGACTTTCCCTTCCTGATAATCGATGACCCTGGAAGCCATGGGGTCCTGTAGGCCTGTAAGCACCTCTCCCCCAGCAGAGCTGCCTTGTCCCACTCCCCCATCCATGAATTCAATAGGCTGCTCCCTGGCTTTGAGTGGGGACTCCACTGTCCACCGTCTAACTTGCCTCCCTGCTCTGGGAGAGCCTGACAGGCCTCATGAGCTTTTAGAGGAGGGAAAGGAAGACCTCAGACTCTTCAGGCATCAACAGGAGAGTTGGTGCCCTTCGTTTTCTGAATAGCTCCATGTCACTAAATCCTTGTTTAGCAAGTGAGACTCATGTACTGCTCCAAAAATCTTAAATTTAAACAAATTGTAGAAGCTGCAAATCAAGGGCTGGGGGTGCAGTCAGTGGTTGGGCACTTAGTCGGCATATGCTAGGGCCTAGGTTGTCCCCAGGAGGTAGGGGGCTGAATATAAGATATAGATAGATATGTATGTATGTATATGTATATGTATATGTATATGTATATGTATATGTATGCACATTTTTAAATGTGTAGGAGTGCTATATGCCTGCATGTATGTAAGTGCACCCATATTGTGAAATGCCCCTGGAGGACAGAAGAGGCTGTCAGATCCCCTGGAACTGGAGTTATGGACAATTGTTAGCTGCCATGTGGGAGTGGGATTCAAACCCAGGTATTCTGCAAGAGCAGCCAGAGCTTTAACCACTGAGCCGTTTCTCCAGCCCCGTAAGATCCATTTTTGCCTGTTGTCACATACACTGTTTGACTTTAGAAGTGGAGCTGTCCTGGAAGACCTCTAACGCTGAGCTCTGGCACTGAAAATAGCAGGCGTCTGTTATGGCACGCGCGCGCTGGGCGCCCTGGCATGGTGTGCGCGGGCACACCTGGAGAGTTGCGGCGCGGGGATCGGTCCCCTGATCTTAGCCGCGCGCCCTGGAAGAAAGCGGGTCTGGCCCCGCAGGCTTCTCCGTGTCTCTGTGGGTCTCTGCTGCTGGAGCGTTGTCCAGCCGTGTACCGCCTTAATTTCCCCCGTGCGCTTTCCTCTTGATGCGAGATCCACTGGCCACTGGATCATGCGGGAGAGCGCGAGGCGGCTGAAGCTGGGATCCGTGAGCCGGTGACGGAGGAATGCTGCCCCCCGGGGAGACTAGATTGCAGGCAGGAGACACAGACTCAGCTCAGTCAGATTCCGTGGTACAGTTCTTTATTCCAAGTCTCAGTGACCCAGTTCCTGCTCTAGCTCCAGCTCCGCTTCTAGCTCCAAATTATTGAGAGAAGACTAGGATATTTATACCATGGGGGTAGTGGTAAAAGCTTTGGCTGATAGATACTTTGTGAGACATTCTATTTGCATATGGAAGTGGGTTTCTGCCATGCTGCCAGACCGCTGACTACCTGAAAAATCACACAGGAAAGCATGGTATTCCTAGAGCCAGAGGCCATGTTTGTGTTAGGGCATTTGTGGCGGGCACTTCAAAAGGAGAGTTAGGAAGATGCCAGGTACTCTGCTGAAAGGAGTCATCTGCATATGAAAACCAAGCCCATGGGCCACCCGGACATGGAGAGACTACGACTTCACAGCAGGGGCCCCCAACAGTCTGTGTTTGATGCCTTATGTGCTGTGAGCCAATTACAATTCCTGGGGGCCAGGCAAGGAAAGTCAAGTCAGATGCAGGCAGCATCACCAGATCAATGGACGCCAAGAGCCTGAGAGAAAGAACCTAAGAGAGGAGATGTTTATTTTGGCCTAGGGCTTCCGAGGTGTCGGCCCATGACCACTTTGCTCCATTGTTTCTAGTCACAGAGAGGAAGACCACTATGGCGGGAGAACACGGTGGGGAGCATATGGTGGGGAGCACGTGGTGGGGAGCACATGGTGGGCACACACAGTGGGGAGCACATAGTGGGGAGCACATGGTGGGAGCACACAGTGGGGAGCACATGGTGGCACACAGTTGCCACCTCATAGTGGCCAGAAAACAGAAAGACCAGAAGAAGCCAGGGTACCAATACCAGGATCCCCTGACAAGCCAGTTCCTGTTGTACACACTGTTCTAACAGGTTGTTTAAGCTATGGTGGAAACAGTCTTTATCCCCGTTTTAAGCACAGACTATCCACCCTGTGCAGCAGGTGCTGGTGCCCTGGCTCCCTCTGCTCCTTCCTGCTTTCTGGCTGCCTTATAGCGAGCAGCTCTGCTCCACAGTCTTCCACTTCTAGCCCAGCTGCTTGCTCCCTGATAGTCATCCTGCATCCAGATCTCTTCTCCAGTACCCAGCACACAGGGAACCATAATACCAGAATGAAGCAAGCAGATGTGTGGGTCCTCAGCAGCCTGGGGAATGGATGTGTCCTAAGAAAAAGGGAGAGTTCCTACTGGTAGGTCAGACTGACTTCCTGCTTCCACCTCTGATCCTGGGCTGGTCTCTCATGTCTCTCTCCATGTTTGTCTGCCTGGGTCTGCATGCAGAGCTCTCAGTCTGTGTCTCTCCTCATTGGCTCCCCTTCCCTAACCCAGGACCTGTTCTCAAACACTGTGGCTATGCTGTGCCTACCAGGCTTGCCCTATCTTGCTGCACCCTCTTCCTTCCTCTGGCTTCTGCCCCCACCCCATAACACCCTTTCCTCCCCACCCCTTTCTCTAGGATCACTGGTGAGCCTCAGTTTTAGTTATACTTTCTGAAAGACAGCAGACAGAAATCACAAAGAAATGCTCTATTGTGGAAGTGCATTTCATCTGGAACGCGGTCACAAAGAAATGGGAACAGAATATGAATGAAAATAATGAGCCGCCTTTAGATGCCGTTATACAATAAGCATGCAGGTAATTAAGCATTTACAAGGTCCCCTGTGTGCATCTAATTAATAAGTCCTTAAAACTAATCCCAAAACACACATCCGAGCAAGTAAACAGGGCAGCAAGCCACAGCACATGGCACTGCAGGCTTCCCACCCTCTGACAGCGGCTGCGCTTGAGGGCCAAAACCTCCTCCAGCAGCCTCGGAGGTTAGGTGATCTGCAGGCTCCTCTCCTAGAAGTATTGCCACAAGGGGCCTCTGGGGGCCACTGATGGGTATTAACTAGGGCCAGTACATTTAAACATAAAACAGAGAAAAACAAAAACAGAATGTCTCTATGTTCTCCTTTGAGTAAAGACCCATTTCTTGACCACATGCAGATATATCAATTTCTAATGATCATTTCTGCCCTCACCCTAGCAACAACCAGGCTTAGTTCTGTGGCCCTGCTTTACAAACATCTGAAAGCTATGCTATGTACAAACACAGCATCTTTTGAAGTCAGACACAGTCCAGATAATTTGTTTGAAAAGTAGCACATGGATGAAGGAACCAACCCAGGCTTTGAAAGAAGAGAGCTAAGTCACCAAAACTTTGTGCTGGCTGTTCCCTGTTCTGGTAGCCAGCTCCAGTCTCCAGAGTCACATGGTGGTTCTAAGAGAATTTATAACAGGTTAGGAGTGAAGTAAGGCAGAGGAGCCATATCTTGACACAAGACTGAAAACCACAAATGCCATGGTTCTGAATCATGCCCCTCCCCTTATCAGCACGAATGAGTCAATAGATGAGGCTCTGGCCTTCCTGGGAACTCATGACCACTGAGTCTCCAAACTGCCCTGTGATTGGTAACCTCAGAGTACTTGCCAGCAAAGGTGTGGATTCCGCCTGCGTGAATCTAGCTCCTGGGGGGGATGCCTCCTTAGTGTGACTGGGCTTATGGCCCTAGGAGATACAGTGCCCCAGGGCAGGGAAGGCATCCCAAGGAGGGGTATGAGGTGGCTGGTCAACACACCCTGTCCACAAACAAGAAACAGAGCAGGCATAAAGGGAGCCCAGCCTGGCCCAGTGCACACCTCCTCCAGCCAGGCTCCTGCTCCCAAAGTTACACAGTCATCTCCCAAACAGCGCCGCCATCTGGGGACCAAGTGTTAAAACACAGGCTCCAATGGGGGACTCAAACTGCAACAGATCAAGCCTTCCTATTGGCCAGGGACATTTCCTGAGCTGGTGTTGAGCATCTGATCCCCAAGAACCCACAACTGCTGGTCAACCTACAGGCTTGAATACTTGGCCTCAGGAAGACTTAGATTTAAATTCTGATTCTGTCACTTTCCTACACAAAGCTGATGTCTCCAGCAGGTGAAAGGTTACAGACAACCACAAGGGAGGGAACTGAGCCCCTCAAACGAGATGCGCAAGCAGCTTCATTCACAGGACCATGGTAAGCAGACAAGAAGTTGACAGACTCACTGCAGCACCTAGCACGCACCTGCTGAGCACTACAGCACCTAGCACACACCTGCTCAGCACCAGTTCTTAGTGTAACACAACATAACACGGTCTTTCATTTAGATTCCCATAATGCAATAGTTTCACTTATTCAGTTTTTTTATAATAATTTTGATCAACAAAACAAAACAAAATCCACGAAAACACTGAGGCAGGTCCCAGGCTGAAGTTTTCTTTTCAATACACATCTTTTGACTTTCAAGAAGAATTTTCTTGCAAAGTTTAAAAAGAAAACAGGAAGAGACGGCACGAAGGCCCATACCTATAACAATACGTAGAAGGCAGATGCAGGGTGATCATCCTGAATTCCAGGCCAGCCTGGAATATAGGGCCGAAGGGAGGGCACATGACAGAGTGTACGTACTTTGCCAAGGAACCTTACACAGGAGGTAGCCCCCACCTCCCAGTACGACTCCCTCTAAGGACTTAGTGTCCGTCCCACAGGGCCAACCTGAGTGTCCTCTGCTGATCATTAGAAGGCAGGCAGCCCCTGAGGAGCAATTTACAAATTTCCCATTTTACTCAAGTATTTTTAAAGCCCTCAATACTTATAAAGCTCATGGCTCAACAGAGGTGAGATGTAATGAGGTTGATTCTGGAACTTTCCCATGGAATGCTTATAAAAACTGAAATAAACACCTGCTTCATGCTCACCCACCAACGTTTGAAGCCTACTGCTGAGCAGGGGCAACATATGAAGCTGCTGTTTGTTCCCAAAGCCAAAAATACAGAAGAAAAGGTTGTTGGCTCCTGGTTTAGCAGTTCAGGGGACATACAGAGCTGACTGCCTGGCTGTGAATTCAACCTTCAGTATTTACTCTCTATAAGACCTCAAGGAAAACTACCAAACCTGTGCTGTTCCTCAGTTTCCTGCTCTGTGAAATGGGAGAAACAAGCAGAGGGTGGTGGCACACTCCTATAATCCCAACCTTGGGAGGCTGAGACACGAGGCTCAATGTGAGTTTGAGGCCAGCCTGGACTACACAGTGAGAACCTGCCTCAAAACGACTAATGAAGAAATAAGGGTCGGTGAGACGGAGCGATAGGTAAAGCACCTATCACACAGGCATGAGGACCCAGAGTTCGGATCCCCAGCTCCCACGTAAATGCCAGGTAGGTGTATTGGCCTGCCTGTAATCCCAGTGTTGGGAAGATGGAGCTGGGGGTTCCCCAGCACAAGCTGGCTCACTACACCAGCCAAAGTGGCAAGCTCTGGGTTCACTTGAGAGACCCTGCCTCAATGCATAAGGCGGAGGGAGCTCTATGAAGACATTTGACATCAGCCTGTGGCCTCCACATGCATGCACACACATAACTGTATGCACACATGCAAAGATAAATAAGACTCTAAAAAACAATACCTGCATTTCAACGAGCACTTCAACTTTAAGAGGCTGTGAGGGCTAAATGAGTTCATAGCCATAAAGTGCCGGAAGGAACTCTGGCACATGAGACGTTACACAGTGTGTGCTCATCTCCAGTGTTAACTGAAACTATAATGTGACCATAATGAAATTGAACTGTAGATAGCATCCAGATTTAGACCAGTGACTAAGCTCGCTGTGTGGCCCTGGTAGGAACAGTTACAATGTCTATGTACCCAACTTTACCCAAATTGAAAATGAGAGGGTTTCAGCCAGGCATGGTGGCTCATGGCTATAATTCCAACACTCTTGGAGGAAGGCACAGGCAGAGTTCTGTAAGTTTGAGGCCAACCTGGTCTACATAGAAAGTTTTGGGCTACCGAGGATTACATAACAAGGTCCTATCTCCAAACAACAAACTACGTTAATTAATTAATGTGTTTTAAAAATAAAGTAAGGGGGCTGGGTGTGGTGGCACACGCCTTTAATCCCAGCACTTGAGAGGCAGAGGCAGGCGGATCTTTGTGAGTTCAAGGCCAGCCTGGTCTACATAATGAGTTCCAGGACAGCTGGGGCTACGGAGACTCTGTCTCAAAAAGGCAAAAAAATAAAAATAAATAAAATAAAGTAAGGGGATTTGCCTGTAACCCTGGCACTCGGGAGGACCATGAGAGCAAGACCAGTCTGGACTACACTTTGAGACCCTGTGGGAGGGAGGGAGGGAGGGAGGGGTCAGTGAATGTTGGAACCATCTGTAAAGCCCACTCTGGGCTTCCTCTGTCCTGAGACTCTCCTGTACTTGGAGAATGTGGACTTCTAGGAATGACAGTCCCTGGTGGTAAATGTTTACCGAGAGGACTCTGCTTCCTACGTCCCTCCTCCCTGGGAGTGACAGATGCCCCTGCAGATAGGGCCAGGAAGCCACCCAAGTTGGTTTCTACTCTGGTGTCAGGTACCAGGGAAGTATTTGTGTTAACAGCTGAGCAAATCCTTTCTCCCCACCTGGTTATTTCTGCTCACATAGAAATGGGATGTTTACACAGTGCTCGTCAGACACAGCCGCTCCAACTCCCCTGCCATCCCATCACTGCAAGTTGTAAGACATCAAGCGTGACGGAGACAAACACCTCTAGCCTTTCCCCATAGGTGAACGTGCGCCCACTTCCAAACCACATCAGTGAATGTTTTCTTTAAAACATTGACAGAGTCTACCTGTGTATCCCTGTCTGGCCTGCAATTCACTATGCAGACTAGGCTGGGCTCAGACTCACCACAATCCTCCTGTCTCTGCCTCTTGAGTGGAAGGATTACAGATGTGAACCACACATCAGTCGGTTCTTAACGTCACTCACTACACATTATACCCTCTTTCAAAACACCAGATGCTACAAAATCCTTGAATCCGTCACACTGAGTTGTTCTAAATGACATTTTTAAGAGCAGAAGAATGGCATTGTTTTCAATGACAGTGTCCTAGTAGCCACACATAACCATGAAGGGGCCTTCACTTAAAATGTCATAGGGCTGAAGAGATGGCTCAGTGGTTAAGAGCACACACTGATCTTTCAGAGGACCAAAGTCCAAATCCCAGCACCCACACCAGGTAGCTCACAAACACCTGTAACTCCAGCTCCAGGGGATTTGACACTCACACCTGACATTTGTGAGTACTGGCAGACATACAGACATGCAAACATACTAATTAAAATAAAAGCTGGCCAGAGTGGTATGTATGTGTGTATGATCACCACTCCAGATCCAAAATTCAGTGTACAAACTCTTCATCCTGGATATGACAACAAGGGCCATGCAGAATTACTCCAAAGGACAGACCATAACAGGTTAGCACTACTGCACTGGATAGCTTTAGTGTCAACTTGACACACCTGGATAGAGGGAACCTCAACTGGGGAATTTCCTCCATTGGACTAGCCTGTGGCCATGTCTGTGAGGCATTTTCTTGATTACTGAGTGATATGGGAGGGGCCATTTCACTGTGGGTGCCACCCCTGGGCAGGTGGGCCTGTGTTGTATAAGAAAGCAGGCTGAGTACAGGCCAGGGGAGCAAGCCTGTAAGCAGCCCCTTCCTCCACGGCCTGTGCTTCAGCTCCTGCTTCCAGGTTCCTGCCCTGAGTTCCTACCTTGTAGGAACCGGGGATTTGTAAGCCGAATAAACCCTTTCCTCCCCAAGTTGGTATTGGTCAGAGTGTTTTGTTACAGCAATAGAGAAACACACTAGGACAGCTAGTGACCCTGAGCATTAGACACTGCACGTGAGCACATCTTCAGACAAACGGAATGATTGATAATGACAGCTGATGACCAAGCAGGTGCAGGACCCAAATGTGAAGCCCCATTTGTCTTTGCCATCATCCTGTCACCACAGCTCCCCTCCCCCACCTACACCATGTCACCTTGGCAGCCCGTGTTCCTGGCCTCCCACCCTTGTCCACACAGGCTGAGGGAACTGCAGGCATCCATCCCCTCCCGTTCCCCTTGTCAGATTGAGATGTTCATCAAATGGAAGAAGCATGTATTCTTTCCTTCACCAGACCAAAGTTATTAAACAGTCTCCCACTTTGCAAAATTCTACTTAGCACACAGCAGAGGGGCCAGGTTTATATTTAATACTATTAGGAAAATCATCAAAGAGAGAGAAAGAAGGTCTGCACTAACTTCAGAGATGAGATGAGAAATAAGGAGAGAGGGATGTGGTAAAACCCAAAAACAAGAAACGATGGGCTGGGATCCAGACCAAGCTAGTTTTGCCTGCTAATGCCCCCTCCCCAATCAGCTCCCTAACTGCTCTCAGTTTCATTCTCTTACATGAGTTTGGTATGAACATTAGGGAAGATTGATCCAGTTGGGACAGAAGACCTACCTCACCCCTAGATACTGAGCTGCAGTCACATGTGGTACCAAGGACCTGGCTCTGTCCCTTCCAGTGCAGCCTCTGTCCACATTGGATGCTAGTTTCTGAAGACAGACTGGCCCCTGTTTGAATTCTTACTAACCACAAGCATGGGTCTTTAGGGCAAAGTATCTCTGTGTCTCACTTTCCTATCTGTAGAACTAAAGACCACAGGTGCACACCTCAGTGGGGGCTGCCATAAGGAATGTCATAATACAAGGTGTCAAAACAGCGCTGGCAACACAGGGGCCCTGGGGCCTCGATCAGGGGTCGTCCACTCTCCCTCACCTGTGATGACTAGTGCTTAAAACTGCCCACCCCCAAAAGTTGCTTTATTTTTTTGTGACGCTCAAATTCAAACCTTGAGCTTCAGTTCAGCTGCATCCCCAGCTCCCTCTGAAGGATCTAATCCAGGAATCCTGTTCTGCCTCTGTACTGGATAGCTTTAGTGTCAACTTGACACACTTGGGTTGAGGGAGCCTCTATTGGGGAATTGCCTCTATTAGACTTACCTGTGGCCGTGTCTGAGGGGCATCTTTTTGATGAGTGATGTGGGAGGGCCCAGCCCACTGTGGGTGGTGCCACCCCGGGCAGGTGGGCCTGTGTCGTATAAGAAGGCAAGCTGAGCAGAGGCCAGGGGAGCAAGCCAGTAAGCAGCATTCCTCCATGGCCTGTGCTCCAGCTCCTGCCTCCAGGTTCCTGCCCTGAGTTCCTACCTTGGGCTCCCTGAGGAACTGTGACCTGGGAGATGTAAGCTGAATAAACCCTTTCCTCTCCAAGTTGGCACTGGTCAGAGTGTTTTGTCACAGCAATGAAGAAAGAAACCAGCATAAATTACCAGAGAGTGGGGTACTGCTATGGCAGACCTGACATTGGAGGATTGTGGACATGTTTGGAACTTTGGGCTGGAAAAGCCATTGCGTGCTTAGAGTTTGTTGCTGTGGAGCTTGGGACAGTTATGTTGAAAGAGTTATGGATGATGGAGGCCTGGCTTATGAAGCTTCAAAGGGAAGCAGAGACTATCAGGGCTCTTCCTGTGATATCTGTGGGTTCTGGTCAGCTGGGGCTGAAGAATCAGCTGTGATCAAGAAGAGACCAGAACCTGAAGTAAAACCTTTGCTTTACTGGGACAATTGATGCTGGTTAGCTGGGGCTGAAAAATCAGCTGTAAGTAACAAGAGACCAGCATCACTGTGGTGGAGTCTTCTGGGAGATATTTCCTCAGGGTCAGCACACAGAGGGGACCCAAGCCTCTAT
>NW_008337055.1:1145285-1161685 GCF_000622305.1 Nannospalax galili
AGTGGAGCTGCCAGAACCCTTTGGAGCTCAGAAGATCTTGAGCGAATCACAGACGTCCAGCCTTGAGCTACTTTGCTGGACTTTGGTTTTGCTTAGGTGTGCCCGACTCTTCCCTTTGAAATAAGACAGTACTTGTTTTGGATTTTACAGAAGCCCACCCACAGTTAAGAGTTTTAAAAGAGACTATGGACTTTAAAGTGTTTGGATTTTTTAAGGACTGTGGGTCTTTAAGGTTGCACTGTCTTACGTTGTGATATTAATGTTAATATTGTGTCTTGGGGACAAGAATTGGAAAGGTTGTGGTTTAATAGTGATGTGTTTGTGTGTCAAGTTGACAAGGGGTCAGTTGAGCTGGATAGCTTTAGTGTCAACTTGATACACTTGGGTTGGAGAAGCCTCAATTGGGGAATTGCCTCCATTGGACTGGCCTGTGGCCACGTCTGTGGGGGATTTTCTTGATTGTTGAGTGATGTGGGAGGGCTCAGCCCACTGTGGGTGGTGCCACCCCTGGGCAGGTGGGCCTGTGTTGCATAAGAAAGCAGGCTGAGCAGGGGCCAGGACAGCAAGCCAGTGAACCCACAGCCTGTGCTGCAGCTCCTACCTCCAGGTTCCTGTCCTGAGTTCCTACCTTGGGCTCCCTGATGAACTGTGACCTAGGAGATGTAAGCTGAATAAACCCTTTCCTCCCCAAGTCGGTATTGGTCAGAGTGTTTTGTTACAGAAATGGAGAGACAAACTAGGACAGCCTCCAACCTTCTAATTCCTCCTCCTCAAGTGTGGGGTGGGGCCATCCCTTCATGTGAGCTCTGGATAGCATCTTGTCCACCTTTGCAGGATCTCCAAATCACAAATGCAGCTCCTCTTCCACAGAGTGATTCCTTGCACACTGCACAGCTCCCATAGCTCCTTTCAACTACCTTCTCCCTTTGAACATAACTTCTCCAAACAGGTGCATAAACCCACTGTATTCGCTACAAAATCACTCTTCAAAATTGGCTTCTCTCCCAGAAATCAGCTGAAATTCCTCTTGCAGAATTCCTAACTTCCCCCACCCCTGCTGGGTTATTGTTTTTAAGACAGAGTCACATGTAGCCCAGACTTCAACTTGATATAAACCTGAGGATGACCTTGAACTAGTTCACCCTCTTGCCTCCAGCTACCAAGTGCCGGGATTAAAGGCAGGAGCCATCATGCCCGCTCCATCACCTCTGGCTGCTGAGTCCATTGTAGATCCTGCAGCTTCCAATTCAGTCTGTCCTCTGTGCTACACACAGCTCTTCACATGAAGCTCCTTCCCACGTTTCCCACCAGTCTTTCCTAGCCGTACCCATTCCCCCACCCCCCAACTCCAGCCCTCTGCTCCCGATTTCAACCCATTCCAGATGACTCCCAAGTTCATGCTCGTATCAGCCCCCTCTAGGATCATCAAATCAGCTTGCCCACCTTTACTAGTCTGTCTCTCCAACCTTTCATTTCAGCCTATCAACAACTAAGCTCACGATCTTAAAAATCCGCCCCCTCTTCAAGAGCCCCCAAGCTCAATGGTGAATGCTGCCGCTACAGCTAGCCCAGTGAGCTCACCGCACTCTACTGCCCCGCTGACAGCCCGGTCGCCCTCCAGGTTCACCACGGTCTGCTGCCCCTTTGCAGTCCCTTTTTGCCGTCCTCATCCTGCTCCTGAATCACCTGAACAGACACTTAAAGCAGCAGCCCTTTTGTTTTTCTTCAGCTTTTCCATTGTGGTTATTGAGACAAAGTCTTATGTAGCCCAGGCTGGCCTCAAACTCACTATGTAACAGTAATGCCCTTTAAACTCCTGATCCTCCGGCCTCCCAAGTGATAGGATTACAAGCATGCACCATCAGGACAGCTTAAAATGATGCATAAAACAACTCCGGAAATGCCATGCCCCTTTTCTGCTGTGGTTATGCCCCGTGACATTGGGCCTCTACCTGGAGCCACTTCAATTCAGACACACAGGATAGAAGTATAGGTTAGTCCAACAAGGGAGTTACTGTCCATCCCGGTTCTGTGTTCTCTCTCTGTCTCTCTCTGTTTCTCTGTCTCTCTCTCTCTGTCTGCCTGTCTATGTGTTTTAACACACTAGGTTTGGGGATTGGGGGAGTAGGGTGGTGGGTACAGTGTTTCCTGGCATACACAGCTCTGGGTTCCATCCAGCGCCCCGTGGGGTGGCGGGGGAGGGGGGGGTGATGCACACCTGTAATCCAACACTTGGAAGGTAGAGCAAGAGGATGAGTTCCATGGTTACATTTGAATTTTGAGGTCAGTGTAGGATGTATGAAACCCTGTTTCAAAGGAAAAGATCAGCTCTAGCTCTGTTGCCCACGTTGGTCTT
This sequence comes from Nannospalax galili, assembly GCF_000622305.1. Classification (NCBI taxonomy): domain Eukaryota; kingdom Metazoa; phylum Chordata; class Mammalia; order Rodentia; family Spalacidae; genus Nannospalax; species Nannospalax galili. The sequence goes on from NW_008337055.1 coordinate 1,147,642, forward strand.
GGAATTCTTCAGCCGTCCTCCTACCCCAGCTTCCAGAGCACGGGGCTGCAGATGGACCACACCACACCCAGCTCTGCCCTTTGCTTTAAATGTGACCCCTTCCCCATTCCTCACCCCAAACCTCTCTTCATAGTCCAGTCTAAAGAACATCTCTAGGGGCTAGACAGATGGCTCAGTTAAGAGCACTGGCTGCTCTTGCAGAGGACCCAGGTTCAGCTCCCAGCACCCATATGGGGGCTAACGACCACCAGTTCCAGGAGATCCAACACCGTCTTCTGGCCTCTGTGGGCATTGCATGACACATACATACTTGGAGGCAATACACTCATATACATAAAAATAATAAAATATGCTGGGCTTGGTGGCGCACAACTTTGATCCCAGCACTCTGGAGATAGAGGCAGGTGGATCTCTTGAGTTCAAGGCCAACCTGGTCTACATAGTGAATTCCAGGCCAGCTGGGGCTACAGAAAGACCCTGTATCAAAAAAAAAAAAAGACCAAAAAATAAGATATTTTTATGTGTATAAATAAAATATTTTTTGAAAAAGAACAGCTGTAAAGAGGGCCTGGAATGGTAAGCCTCCCTGTCCCGGGTTCCAATCCCAGGTTCCAGTTCCAGGTCCCTGACCCTCCTGCGCATTTCCTCATGAATTCCTGGCACAGCCTGAGTTACTGCTGGAAGTATGTATTTCACATCCACTAAGCCTGCCTGATGGTAAGTAAGGTAGGCAGGGGGACCGGTTCTGCCCTGTTTGAAGCTGTTCCTCGGTGCCCACCACGGCACCTGGCACAGAGTCCACTCACACCTCTGCCTTGTGAATGAAAATGAGTCTCGCTGTTCTTCTTCTCCTGATTTCCAGCTGTGAAAATTCAGGGTTTTAGGAGGAAAAAAGTTGCTAAGTCTGTGTACCTGACTCAGCTCCGCCTGCTTCCATCAGCTGCCCACCGTGTGACTGACACAGCCTTCTAATTTAATAATCACATCCTATAAGGGAAGTACCTGAAAACGTGCTGCTCCCAGCCCCTCTACCTGCTTCAAACCCATCTACTAGCTCATTCCCAGCCCTCCTGCCCAAGGGAGAAGCAGAACAGGGGAAGGGCATGCTGGGGGGGCAGACAAAGAGTCAGTGCTGACAACTGCTGTGGCCTACTGTGTTCAAAGAACTCATCGGCTGGGGACTGGAGAGAGAGTTCAGGAGTTAGGAGCCCTGGCTGCTTTTGCAGAGGACCAGGGTTCGGTTCCCAGAACCCACATGGCAGCTCACAACCATCTGTAACTCCAGTTCCAGGTGACCTGACACACTCTTCTAGTCTCTGTGGACACTATACCACATGGGTACACTCACGTGCAGGTAAAACATCCACCTAAGAATGAATGAATTAATAAATAATAAATAAAGTTTGTTTTTTAAAAAAGAACTAATTGGCTATGGAAAGACAGGGTTGTCCTGTAGTCCTTTGTCCCAGAGGCTGGGAGTGTCATTTCCAGCAATGGACGCAGGTTCAGGTAAAACCTTCCAACTCCCTGGCAGTCCCCCCACCACTACCTGGCGGCCCCCCTACCACTACCATGTGGCACCCCCACCTTTATTTTTTGTCTCTCACTGTTCATACAAGTTAAAGGGTTTATGATGGGTGAGTCAGGGTCCCGATCAGGAAGATTTTATACAAAACATAGAAAGCATGCATTATTTTACTGACAATAAACTAACTATACGGCAGGCCATCTTTCAAAACCTGAGCACTCAGGAGGGAGAGGCAGGAAGAACACTAAGTTCAAAGCTAGCCTGGGCTACATGGCAAATCCCAGGCGAGCCAGCATTACATAGTGAAACTTCATCTCAAAATCAAACAACACTGGGCATAATGAAACGGCATGTTAGGGAAGAACACATTATTTTTTAATATTTTATTATTTTTATTTTATGTGTATGCGTGTACTGCATGCATGTGAGTGCACCTGTGTTGTGTAATGCTGCAGAAGTCAGAAGGGGGCTTCAGATTCCCCTGGAACTGGAGTTAAGGATGGCTCGTAGCCACCATGTGGGTGCTGGGAATCGAACCCGGTCCCCTCTGCAAGAGCAGTCAGTGCTCTTAACCACTGAGCATCTCTCCAGCCCCAGAACACATTTTTTTTTTTTTTAAGACAGCATGATTTTTCTTTCTTGGGGCTTCAGCTATGTGGAGAGAAGTTTTGTTCAGGGTACAGAGAAGCCATCGTTTCCTCTTAAAGTCTTGCCAAGTGGTCAGAGCTGTTGAAGCCAAACTGCTTGCACACAGTGGAAGGGGGCACTGCGGCCAGCACCGTCTCGCGGTGACTGTGCTCCTCCTTCCTCCTGCGAGGGAAGCAGCAAATGGTAAGTGACCCCCACACTTACCCTTGCCCTGATCCTTCCCAAGGCTCCCGTCTATGTCAGCTGCAGGCCAGGGGCTTAGCCTGGCCTCCACTACTTCCCAGGGTGAGCAAGGGGGCACTGGCCTCCACTTGTAAACTATTAACCTCCTCTCCCAAACTTGGAGCAGAGTGTTCTGTTCACGGACCCATAGGAGCCCAGCTCCAAACCCTCCTGCGTCTCTGGCTTTCTTCCAAAGGGAGCTGGCATGGTGGTCACAGTCAGCAGAGGGACTGACAGGAAGCTCTGAGCCAAGTCTTCCCACCACCTCCTCCGCCCACATTCGACACCTGGCCTAGTGAACTCCCTTCTCTATGAACCCTGGACTGAGGAGAGGAACTTAGATCCCTGCCCAGGGGAACAGAACATCCAGCCTGGAACCGGAGTAATGGAAAGAGAAGCAGAGCTGAAGGCGGTTCTACCTGAGGGTGTGCCATTCCAGGACACCGGTCTTTGTGCTTCTCTATCTCCTGGAGATAATGAATTTCAACTATTAACACTGTTTGTTAAAAAATAACAGACTTCTTAGCCAGATGTAGGGATTACAGTACTTCTGTAATCCTGGCACGAGAAGAGACAGATGGATCAGACATTCAAAGTCTACCCACCCCACCCCCCAAAACAGAATTCAATCACATGCACTTGATCTATTTTCTTTTCTGGCCATTATGAAATTTTGTCACAGTCATCATTCAGTATTTAAGTAATTAGTTCATTCATTCAACAAATACCTGGTGCTAGACACTACGGACAGACAAAAGCTCTTCCTTCAGGCAACTTATATTTCACTGGGAGGAGACAGATTATAAACAAAGGACAGGGGTCTGCTGGTGGTGAGGACTATGGAGAAAAATGTGGTATTGAGGGAATCAGGACCAGCAGTGGCAGGCCGTGCCTGGAAGCCCAGCTCTGGCCAAAGGCAGGAAAACCACGAAGAAAGGAAGCAAAGAAAAACCAACAGGTGCACGAAAACAATTGTATTCACTTTGCCAGCGGCAAGCCGGGTTCCTGTGTCACCTATCAATGCTGATGCTGCCTCTTGTGGGAGCAGTTAAAAACCCACTGCCCTTGGGGGCTGGAGTGATGCCCAGTAGTTAACAGCACTGGCTGCTCTTGCAGGGGACCCCGGTTCGATTCCCAACACCCACATGGGGGCTAACAACCATCTGTAACTCCAGTTCCAGGGGATCGGACGCCCTTTTCTGACCTCTACGGGTAGTGCACTTACACTTACATACACGCAGGCAATACACTTATACACATAAAATTAAAATAATTTTTTAAAAAAATTAACCACCCTTTCTTTTAGTCCACTGTGCTCCCGGATGCTGTACAATCAGAAAATTGACACCCTACATACATATGGAACATCTCCCAATATGGTGAGAATATCAAATTTAGCAGTTACATTCCTTAAAAGCAAAGATAAAACGAATATAAGCCATCAACGTAATTTAAAACTGGGCTTGCCACACAAGCTGATGACTTGAGTTCAATCCCCAAAATTCCTTGTGGGAGAACCGAGTCCCACAAGTTGTCCTCGACCTCCACACGCATGCTGTGGCCAATGTACACTAATAAATTTAAAAAATTTAAAATATCAATTTAAAATTGTTTAAGTGTCAGTTACCAAAATAAGCTAAATACACTGAAAACATGATAGACCAGAAGTGCTGTGTAAATGTAGAACAGTCAAAATCAGAACTGTCAGATCTAAGCCCAAAGGACCGTCAGCTGGTTCATAACGTTTTCTCCTACTTTTTGGAATTGAGCTGGGCTTTTTACTTGTGTAAGCATCTCTCAGATACTCCTGGGTAATGCTCCTCTGACAAAGCAGGGCAGTTTAAGCTGTGTCCACATTGGCGTAATGCCAAATGCCAGGTCTGGGCAGGGACTGCACATGCATTTCCGGACAACAGCAAAGATGCCCGCAATGACTGGATTTTCAACGCTGAGGCAGTGGGGGGTGGGAGCACTTGGCCAGCTGTGCTGCAACTCCACTATTTTATGCACTGCGGGTTATCTACTCAAACAGGCTGTGTGGCATGACCTCATAGCCTTTTTTTTTTTTTTGGTCTTTTTGAGATAGGGTCTCCCTGTAGCCCCAGCTGTCCTGGAACTCACTATGTAGACCAGGCTGGCCTTGAACTCACAGAGATCCGCCTGTCTCTGCCTCCCCAGTGCTGGGATTAAAGGCATGCACCACCACACCCAGCTTTGAATATTTTTTTATTATTTTTATTTTATGTGTATGAGTGTATTGTCTGCATGTATGTGAGTGCACCCGTGTCGTGCAATGCTGTGGAGCTCAGAGGAGGGCTTTGGATTTCCCTGGAACTGGAGTTAAGGACAGTTCGCAACCACCATGTGGGTGCTGGGAATTGAACCTGGGTCCTCTGCAAGAGCAGTTAGTGCTCTTAACTGCTGAGCCATCTCTCCAGCCCCCACGGCTGATTGTTTTGATGGCCACTATTCACGTTCTTCCATAAAATAATTAGTCATACATTTTTAGAGGAACTTAAATAGGAATCCAGCTGGGAATGTAGCTAAATGGTGAGAGACCTGCCTAGTGTGTAGAAGGCTTTGGGTTCAATCCCCCGAGCTTTTCACAGCCAGTGGACGGATGGACGGACGGATGGATGGATGGATGGATGGATCGATTGATCGATGGATTGATGGGCGGACGGACGGACAGATGGAATCCGCTTTATTAAGGCAGGCATGGTGGCTCATGCTTGTAATACCCATCACTCGGGAGGCTGAGGCAGGAGTTTCCTGGACAGACCAAGCTACATAGTGAGTTCCAGACCAATCTGAGCCTTTAATATATGTGACTCTGTCTCTCCGTCTCCAGAGGGAGTTCCAAGAACAATCCCCAGCCCTAATTAGTAACTGAGGTAAACACTAATCATTATTGTAAGAATGTCATTCTCATTCCATGGAAAATCTTCACAGTGGGCAGAATGACTGATTCTAATCTTCCAGACATGCAAGGGGAAAAGGCTTCCGGAAGAAGTGGACCAGCCCTTGGAACTGACACAGAGAGCCAGGTCAGTCCTAGGGTGGCCTTCCCCTCACAGAACCTAATGCTCCAACCCTGAACGTCAGGCGGGTGCACCACAGACTGCACCAACACAGCAAGCTTTCCATCGAGATTCTGAGGTAAGGACAGACACCTCGAGGCAGAGCAGCAGCCACTGTGGTCAGACCCGCGGCTGCACAGACACAGAACGTGAACTCCGCAAGTGAGGCCATCCATCCTCCCAGGACAGACACACCTAGACCTGCCCCGCTGTTCACTAGCCATGACTGGGGTGAAGGACGTGATGGTCCCTTAAGTCACACTTACACCTATAAATCCCACGGAACAGCATCTATCCCATTCAAATGTTGTGAAGATTATGCAAGGATCTGTGTGAAAGCTTCTAGCATAGAGCCAAGTCAGCAATAATAACTCAGTAAATATGTGTTGTCTAAGACACATCACTGTACTAGAAAAAACTTGAGGACACTTTCCCGTTCCCCAAGTTTATCTACAAATGTGCCTTCTCTGGTGGCTGGCATGCTGCAGGCAGGACGGTGCCTTAACTATCCTCACCATCTCACCCTGCCTCCTCCACCTGGGAGCTGATCCATGAAAAGTGTTCATGGGCCAAAGGTAAGGCAACGTCAGTACACGGCTCTAGGAGATAGAGACTGCCACGCACAGGCTCCAGGAGAGGTCGGTCCTCATCTCTGCCCTGCCACGCACAGGCTCCTGGAGAGGTCGGTCCTCGTCTCTGCCCTGCCACGCACAGGCTCCTGGAGAGGTCGGTCCTCATCTCTGCCCTGCCACGCACAGGCTCCTGGAGAGGTCGGTCCTCGTCTCTGCCCTGCCATGCACTGGTCGTTGGAGAGGTTGGGTCCTCATCTCTGCCCTGACATGCACCAGCCAAACCTTGCTGACAGCCACTGTCCTGCCCAAGCCGGTTCCCTGATCTCCGCAGAGCAGTCCTGTGGCAGTCACTCCTAAGAAAGATTCCTGGTGAAGAAGGCTGGTATGTGGTCGAACTGAAGGGCACCTGCATGCCCAAGGCCCAGGGTTCATCCCTGCTGCTGGGAGGGGAGGGGCACATGGTCACCATGATGGAATGAGGACACCTTACACAGAAGTATGAGCTCTGTTTATTCCCTCAAGGTGGCTCTAGTAAACACCCATTCTGAACCGCAATTCTCCAATCCAGTGAGGACTTCTGAAAATACACTTTGGGTCTACTATTAACCTTAGCTATGTGGCTTATAAGTTATAAACTAGACAAGAAAGGGAATGAGAGACCAAGAAGTGCTGGGGGGGGGGGAAGGTCTCGTCCTAACATCTAGTGGAACCGTGTCACAGCTCTGGAGAAGATGGCGTCAGCACAGTGAGGGTCCCTGAGCTGCCCTAGCCCAGTGACTCACGTCAGGAAGGAGGTCGGAGCACATCTAGAGCTGTCTTTCATGTGTTACTTCACTTCTGCAACATTCTAAATTGTTTGCCTGCTTGACTTTACACAGGGTCTCCATGTGCTGACCCAAATCTCTCAACCTTTAGGCTCTGGGGTTCACAGGCCTCCCCTACCAGCTTTAAGTCTTTTTAAGTAGACAACTGCGACCAGGAAAATCCCACACAGTATAAGCCAACCACCTGTTTATGAGGGATACTTTCTGATAATTCATATAGCCTGTCTGCATAGGAAACTCAGAGCCTGCTTGCTGATTCTTAAAACCTCAACTGCGTCCTGCTTCAACCACATCCCTTCATAATTATCATAGGATCTGCTCCTCAAGGAGGTGGACCTACTCCTAACTGTGGCCCACACTAGCATCAATGGGCCGGGCCCCTGCTTAACTGGCTCCAGACACTGGGCGGAGACTGAATTCACTGCTTCTGGGTGGTGCCCTGTGCTGACTCGTGCTTCCCAGTGTCTAGAATTAAATATATACACACATGCACACGCTCACACTAAGGAGGACGAAGGAAAAGAGGAGGGGGAGGGAGCGATTCAACTTCAATTATCACTCCATTTTAGATTTTGGAGAAAAGAACTGATGAACGACTTCCAATCTGACTAAAACCTTAAGCAGCTAACACTTTAGGGGGAAATTTTTTGACATAAAGAGGATTTGAAGTTTTAAGAAACATTTGATGGACAGCTCCATAATTTCTAAGCATTTAGTAAGATGCTGAAGGACTGGTGGGTCCCTCTGAAGTTAGCTCAGGGGAGCAGCCAGTAAGCAGCGTTCCTCCATGGCCTGTGCTCCAGCTCCTGCCTCCAGGTTCCTGCCCTGAGTTCCTACCTTGGGCTCCCTGATGAACTGTGACCTGGAGATGTAAGACAAATCCTTTCCTCCCCAAGTTGGTAGTGGTCAGAGTGTTTTGTCACAGCAATGAAGAACAAACTAAGACATCTAGCATCCTCGGGGACCCTAATATCTTCAGCCACAGAATCTCCCCAATGCTCACTGCACAAAATGAAGTGCTCCTGCTGTCCGCTCTCTGCCTCCCCAGCTCTGGATATTTGGGGTGTGTCCTGCCACGCCTGGTTCTGCGTACCTGGGTCCTGGAATCTGTACTCGGGCTCTCATACTGGTACAGCAAGCACTTTACCAACCAAGCTATCTCCCAGGCCCTGTTTTTTGTTTTATGAAACAGGGTTAAAACCCTGTGTCAAAGTCCAGGCTGGCCTGGAACTCGTAGCAATCCTCCTGCCTCAGCCTCCAGACTGTTAGGATTACCAGCATAAGGCACCATGCTCACTTTAATTAATGCTTCATGTGTTGTGAAATGGGAACTGGGTACACAGTGTTCAACAGACTCAGCTGTCACTTGTCAACTCTTACGTCTCCACAAAGACACCTCAGAATTACACCTGTGGAGACTGTCAAAGGCTGAATGTGCCAGGTCCTCAGTTCACGACTAGTATTTTCCTTTTGTCTGTATCTTGATCTGTCTTGATACAGTCTTGCTAGGTGGCTTGCTGGCCTGGTACTCACTGCGTAGGTCAAGGTGATGAGGCAATCCTCCTGCCTCTGCCTCCTGAGGGGTCATTGCTGGGATTATAGGCATCTACCCCACCACATCCAGCATAACTTAAAAAAAAATTTATTTTTATTTTACATGTATGAGTGTTTTGACCGCATGTATGTAAACACACTATACGTGTGCCTAGTGCTCAAAAGGCCAGAAGAGGATGTTAGATCCCCTGGAACTGGAATTAAGAACAGGTATTAGGGGCCGTGTGGGTGCTGGGACTGAAGCCGGATCCTCCGCAAGAACAGCCAGTGCTCTTAACTACAGAGCTGTGTGTCCAGTTCTGTAACTTGTTGGCTGGGTGGGTGTGCGGGTCTTGCGCTGCTGGGCGGGCCTCTGGCTCTCCGGGTCCGCGGCGGGGAGTGCAGGTTCTGCGCCAAGGCAGGCTGCCGGGCGCTGGTGGCTCTGCGGGTCGCTGCAAGCTGCCGGGTGGGCTGCGCCAAGCTGCGGGAGGCTCCCCCTGTGCCCGTGGTCGTTGGCCACCGAACCACGAGGGTGGGGGAGGTGCAGGAATGGCGAACACAGGAGCTTCGTGAGTGAATGTTGACGGGGGACAGCTCCTCCGGGAAGACTGAATCACAGGCTGGTCGCAGGCGCAGTAAGACACAGATCAGCCAAGTTCAATGATCTCAGTGATACAGCTCCGCTTTATTAGGGTGAAACTAGAAGATTTATAGTGTGGAGGCAGTAGCAAAAGCCTCAGCTGATAGGTGCTCCTAGAATGCTTTATTTACATGCGGCGGTGGGCTTCTATGCTGTCAGACAGTGCCTGGTTAAAACCTGGTAGTTTCTATGCCAGAGGTCATGTTTCTGTGGCGGGCACTTCAAAGGTGAGTCAGGAAGAGAGTAGGAGGCGCCCCGCTGAAAAGGTGAGTCTTTCCATTATGCGCCGAGCCGGCTCACGGCTATCCGGACATGGAGAGACTGCGACCCAAACAGCAGGGGTCCCCAACAGTAACTGGTTATCTTTTCAAATGTAGATTTACACCGAGAAGCCCTTTAAACTTCCCTAAGTCTGAACCATTGGAACTGTGTATGTGAACATCAATGTACTGCGAATGAAGGACAGGCGTGATGCGGCACTGTGCCGGTGATGACTCTTACCTGGGGCTGCTAAGGCCATGCGAACTCTGATACACTTTTCAAAGACAAATCAGTAATACTGACCAGTATTTACACAGTGTTTACTGTGTGCTGACCCCATGCTTGGCTTATCTCAGTCCATGAAGTGGACGCTGTTACCTACGTACTCAACGCCTGGGAAGTTTCTGTTTCCAGTTTTCAATTCCTAACCATAAACTACACTAACAACCGTCAAGAGCACATATCACATTACAGATGACAAAACGAACCGCATGTCCTTAAATTGTGCTAGGATAAGTACTCTGACACTACAAATGATTGATGCAACTGGCACCATTAACAAATGTGCAGATTCTTGGGCTGCACATACCAAATTTCCAAGGCTTCTGTGTGGCCACATCCAACCAAACCTGGCATCAACCACGCTTGCAAGAAACCAACACCTATACACAGAAACAAGCCCAGAGACCATCTACAGCCTAGTTTTAAAAACTGAATATTAATTGCATCACCTTCTTTATCAGATCTGCTAACAAGCAGTAAGTCAGCCTGAGGCACCTCTCCCCTGGTCCCCAAGTGGAGTGTTCAACTATGGAAAATGAAAATACTCTACAGGCCCCAAGAATCAGTCCTAGAAAACCTCAAGAGCAGATTCCAAAGGCCTGATAATGCACCATAGATGGGACCATGGACCATGTTAGAGCTCACTGACGTAAAAGCCAGAGTAAACGGCATGGATTAAACGGCATGGATTCAAGTCTGTCATAACCACACCCAGCGAACTGCTTTCTACTGAATATTAGTCAAAATAATGTGGTTATTCCTCTCTTGTTTATGCATGTGAACATATATTCCCCAAGTGCCCAGAACAGAGTGTGGCACATGACAGGTACAACCAAGTTTCCTAAGTGAACTGTAGGGGAAATAATCAGGCCCAGCATTCTCACCTCTCTACGGGCTCCTTAAAAACCACAGAGCCCACAAGCATCTAGCACATGCTAGATCACAACTACCAAGCCCCTCACAGATGGCCCAAACCTCACCAGCAAGCAGAAGTCAAAGATCATCTTCTGTTTTTGACACAAAATTTCAGAATGTTGTTTAAAAAAAAAATAAATAAATAAAAGCCAATTCTCCTCACTGCTCTACTCAAGGACAGGACCTGTAGTGCAGGACAACAGTATGGGGGTGAGGTGCCTTCCGATCCACATCAGCACCACCCAGACCAGTCCAAACTCTTCTGCCTGCATTTGCCGGCGTCGATGCTCAGTACCCCCTGACCCCTCACACCTGGGCCAACATGGAGAGCTGTCATGACGACACAAACCCAAAGTGTCTGTGGAGCCCTTTGTGGGGGCTGCTGAGGTCCCAGCAGATACTCTGGCTCCAAACTGTTGTCTCCTCTACCTAGAGTGGCTGGGTCAAGTGTGGCCACTGGGTGACGGATAGGGCTGTTCTGAGCCAGTCCCCAACCCCGTCCACTAGCGAAACTCTATTTGTTTTCCTGATCACTGGCTGAAAGCCGTTTTAGTTGGTGGATCAGCCTTTAGAGCTTCAAGTGGAGACTTCTAGGATATTCCACACCACCTCAGGCCCCTGCTCTCAGGGGCTGCGTCCCCGGCTGCTCTGAGGAAGAAGTGAGGGTGTAAAGGCCACGCACGGCTTCACCTGCTGAGGATAAACTGTCATCACTTTTAACAGTACAGGATTGTCCCCGGCTGCTCTGAGGAAGAAGTGAGGGTGTAAAGGCCACGGCTTCACCTGCTGAGGATAAACTGTCATCACTTTTAACAGTACAGGATGTTTGTTAAGCAACCCACATCTCTTAATTTTCTTCTCTTAGCAAGCCTAATATTGGCATCCTCAAAAACACGCGGAAGGGCTGGAGATGTGGCTCAGTGTTAAGAGCACTTGCTGCTCAGGAGAGAACAGGAGTCCGCTTCTGAGTCTCAGGTCAGGCAGCTCACAACCACTGTAATTCCAGCTCCAGTGGATCAGATGCCCTCTTCTGGCCTCTGCAGGCACCTACACATATTTTGCATACACACACACACAAAATAAAAAATTAAAATTAAAGCATATATGGGACAGTGTCACTTGTGGGAAGGCAGGGCAGGGTGAGAAAGGATGGCATCTTATGTACGGGAAGTCCACTACTGCACACAGCAACTTTAGAATCTAATTTTGGGGGGTGGTGGGGGGTCTTTTTTGAGACATGGTCTCCCTGTAGCAGCAGCTGGCCTGGAACTAGCTATGTAGGCCAGGTTGGCCTCAATCTCACAGAGAGCCACCTGCCTCTGCCTCCAGTGCTGGGATTAAAAGTGCATGCCATCATGCCCTTCCAGAATCTAATTTCTTTAAAAGGAAGTATACACTCTTAAGTTTCTGATAATTCTATAATACTAAGCCATTTTCCCACTGATTCAGATCTATTGTGCACTATTTTGCTAGAGGTTATAAATTGTACATTAATATGATCATCTTCCTTTCGAGCCTTCATAGCCTAAGAGAAATCATTTGTACCTTTGAAATATAATTTCATTTCTAAAATATTTGAGAAGAATGACATGTTTTGCTCTCCTACATCTATGAATGTTTAAATTTTTGTACAGAATTTTCTGGGCACTCTCAAAACTGCAATTGAACCCCATGTTTTTCCCACTAAAAGGCCCTTTGTATCTTAAAGTAGAATTTTTCTGTATTTCAAGACAAGGCATTATTTAGATGACCTCTCATCTATATTTTCATACCAGAACATAAGTTATTTGTTGTATTTTTTTATTTATTTTTACATGTATGAGTGTTCAGTCTGCATGTATGTTAAGTGTACCACATGTGTGCACTATCCATGGAGTCCAGAAGAGGGCATCAGATCCCCTGGAACTGGAGAGATGTTGTAAGCCAGCATGTGGGTGCTGGGGACCCAAGCTCTGCAGAAGCAGCCGGTGCGCACATCGCTGAGCATCTCTCCAGCCACAGTTGTTATTTTTCCTGTTTGTTTCGTTTTTGGTTTGGGGTTTTTTTGGTCTTTTGAGACAGGGTCTCCCTGTAGCCCAGCTGACCTCAAACTCACAGAGATCCACCTGCCTCTGCCTCCCAAGTGCTGGGACTAAAGGCGTACGCCACCACGCTTAGTCTAGTTGCTGTATTTTTATATCAACTTCCCTATCATGTTTTAACATTGGCATATTCTTTCAACTGTATTTGTAAAATCTTTTTAATTTTCATCTCTCACTTTAATCCAAACACTTCCTCATGATTCAGTGAAGAAAGTCACCTAGAGAGATGGACAGAGCTCTTTCCTGCCCAGACTGACAGCTTTCCCATCCCAACAGCCCCTTCTGCCTTTAAGCCTCAGCTTCATCGTCCTGTCTCCACTCCCTGGACACTGGTCAGTCATCAAGGCCCCAACCTCCGGCAGGTGCCCCTTCTCAGTCAGTAGTCCTAGGGCTACACCTCACATAAGGGCCCCCACCAAATCATGCCACATACCCAACAGTCCCCACGGCTTGGGATCAGAGGGTCCACTTCCACACCATGAGGACTGAGAGCCTTCCTCCTTCATGACCTCACTGTGGTGCTGTGAGGGGGAAATGGATGTTTGCTCTTCAGCCTGAGCTCCCAGCAAGGAGCTTCTCCAACCTCTGGGCCCTCTGGTCACAGGAATGAGACATGCATCTTTGGCTCTGTTCATACCAAGCTTCTTTCAGTAACACCCTAGTTTAGGCCTAGGTGGCTTGTGGGGGAGCAATTCTAGCTAAGGATGAAACCAGTAGGCTCCAGGGAATTTCCAGCATCCCAGGGCTACCTCCTAGCAGGAGACAGGGAAGAAGGGATAAACTAGCACTCACCAGTGCTAGTTAACTCACCAGTGACCATGCAACGGACCCTCCTTAAAAACCCTGAATTATGAGACTTAGAGGTTTACAGGCTGGTGAGCACTGGGGTACCGGGAGGTAGAGTATCTCCTGCACAGATCTTCCTTTGAGCTGTTACACCCTTCCTAAGAAATCAGTGAACAGAAGTGAATGACTATTCTGTGAGCAACCCAAGGAGTAGGTCATGGAACCCAGATTTATAATTAGTTGGACTAATGTGCAGGAAGCCTGCACTGTCTGGAGTGTAGAGCTTGTGGGTCTGAGCCTGTAACCTGCAGGGTCTGCACTAATGCTGGCTGGTTCGTGTGGCATTCATTGGTTGCTGGCGAGGAACTGGATCTCTAGGTAACTGTTGGTAACCTTAAATTCCTAATCCTCCTCTACCTCTACCTCAAAACACTGGAGTGACAGGAGCGTGTACACAAACCCCAGCTCCATTCTGTGCCTGAGAGTTAGAGAACCGATTTGATATGGCAAAAAAAACTCAACATTTTGTGAGAAACAGGCGGGTACGCCCAATTTGAAAGGGCCAAAAGGGTAAGGAGAGTCCCACAGACACAGACACAGGCACACACATACACGGGGGGGGCCCGCTGCTAGACATAAAGGACAGTTATTTAGAACCTGTCTCTCCTCCCT
>NW_008337055.1:1161697-1168650 GCF_000622305.1 Nannospalax galili
TTGGAACCTGTTTTCAGCACTCAAATAGTAAAGCGCTTTGCACCCAGGCAGTTTTTTTATAATTCAACAGACAGAACTTGGAGAAATTCAAAACATGAACTAAGTAAACTCTAAAGGACAAGAAAACAACCTCTTGAATAATCAAGACTGGGAATTTTGATGGCCAAGTTATTAAAATATTTTCACCATCTGTAAATTCTTCCAGACTTTCTCTGCTAATACACACACACGCACGCACGCACATGCATGAGATTTTTTAAAAATAACAGTCCCAAACACACACATAAGGAAAAGAGGAGCTCCTTTTGTAACACTGACGGAAAGCACGGCTTATCAATGTTAAATTTGCTGGAGGCCTTTCTAAAAGTGACTAAATCATGGTTCTCTCCAAGTTCCGTGTGAGTCCAAGGCTTAAATCATCAAATGTCATACTCACTCTCCCCTGAAGGCACACAGAGCACATGCCCGGTGGCAAAGGCAGAGCAGCCCGGCGGTCAGCCCTCCACTGCCCTTCAGCGGCTCCATTTCCTACTGTTTTTGAAGCAGGGTCTTACTGTGTAGCCCAGATTGAGCTCAGACTTGTGGGGATCCTCTGCCTCAGCCTTGAAAGTGCTGGAGTGACAAAATGAACAAGCACATCCAGCTCACGCAGCTCACCAGAGAGGCAGGGCCATGGGCAGAAAGGCCCCACAGCACTCGGCCTGCCACACAAAGCTTGAGTGGTGGGTGGGGAACCTCCCTGGGGCAGTACAAATGACAACTGTTACTTTACTTCTAGGAGCAAGCGCATCACACTGACAGCTCAGTTATTTACCAGCCAAGTCATCTATGCCTTTATATTTGACAGCTGAATTCAGCCTCAAAAATAAACAAGGTGGGGCTGGAGAGATGGCTCCGCAGTTAAAGGCTGCTCTGGCAGAGGAGCCAGGTTCGATTCCCAGCACCCACACGGCAGCTAACAGCCATCCCTAACTCCAGTTCCAGGGGATCCAACGCTCTCTTCTGACCTCTGCAGGCATTGTACAATACAGGTACGCGTACATGCATGCAGGCAACACAGATTAAAAATAATAAAAATATTTTGGAGGCTGGAGAGATGGCTCAGAGATTAAGAATACTGACTGTTCCTGCAGAAGACCCAGGTTCGTATCCCAGCACCCACATGACAGCTAACAACTGTCTGTAATTCCAGTTCCAAGGGATCCAACAGCCTCTTCTGACCTCCACGGGCATTGCACGGCACGGGTGCACTTACCTACATGCAGGCATAACACTCATACACAAAAAATAAAAATAACAAATAAAACATTTTTAAAATAATAGAAAAACAGTGATGGAAAGGTAGCCAACTCCCAACTGATTTGTGTGTCCTAAAGCTCTCCCCACGGAAACGGGCTGCCAGGGGTCCCCAACAAACACCCTGCCTCTCTTTACTGTCCCCCACCACCTCCAGCTACAGGAGGCTGGGGGTGAGGAACAGGAGCCGTGGATTCCAGGTCTGAAATGAAAATACTCACTTATCAAAAGCATTAAGCAGGTCCTTTATTGAGCTGGCTTCCAATGCTTAATTACTGTGATTATATTCATAAGCACTTTATCACTGCTTTCTAATGCGCTTGGCAAGGAGACGCAAACCTGGCATTTCATCCTACTGTGATGTGTTTTTATGCTTACCGTTAACAGCCTGCTGAGGAAACGCTGAGGTAGAGCAACATACATCTTTAAAGAAGGTGAGGAGGGAAAGCAGCACCCAGTGCAGGCCACGCCAGGCACAGGGCCAGGGCTGCAGAGAGCCTCCTGGGAAATGGGGGCATTCAAGGTACAACGCAACTGGGTTCACACTAGGGAACCCCAAGCTGCGGACCTCCAGGCTCTGAGCTTTTAAAACCCGGTTCTGGGTCCAAAGATGAGCTTCAGCGTCTCCCTCGGAAGGAAACAGAACCTTTCAGCCTCCTGCCAAGGTTTCCAAGCCTAGGAGGGAAGTCCACACCCAACAACTCTGGCTCTCCAGGGAGCAGGAGTTCATGTGGGCTGTGGCCCCTCCCTGGGAGGGTTCTGCAGTGTAAGAAGCTGCTGGGAACCAAAGGCCCAGCCCTCCCGCCAGGGGGCAAAGTCAACAGCTTAGCTGTATAGTAAAGTGGGGCAGACAGGAGAGGTGACAGATGGAAAGGGTGGGGGCAGGAGCCAGGCCCACACAGCTGCAGTGTTACACACACACACACACACACACACACACACACACACACACAGAGCCTCCATGCAGTGTGCAAACTGAATCTCTGAGAAGCAGCTGTGGTAATTTCTAAACTATCTTGGGAGAAAAAAAAAATCAAAATACAACACGACAGAACCCTCAAGTCCACAGGGATCATGGGTGGTGGAGGCAAAGCCCAGGCCACAGTGACTGGGCCTTGGTCTGATGGTATCTGTAGCATCAGATGCTATAGAATGAAATTAGTTCACACTGAGTTCCCTCCCACGGCCCACCTCCAAGAGGGACTCACTGCCTATTTCTGAGAGCAGGGACCAAAGACATACCCACATTATTTAAATCCAGCCTCTCGCGGAGGCCTGTAAAATACCAGGTGATAGAGCTGGGGGTGAGGCTCCATGGCATAATGCCTTCATAGGATGCATGAGGCCCTGGTTCGATCCCCAGCTCTGCTAGATAACAACTAATCATGTGAGAAGTTCTAAATTCTACCAAAATAACAGTCAAAAATAGGGCCACATGAACTGTTCCTTGCTAAACTTAAAGGGAAAAAACAATCAAAAATCTAACAGAATTGCTTCATTATAACAGTTCTTCACTGTGAATCAGTAATTCCACCATTCTATGTAGCGTATTGGTCAATACAATATATTTTGTCCAATCAAATGTTTGGACCAAAAAACATGACTCTAAGACATAAGACAGTGGTATGCATCTGAATGCTATCAATGCCAACTGTCACATTAACACGAAAGTCCAGATTGCAAAGATGCAAAACTCTCCTAATTTCTGCATACAGCTGGGTGCAGCGGTGCACACCTGTGATCCCAGCGCTTGCGAAGGTGAAGCAGAAGGATGGGGGTTCAAGACCAGCTACAGCTATACAGATCAAAGTCAAGGCCAGCCCGATTCCATCTCAAAAAAAAAAAAAAACCCAAACACCCACATCGAAGTGTGCGGAGTGCAAAAGCAAAGTGTGTCAGCTTTAAATATTTCCATAGAAAAACTGGGGATCTGTCAGCCCGCCTTGGGTTACGGGTACCTGCACTGTATGTGGGGCTCCTGGTGACCTCCAAGTTCTTCTGCCTCCCTGCTTGACCACGATTTGAAAATACTGATCTGTGTATATGCGGTGCTTTTATTAGGAGGCATGAGCTGTCTGTTCCATGAGTTCTAAGAGTGATATACTGGGCTAATTTAACTCAAATAGCCCTGTAATTCTTTCTCAACTTCTCTGCAACTGCTTGCTTTTCTAGGGCAAGGAAATGGAACTGATTTCAAGAAATGGAAAAAAAAGATTACTCTCAGAAATTATTCTGTGTGACCTCTATTAGTTATTTAAATGTAACAATACTTTCAACTAACAAACAGCCCGTGTTCCAATGGCTCCAGGGAGTGTGGGGTACCCAGCAATTGAACTGTCTGAACTTCCCCATAGCTGTGCTCACAAAACCAGAACTGCTACATCTGGCCCAGAAATGTGGGAAGCAGGTACAGGAGACCTGGTTTAGGGCAGTCTACAGATGATGGATGTGTGAGCTGTGCAAACATGTTTGACTCTCCCCAAATATCAACCCTTCCTGTTGCGTTGAGTCTCCTTTAAAGCCAGGCGTGGTGGTACACGCCTTTAATCCCAGCACTTGGGACAGATCTCTGTGAGTTTGAGGCCAGCCTGGTCTCCATAGAGAGTTCCAGGCCAGCTGGGGCTACAGGGAGACCCTGTCTCAAAAAGACAAAAAAAAAAAATGTCTCCTTTAATTCCATCTTCTGAGTCTCAACATCTGATCACTTAATTCACACAGAACCCGGTAACAGGGCAGACATACAGTCACATCATAAATAGCTGTGAGTTCTGGGATCCTTGGGGGTCGAGCCCTCCCTTAGGAAAGCTTCCCAGCCACACAGCAGCCACCCTTCCTGTTCCTTGCTGGAGCGCCCCCAAACCACTAAGACAGCCTCAAAGAGAACAGACCTTGGCCAGCTCAGTAGCACCGACCCCTCTGGGCACAACTTTCTCAAAGGCCACACTGTTCTTTGTAGCTGGAGTGCACATTACTTAGAGTACTCCAGAGCAATATTTATTTTTCCCTCCATACCACTAAAAACACTCCCAGGAAGAGAAATTGAAACCAAAAGTCTGCTTCCATCCCAGAACCAAATGTTACAGGGCACCAGGCCACACCCACAAAAGAAAACCAGCTGAGTGCTGGCTTTCTGAATGTTCCAGAGAAAGCACTGTTCACAGTAGCAGTGAACATGTGAGAACACTTTCATTGTAAAGTGAGGAGTGCAGGCCAGTGAACACAAGGTGAGTCTAACATGCACAATTTCATGGGACGTGCTGCAGGCACCGAGCTGGGGCTTCAACTTGGCAGGAGTCCAAAGACTTCTAGGACAGTTTGAAGATTCGGTTACTGCACTCTTCTGGTTAATTTCCTTAATATCTCAGAGTTCCCCAAAGCCGATCATCTTCTGTCAGGAACGCCATCTCTGGAAGCAAGAGTGAGTGAGAGAAAGTGCATCTGCACTAAGCGCACGACCCTTCCTATCCAGGAACTGACAAGTAGTGACGTGATTGCTCCCCTGCATCCTGGAAGAAGGTGCTGCCTCCAACTCCCTACTTTAAAGCATCCGTGTACTCAGATGTATCTGTGGGCATCTAACGTGTATCCGGCAGTTTTCTAGAGAACTAAGGGTACAGTAGTAAATAAAGAGGCCAAATCCTCCGCCCTCAGGAGGTTTACACCTAGCAGTAAGTGAACGAATGAATGACCACAAGGCCAGGTATGGTGGCTCAAACCTGTAACCCAACACTCAGGAGACTGAGACAAGACTACTATTGAACTTGAGGCTAGCCTGGGTTACATGGTGAATTCCAGAACAGCCTGAACTCCAGGTTAAGACTGTCTCAAAACATGCAGTCACAGAAAGAAAACACAGAGCACGCTCAGGCCTTATTAAACTTTGACAGGGAAAAACGAAGGAAGGAAGATTGGGGAGGAGCTGAGTACTAGAATTTTCAATACCAGGAGAGGTTACAGGGAAAACACCATATTAAGAACGAGAGTCAGCACACTTAGAAATACTGTGGGAAGAGTCTCCTACGTGTGAGGAACTGCTCACTCAAAGGTGCTCAGAAAAGATGCTCAGAGGAGAGACTGCTAATGTTTGCTCTTACATATAGCCTCTGGCACTACTGTGGTGGTGTGGAAGGGTCTGTGGTGCTGGAGACTGAGCCCTAAGATGTGTGTACAAGCCAGGCAAGCACTCTAACACTGAGCCACACCCTAGCCCACATCTGGCACTGCTGTGACTCAGAGATGTTAGTGCTTTGCTTTCCACCACACATTCCTGAGTGACTGATGGCTTGGCTGGCCCTTGCAGTGGCCAAGTTCAAGGGCACAGGGCAGCAGTGTTAACACCACAGCAACCAGAAGTAGTAAGCTAACAATGACACGTGGATTTGCCAAAAGCCAAACATGTAAACATAGGTTCAAGAAATGTATGCAGGGGCTGGAGAGATGGCTCAGCAGTTAAGAGCACTGGCTGAAGACCCAGGTTTGATTCCCAGCACCCACATGGCAGCTAACAACTATCTGTAACTCCAGTTCCAGGGGATCCAGCACGCTCTTCTGACCTCCACAGTTATTGCATGACATGGGCGCACTTACACACATGCAGGCAATACACTCATACAAAATAAAAATAATACATGAAATATAAGAAAAGAAAAATGTGTGCAGCAGGCACAATGGCATGGGCCAACAACCCCAGGCTTTATTCCTGGCACACGCCTCTGTCGCTTGTGTTAAGGGGGCGAAGGAAATCCGCACTGAAAGCTCTGACCTTGATAACAAGCCCCAAATTAGGCCTGGGCAGAAAACACCAATTTCTGCACTTCCAAAATAATGGCAATATGATCAGATCTTCTTTCTCAAAAGACAGAGGTAAAAAGAAGTGGAGCAGGTCAAGGTTATAATCCCAGCACCTGGAAGACTGAGGCAGGAGGATTGCCTCAAGCTCTAGGCTGGTCTGGGCTACTGTGTTCCAGGGCAATTGGAAATAATGTGAGACCTTGTCTCAAAAAGAAAAAAGTCCTTTTTCCCAGGGTGTGTCATGCCTTTAATTCCAGCACTTGGGAGGCAGAGGCAGGCAGATCTCTGTGAGTTCAAGGCCAGGCTGGTCTACATAGCGAGTTCCAGGCCAGCTGGGGCTACGGGGAGACCCTGTCTCAAGAAAGATAAAAAGAAAAAGAAAAAAGAATTCAGTATAAAAGAAGAGGTATGTGGCGAGAAGAGCAGGTCTAACAGGGCTCAGGAGCACCTGGGCCCCTCCGGTGCCGCCCCCCCCCACCAGCTAACAGAGACTGCCTCAGATGGAAGGGAATTCGGAATTTCTGACTTGTAGAACCACTTCAATGGTTGGAAAGACTGGATTCAGAAAAGGCAGCATATTAAACAGCTGAACTCAAAACCTTATATCGTGGACGTTCTGCTTACAAGGCATGCTTGACAGAACAAAATTATAGGCATGGCAAATCAGCGGCTGTCGGGGGTTGGGGCTAGGGGGATGGGGAGTGGGTTGTGGGCAGAAAAAGATACAGTGCCCAGCATTGTGGCACACACCTGTAGTCCCAGCAGCAGACCGATGTCTGTGAGTTCAAGACCAGCCTGGCCTACATAGGGAGTTCCAGGACAGCTGGGGCTACAGGGAGACCCTGTCTCAAAAAAAAAAGAAAGGA
>NW_008337055.1:1168712-1169931 GCF_000622305.1 Nannospalax galili
GAAGGAAGGAAGGAAGGAAGGAAGGAAGGAAGGAAGGAAGGAAGGAAGGAAAATAAAAATATACCACTCGGGACCCTAACCACAGAACTATTCCATATCTCAACTGTGGTGGTAACTACAGGAATTTTCTCGTCATAAAACTGGGCAGAACTAAATGCATGCACGAGCGTATGTCAAGACTGATATCTAAGGGAGAGAGAGCGGACAAGCAATCACTGTCACTGTCAATTTCCTCGCTGCAAACTTTAGACAACCTGTTACTTTTCACTTTGCTGAGACCAAATACCTGGGAGGCGACTAAAGGAAGAAATGTGGGGCTGGAGAAATGGCTCAGCGGTTAAGCGCACTGACTGCTCTTACAGAAGATCTGGGTTGGAATCCCCATACCCACACGGCAGCTAACAACTGTCCATAACTCCAGTTCCAGGGGATCCAACAGCCTCTTCTGTCCTCTGCGGGCATTGCATGACATGGGTGCACTTACCTACATGAAGGCAATACACACATACACATAAAATAAAAATAAATTATTAAAAAAAAAAGGAAAAAATTATTTGGGCTCAGAGCTCAGGAGATGCAGTCCATCATGGCGGGGAAGGCATGGCGGCCAGCAGCTGTTCACGTCTTGGTCCATCAAGAAGCTGAACTGGCTTTCTCCTTTTTGCATAGTCTGAGCTCCAAGCCCAGGGGATGGCGCTACATACATTCAGGCTGTGTCCTCCCCTTCAGTTAAACTCTCAGGACACATGGAAGACACATCCAAAGGTGTGTCTCATTAAAGCTTCAGGTCTGGGTGCTGATGGAAGTCTTTGATGCCAGCACTGAAGAGGCACAGGCAGGTGGATCTCTGTGACTTTGAGGTCAGCCTGGTCATAGTGAATTCCAGATCAGGACTACATAGTAAGACCCTGTCTTAGAAATAGTAATAATAATAAAATAAAATAAAATAAAAAAACAAAAAAGAGGGGCTAGAGAGATGGCTCCGTGGTTAAGAATGCTGGCTGTTCTTGTAGAAGACCCGAGTTTGAATCCCAGCACCCACATGGCAGCTAACAACTGTCTGGAACTCCAGTTCCAGGGGATCTGACAGCCTCTTCTGACCTCCTTGGTCATTGCATGACACGGGTGCACTTACCTACATGCAGGCAATACACGCATACACATAAAATAAAAATAATAAAAATTTTTAAAAATTATAAAATAAAAAAATAAATAAATA
>NW_008337055.1:1170053-1193377 GCF_000622305.1 Nannospalax galili
AAAAATTTTTAAAAATTATAAAATAAAAAAGAAAAATAAATAAAAATTTTAAAATTAAAAAAATCGTAATAATAAAATACATTTTCTAAAAGGTGCTAGGTATTTCTCAGTCCAACCAGGTTGAAATTAGCCATCGTGAACATGCCCTGCTTGGAGGAAATGGAGGACCCTGGGCTGTGTTACTGTTGGCAGCTGTGTCCAGTCTACAACTGTTTTAATGAGTGTTTTATAAAACCCCATGATCAGCCAGGTGTGGTAGCGCATGCCTTTGGTCCCAGCACTTGGGAGGCAGAGGCAGGCAGATCTCTGTGAGTTCGAGGCCAGCCTGGACTATATAGCGAATTCCAGGACAGCTGGGGCTACAGGGAGTCCTTGTCTCAGAAAAAGAAAGAAAGAAAGAAAGAAAGAAAGAAGGAAAGAAAGAAAGAAAAAAGACCAAATAAATTTCTAAAATCCCATGATCTTAGAGTGCTGGGCATGTACACATGGTACACTGGTCTAGAGTTCCTATTGTCCACAGCTGTTTCCTACTTCCTGCTAATGAGATTCTGGAAGGAATACCCTTCAGGACTTCACCCAGGAGAAATGTGAACGGTTCTCACGTAACTGATGGAGAAACTCGGAGCGCACTCTACTAACCAGAGTAGTAAAAGCTTTCTGTCCAAATGACAAACACATAGATACCAATACGAAAGAATCTCGGGAAAAACAGACCACACATCCTACAGCACCATCTGCCAAGATGATCTCTGTAAAACCGCAATTCCCTGAAATGCTCCAAAATAACAAATCACTGGAAACCTTCCCAAATGCTGCACCCATCAACGGTCTTGGAGTACCAATAAAGACAAGTACCTGTTCAACTTTAAGCAGCCCATCTGTCTCCAAATTGAATTGTTCAAAAGATCATTTTTCAAACTTACAGGCATCCTAGCAAGTGTCCCCAAGTCTAGAATTTGGGAGCATGAGGAATAGGGGGTGTCTCAAGCACTAAAATATAGGAAAATAGCCCATCCAGGCACACAAACATGCATTCAGCAAGAGTTCTCATGTTTGAATGCAAAACAGTTTTCAAACAGAAGTGTAATTCACTGTTAGCACTCCCCAAACACTCCAGCTCCTCAGGCAAACAGAGATGGTCCATCAGCATATCCCCAGTGCAAACTCTGCTGGGTACTCCTCAGATGTGCTGGACGCATAGGACCATACACCCATCCTCTTTGGCACGATAATTTGGGCAGCTTCTACCTTAACTGCTCTCTCGTTGGCTCAAATGCATGATCAAAAGAAAATAATTATGAATAATGGTAAATATGTGTGTGTGTGTGTGTATATATATATATATATACACACTTTTTTTTTTTATCCCTACTCACTGAGCTACTTTGTTGTTAAGTTCACAAAGAGTAGCTTCCTAGGACATAGGCTAAGGATGTAGGAGCCATCAGGAGAAATCTGAAAAAGTTACGTAGCCAAATTTGAACATCCAAAACAAAAACCTATTGGAACTCCCAAACCTGGAGCTAGAAAAATCTGTGAAATCCACCCTGGACAAGAGAGCGGGGACAGGCCTAGCTCCGAATGTGACCGTTTCCTTGTCTGTAACTAACCAGTACACAGCTCTGCTTGTGAAGCACTCAGACACCATTTTCCACGCAGAAAGGCAAAGTGTTCTATAATTATAAAAACAAGTAGCCAGGTCAGGCATGGTAGTGGAGGCTATGACCCCAGCATGTGGGAGGTGGAGGAAGGAGAATCAGAAGTTCAGGGTCATCCTCGGCTACATAGTCAGTTTGAGGTGGGCATAGACTACACAAGACCCTCTCAAGTGAAGGAGGAGTTATTATACAGCAGGCTATATGTGGGGCCCTTGCTCTGAGTCCCCAGGCACTTAATCCAACGTAGTAAGAAAGTAATAGTCTTGGCACCTCCAACATTAGAGGGACAGCATGAGGCAGTGTAAGCCATAGGCCCTGCCCTTGACTCTCATGCTCACGGGCACACCGGATGTCTCCACCACTGAAGTCCTAGGAAGTAAACCAGAGTGTTGGGTGTCCCGGGCCATACTCTTGGTGCTGATCCTGCCTTTATACTGGCTGCAGGAGCTGTCCAAGAGGACAGTGTTGGGCTGCAGAATACAGAACATTCTCAAATATCTGGAGGAGAGTGTGTCCAATGAGGCTGGATCTTCAGTGACATCTATGAGTGTTTGGATTAAAAGAGGGCAGTGGGCAAAGTCCCAGGTAGAAATGGACACCTGCGACAGAAAATTCAAGGGTTTCATTTCACGGTGGGAGGATGCATTTGACTCCCCCAGCAGTGACTAGGTCACCAGAAATTTGTTGGATTAGACATTGGTGAAGTCCTTCCCCGCTCCATTCCCTGAGATTCGGACGGTCTCATTACAAATATGAGAAAGCCTGGAACAAAGGGAGCTGACGAAGATCTCCTCATCTGTTACCGTTGGTCATAAGATGGCATCTCAGCTCTGGGTCCCAGCCCGCAGTGGGGACAGAAGAGACAGAAACAGGAAAGAGCAGCTCCTATCTCAGAAAAGCAAAATTTTTCCAGAAAGATACAAGCCAGCTGCCACTGATAGGCAATTAGAGTGTCACATGAGTACCACTAAGCCATTTCTCAGTCTCAGCACTATTGACATCTGTGGGCAGATAATGTTGGGGGAAGGGTGTAAAGACAGGGTCTTGCTATATATAGCCCAGGCTAGCCTAAAATTAGCAGCAATCCTCCTGCCCCCAGAGTGAAGGGATTACAAGCACACATCAACACACCCTGAGCAGACAGTTCCGTTATCTGCAATTTAGCTGTTCGACAGCAGCTAGCATCTCAAACCTCACTGTGACAATCAAAACTGACTCCAGCCATTGGACAGATGTCCCCCGCAGGACAGAACTACCCCTAGTTAAGAACCACTCTTAAACTGACCCCAACTCCATAGTCTGAGACGCAGAGTGAAGGGGCGGGCTCAGCTGATGGAACTGTAGAAACATCCCCACACCCATTTTAATAAGCTCACTACTAAACTAAGTATTTTGGAAATTTTAAGAGCAATGTACAGTGTCCCCACACTAGAAGTGCTGATAATGAAGCCTATAAATTCAAAACTTACATAAAATAAGCAATCAGGGAGGAAACGCATTATCAGGGGCTCAGCCACAGTGACAAGCCAGGCTCGCCTCAGCTGTCTCAGGTCAGGAGATAAAATGCACATAAAGATGGAGCCTGGAGTCCTTAACGAAAATGTCCCTTCAGAGGAGAACTTGTGTGTGCCAAGACAAGAAAGTCGCAGACAGGTGACCGACAGGAGGAAAACGACAAGAGACTAAGAGGGAAGGGAGTCGGGATCTAGTCGCCAGGCCTCGGGCTCAGACACAAGCCTGAGAGTCAGCAACTGAACTGACCTCGGTGTTATCATCTGAGTAACAGGGCTCAGGGCACCGACCTCCAGGAGCATGGAGGGGCCAGTGAGAAGCAATGCTGAGAGCTTCTATCATTATTTCAAGTATATAACATTTAATAGTGCTCGGGATGAAAGGTCAGATATTCAGAAACGGGATGGTTACTAGAATGTAGTTGCCAGGCCAATAACTACAAGCAGATCCATAGCACGTGGCAAGAGCCAGGCTCATGATAGCATGAGATAGCGGGTCAGATCCAGGCAGGGTGGCAGGAGCAGCCACACACAGGCACCGTCAGTCACACACAGCAGGAGGGGGCGGCAGGAGGACCCAGCTGCAACCTGATGGTTACAAGTGAGCTTTATGACCAGCAACAATGGTCAGAGCACTACCAAGAATCTGCATGCTAAGAAAGAGCTCTTCCCAGAGCTGGAATGATGCTCAGACAGGAAACTGCTTACCCTGCAATCATGAAGACCTCAGCTCAATCCCCCAGAACCCACATTTATAAATAAAAAGTAAAGCATGGTGGTGCACACTTGCAATCCAAGTGGCTGCCAGATGGCAGGCAGAGACGGGCAGATCTCGCTGGCCGGCCTACCTGGCATGTTCCAGGCCAGTGAGAAACCAAGTCTCAGGAAACAAGGTGGCCAGCATGTGAGGGGACAGTCAGGACTGTTCTCTGACCTCCATGTTCAATGCACAAATGCACCTGCGTGCACACACACGAGCTCTTAGCCCTTAGCATTTCCACACACACCACCAGGTGGATCTGTATGTGACAAGACCACTCACAGCAAGAGCTACTCTATCAAGAACTCTCCATTTCATCCTTCGTAAAGTCATTGCCAAGCAAAATGAAGCCATGAAAGGTCTGGTACCACTCCCCAGTCTGAGTGTCTCCATACCTCCTTAGGGTCATCCACACTAACCTTACACTGAGTACCAGAAGTTCCACATACATGACAACATGTGCTTCAGCGGGATGCCATATAGTGAAAGTTAGGTCTTGATCTAAAAAAAGGAAACAAATCAACCAAGCACACCTGTATGTGCCCGGAAACCACCAAGGGGGCATGAGCAGGCCAGCCCCTGGCACAAAGGCTTCGGTGATCAGCCACTCCTCCAGTTCCCGCCTCCTGCAGCAGCTTATGTGGTAAGCGATGGGTAAATATATTTTTCACAGTGTCCAACACACATACTTCCACACCACGTAAAATCCCACAGCGTCTGACACTTCCTTAAACACTTCTTCACTGCAGGCTTCCACGAACACTGAACATTAACAGGAGAGTTTAGTATGTTTTGCAACAGCCAATGCCTTAGATGCAGTGGGGGGGGGGAATACCCTTAGATGGGCTAATACTATGTCCTTAACCTCATATGAGGCTTTGCACAAGGGGTGAATCACCGGGGTCCCTTGGAAGAGAGGACAATGAGGTTTACAGAGGTCAAAATGATTGACCTGAGGTCAGTTGTCAGAGCCGGAACTCTCACCAGCACGCGTCTGACTCCAAGTTCCTTCCTTTCAGCCACTGTGGAGCAGAGCCACACCATAAACACAGCTGGATAAGTGACCTGGGACACTGCAAATCCCTCTGGATACACCAAAGACACTTATATGAGAAGCAATGTGGCCAAGAGCCGTGAAAGCAGCTCACCATCGGTTGTGTGTGTCTGCTGTGCGTCACCAAGGCCTGGAAAACGGGCCATTCACCCTCTCTCACCATCAGACACAGCAGGACCAGAGCAGCGAGGCCCAAAGGAACAGGTCACAGGACACAAGCTCTGTGTGCAAATCTGAATTATCTTGTAGTCACAGTAAAAGAAAAAGATACGAAACGAACTTTATAACATTTTATTTCAGTCAAGTATGGCGGGCTCATGCCTAGACTCCTAACACTCCAGAAGGTGGGCAGAACTGCCTCAAATTTGAGGCCAGCCTGAGTTCAGGGAAAAATCTGTCTCAAAAATTGAAAATAAAAACAATGTTAACTGGGGGCTGGAGAGATGGCTCAGCAGTTAAGAACACTGGTTGTTTCTGCAAAAGACCTGGGTTCGAATCCCAGCACCCACATGGCAGCTAACAACTGTCCATAACTCCAGTTCCAGAGGATCTGACAGCCTCTTCTGACCTCTGCAGGCATTGCATGACACGGGTGCACTTACCTACGTGCAGGCAATACACGCATACACATAAAATAAAAATAATAAATTTTTTAAAAAAAATAACGTTAGCTGGTTTAACTTCATATATCTAAAATGTTATCACACAGGTAATCAATAAAAATTGGTTGTGAGACATTTCACACTCTTCACAGTGTGAAATCTGACACATATTTTATATCACAGCACAACACAGTAGCATACAGGAGCTGCATATGATTGACAGCTACCCAGGGCTGCAAAGTCCTAGTCCTCCAGGTGCACAAACACAGGTTTAACATCAGATACTGCTAGTCTAGAGTTGTGGCAAGTCCTGAAGCACGGTCAAGACATGCAGAACAAGCGGGGTCCTGGTAGGTTGGCCCTATGGGTTTAATCTGGCTCATACAGGGTTAGGAATTTGGTTTGCTATCAGCTTTTAAGGATGAGCTTTGATGATTTGCTGTGCATTCCCTAGTCGATGAAATGACAAGACTGTCTCCTGTGAGTGCCCGAAATCCCCGGCAGCTTCCGCTTGTCTCTTTAAATAGCGTGCTTTGAGCTGTGTTCAAAAATGCCTCTGGAAAGGGGAACACACTAAGCTACTACCTGTGTGACATGAAACCTTTAGGGGGCATACAGAGAACTGACAACATGTCCCTCGATACGGTAAGGACACAACAAACAGACGAGTTTTCCATTTGCCTGGTTTCAGTGGCTACTCTGAGCACACCTCACCTTGGAGCCTACCACAAGCTCCGCCCCAAATCTCCTTTCTCAAGAACGTGAAGGAGTGATTTCATAGCTCCTTGTCAAAAGTAACTACCATCAATAAGGCAGAAGGGGGTCTGGGGAGATGCTCCGTGGGGTGCACTGCTGCACAAGCACCAGAGCCTCAGTGTGGGTCCCCAGCACCCATGTGAAAGGCATGGATGCCACTGTACATCTATGATTCCAGCCCCAGGGGAGCGGGACACTCAGGAGGCCCCCGGAGCTCACTGGTCAGTGAGCATCGACGAATCTGAGAGTTCCAGGTTCAGAGAGAGAAGCAGTAAGGTAGAAGGTGACTGAGGAAGACACCTGATGCTGACCCCTGGCCTCCATACATGTGTACACGTGTGTATGCGCCTATGTGCAAATATGCACAAAACCTTGGGAACACATACGTACATCTCACACACAACACCACACAGAGAAGGTACTCACAAGGAAGAGGAGGGGAGAAGGGCGGAGGTAGGAGGGAGGGATGGAGGGATGGAGGGGAAACTGAGATTACCCTACTTCCAACCTAATGACCTCAGATAAGCACTGGAAACTCCAGAGACTGGGTGGCCCCCTCGGGAAGAAGGGCCAACTTTCTGTGACGTGACCCTTCAGTCAAATATCTCCTGGCCCCACATTCCACCTGCTTTAACACCTGGACAATGCCAGGATTCACGACGGATTAACACACAGCATTAACATGAACTCCTTTAGCCAGGTACAGTAGAGCCGCCTATAATCCCAGCACTTGGGAGACTAAGGCAGGAGGATTGCCACATGTTGAGGCCAGCCTGGGCTACACAGCACACTGATTGAAACCAACACCCTTGCCTGCCATCACAAGGTAGAATCAATGGACTTTTAGTAAAATATCAGACAGCTACATTTAGACAGTTATGATTAATTTGACTTGGGTTAAGAAAGCTGTCAAACGCTCCACAGCTTTCCACCACAGAATATAAATTAGCGTACATTTGGAGGACCAGAGACTTCATTACCCATATGGGAGAGGAACTGAAGCAAGAGGAAAAAAGCAAGCCCAGGCACCACAGGCCACAGGCCAATGAGGAGCCTCTGTGGGAGTAAATAAATACCGCCCATTCATAAAGTCACAGCACCTGCCGTCATCACATTCAGGGTCCAGCCCCTGGATGCTTTGTTTCTGTAATAAGGTAGTAAGCGCACACAGGGCTACTCTCCATAAACCGCTCTCAGTGACGCAGAACAGCAGAACTGGAGATTCTCTTCCCAGTTTGCCTTCTGTCTGGCATCAGTGCGACAATGGTCTGCAACCAGCCCAACACAGAGAGCGAGCACAGCTTAAGAGAAAACACATGAGGGAGCTTTCTCGGAGCGCATGGCAGATTCACAATGAGTTTAAGTCAAAAGAATGCCCAGAGCTACATCCTGGGCCATAGGAATAGGCAGTGCGCTAAATAGAGAGTCCTGTCCCAGCAGAACATTCTAGTAAGACAGAAGGCAAGGAATCAGGTTATAGAATATGCTGCTAGGTTCTGCTAGATGCTAAGGGTTACTGAACTATAATGGATGGGAGGATGGGAGTGATGGACATTAGCCGGATGGCCAGGAATCCATCACTGAAAACAGGCATGTAAGGGCTAGCCAGTGGCTCACGGGGTAAGAGTGCTTGCCACACAGCCTGACAACCATGCTCAGTGCCCAAAAGGAGGAGAGGAAATGGCTCTGGAAAGTTGTCTCTGACCTCTTCACGTGCGCCATGTATGCACGAGCACTCAGGCACACCACACACACACACACACACACACATACACACACACACACAATCATAATGATTTTTTCCAATGAGGCATTTGAGGGAAATGCGGTAGCCAGACGCCTGCATAGACGGCAGGATGGCAGGGGTGCCGGCCAGAGGGAGAGCCGTGGCGAAACTCCAAGAAGGCAGCAGGCCTACATTGCTTCAGTTAACAGCTCAGAGACAGGAGTGGATGAACCACAGAAAGAGAATGGAGGAGGGGAAACAGGGTGGTCAGAGAGCAGCAGCGGGCAGATGGCACACCAACCCCGCGGGTCACCATAACAACGCCGGCTTTTCCTTTGAGCGAGGTCCCAGGCAGCGGCTACGATCTATCCATCTGACGATTCCAGAAGAGACGGCAGGATGACGGAAGGTGGACGACAGGACGCACCACCAGTCTACGGACCGACTCTGCAGGCTTGGGCCTGGGTGACAGCACAGGAGTGACAGGACCGACTGCCTATGGTCTGAGCAGAGCCCAGAGCACCATCTAACAGGGTGAGAACAAGTCAGGAATGGGAGGGGGACGCTGTTGGGCGAGGTGGGAGCACCCTGGGCATCAGGAGACTGAGCTTCCCTCCCAGACCGGATGGGCTAGATCTGAGACGCCCACGAGAAGCATCCCAGTAGAGATCCAGCAGGTGACCCAGTAAAGCAGCCTGGGTGGGTGGGACAGAAGTCTTATCCTAGAGATCCAGCATGGCGGACAGAGAAATGGAGCCCGCATCTTTAGACACCCCAGATGAGGACACAGAAAAGGAGGTTAAAGACCAGCCCAGGAGAAAAGGAGAAACCCAGGGGAGGGGGAGATTCAGGAGTCCGGGAGGAATATGTCTTACGGAGGAGAACGTGGATGTCAGTAAGGCAGACACAGTCAGGACAGGGAGCTGACCTGGGCTTCAGCAAAGAAGCCAGAGCTCTGAGAAAAACAGAGGCAGGGTGTGAACCCAGAGCGGGGCTCAGGAACGCACAGGACCCCAGACACAGTAAAGACAGAGGGTCCATTCAAAGAGGATGAAAAGAAATTGGCTAGAGGCGAGGGGAAATCAGAATCAAAAGAGGATGTTTTCATTTAATTTGAGAAATAATAACGTGTCCCAGAGGGGACTCGGTCAGAAGTGACGACCGAGGAAGGAACGGGAAACTGTTAGTGGCAATTCCCTTGAGGAAATAGAGGGATAGAGACGGAACGGAGGTCCAGCTCTGAGACGGTGGAGGGTGTGGGGTGGGTGATGGGAAAGAGAGAGGGAGGGTGCTCCAGCACTGGGCAGGTGGGCAGGCTGGAGTGGCGGAGGGGGCAGTGAGTGGCGTTCTCATTCCTCCTGCTTTCTGGGGGAAGGGAAAGGGCTGAAAGGGGGAGTCTGTGGGTGTTTGTAGAACAAGTAAAACATGCAGCATGTACCAGAGAAAGAACGGATGGTGGAAGGCATGTGACTGACAGACAGCATCCCGGGCCAGCTCAGGACTGTGCTTAAGTCAGAGTACGATGATCAGTGTGGTAGAGTGGAGCTGGGCATGGTGGCCCACACCTGTGACCCCAGCACTCAGGAGATGGAAACAGGAGGATCAGAAGCTCAACATCACCTTCAGCTACACAGAACAGCCTAGACTATGTGAAACCCTTTCTCAAAATAAAGATCATGTGTGGTTTTCCTGAGGCATGTTCAGCTGCATGGGTACAAATGAACACAGGTGACATTAGAATTGAGGCCACTCCTGACAAGGGACATTCTTCAGCACGTTGTGTCCTGAGAAGTCAGGGCGAGAAGGATCACTGTGGGCCAGATGCTTCGTAGGCGTCTCCTAAGGAAGCCCCGTGCACTTTTATGTCTGGGAAATAAGATCAGACAAGCGTCACATAGTGTTTCCTGTCAGGACTACTGGAGTGTGGTTACCACAGCAACCAGCAAACTGCTCTCACAGCTGGAACACCAGAGAAAATAGGGTCGTCTCTTTCTCAAAGAATAAAGTCCCAAAGTTTTAGAGCCGTGAATGGTTCCACAAGGCCCTGACTCACCCTCAACTAATGCCTTTAGTGTTACCTTCACAGCCAGACAACTGTGAGGAAAAAGTCACCCAAAGGCAGAACTGAAGCCTCCCCAACAGGACCGAGATGGGCTGGAAAACTTGGTAACGTGAAGAGCCATACAGACTAGTTCCGTGATGGCACATACCTGTAACCCCAGCACTCGGGAGGCTAAGGCAGGAAGATAGTAAGTTCTTGTCTGGACGGAGCTACTTAAGTAGTGAGGCTCTGTCCCTAAAACACCAAAAAAAAAAGAGAGAAAAAAAGAAAAAAGCCCTATGTAGCCTAAACTAGACCCAATAAAAGGTGAAAGTATACATTTAACCCTTCAGATAAGCTAAGCACTTTTCTTCAGCTGAGCAAAATAGGGTGATTTTATCATCCTGCGCCCCCCCACCTGTGAGGCTGGTGGGCCCAGACCACACTGAGGAACAGAAGGGAACAGGGGAGAGGCCACCCTGCTTAGGTGACCCTACCACTGAGCAGCCTTAGGACAGTGACCCTCCCATCCACTCTGACCTTGAGTTTCTCCATGTGGAAATGAGATTTAAATGACCTTGCCCCAGATGGAAAACTAAACAACCAGACAAGTATCTGGTCCCATTTCTGTCACAGAAACTACTTTCTCAAAAGGAACCACAATGACCTTTTTGATCAGCGGGTCTGTGCCTCTCCTGTCTGAAACGTCCCCATGCCTAGGTCTCTTCCACCTGCGGACTCCCAGGGGTGAACCACTCCCTAGAAAACCACTGCAGCAACACGGAGCTCCCACCCCTTCCTCAGCAGGAGCTCACCCCTCATCACCTCTCCAGCACTGCTCCACTCTGTGCTTCCTCAAGATCATGGGATGGTGGAACAACCTCTATCCAAAACATTCTTTTTGTGGGGTTTATGGTAGTGAGACTTGAACCCAGGGCCTGGTACATGCTAGGCAAGTGCCTACCATATCCATAGCCTGTGTCCAGGCAAAGAACCCTGTAAAGACCCATAAATTAGAGGCTGAAGATGTAGCTCACTTGGTAGATACTTGCTTAGGTTAGATCTCAGCATCAAATAAAAAAGAGTATGGGGCTGGAAAGGTAGCTTAGCACCTGCATGATGGCTCACAACCATTTGTAACTCCAGCTCCGGGGTATCCAATGTACTCGTCTGGCTATAGTGTGCACCTGCACACATGCGGCATACACACACAGACACACATGTAAGTAAGTAAATAAATAAATCATTTTTTTAAAACTGAGCATAGGAGCTCACATCTGATTTTCTCAGCACTCAGGAGGTAGAGGCAGGAGGATCAGAAGTTCAACATCATCCCGGCTACATATCAGATTTGAGGCCAACCTGGGATATGTGAGACCCTTAAATTAAGCTGGGTGTGGTGACACACGCCTGTAATCCCAGCACTCTGGCAGCCCAGAGTTCAAGGCCAACCTGGGCTATACAGAAAGATCTTATCTTTAAAAGAAATGGCAAGAGGGGACAAAATTCATTTAGAAAAACAAAGTCTTTGCGGAACTAGAAACTGTTCTACTAAGTAAAGTAACATAGACTCAGAAAAAAAAATCAACATATGGTCTCCCTCATATGTGGAT
The DNA here is from genome assembly GCF_000622305.1 of Nannospalax galili. NCBI lineage: Eukaryota > Metazoa > Chordata > Mammalia > Rodentia > Spalacidae > Nannospalax > Nannospalax galili. The sequence goes on from NW_008337055.1 coordinate 1,181,775, forward strand.
CCTAGAACCAAACCCTGATAAGTGAGTATGTATCCAGACATAACTACAGGAACCAGGATAATGGAAACAGGGAGGTAAAGAAAATAAAGAACCTGAAAGAGAAGAACAGTAGGAAACAGGCCTTAATAAGGGAGATATGGATAGAAATTGGGTTAGTTTAAGGGAGGGGGGAGGGAAGGGTATACAAGGAACCTAGGGGATAAAGGGAAAGAAGGAGCTCAAGAGAGGTAGGACCGTAGAAGGGTATTATTAAGGGAGAAAGGGGGGGAATGGGGGCACCATTTAAGTGGGAAAACCATGATGGAGGGGTGAGACAATGCGAGAGATAAACAATGCCTAGCTAGTTTTGAAAACCAGAGGGAAACATATTACTCCTACAACCTACTGACAAATTATACATAGCAGATCAGGAAATGTATGTCTAGGTAAGGTTTATCTGAGAACAATTGGTCTTTGCCCAAGATTTACCTACATGACACACAGTCATTAAAAGTACCAGACTGGTGGAACTAACCTTCTTGGATGTTTAACAGCCATACTTTGAGGCCTCTACTAATTTGGTCAGAGGGACATAAAGAACAGTTTTTGCTCCTTGCCCTCCTGCGTCTACTAACTTTCTGGGGACTATGAGCATCTCTCAAAGTGTCTGTAACTGTACTGAGTCACCTGTCCTCTTGCTCAAGGAGGCCATGGAGACCCCACCAAACGGACTTGAACCAGTGTCCAGTCTACAAAGAGGAAGGTTAATACAGAGGAAACATTTTCCATGTTTCCCAGTGAAGCCATCCAATGTCAAGCAGGATGTTTGACATTTCTTCACATAGATGAAACTGATAAAATAAAGGAACCAGGGGCTCTTCCCAAGCCCATGGACCCCTGAGGAACAGATCCTCAAATGGCCTTAAGAGTAAAAATAAATTGGTTTATCTGGGCCAACTGTGTGGCCTTAAACCCAAAAGGAAAGTATAACCAAAGATTAAAGGGGCCAATATAATTTCATAAGAGTCCATATGTATAGCTAAAGGCTACATAATAAGCAACAATGCCAGACAGGCGATACCTTCTTTTGAGTTGTTGGCCAGGGTGGCCCAAGAGATTCCCAGACAGTAACCCAGCATAGCACTGGGAAAATGAACAGCAGACCCCAATCTTATCTAAAGGAATATTGACAACTGATTGCTGCTAGATGAGGAACAGCTGCGTCTCGAATGTATTTTTAACATGCTAGGTGGGTTTTTGTTTGCTTTTTGAGAAAGGAGCTCCCCAGGGAGCGCAGGATGGATTCAAATTCGGGGTCTGAGCTGCCTGCTTCAGCCTCAGATTGCTGGAATTCAAGGTGTTTAGTACCACCCCCTGCACTTCAACACGTTTCTGTTGCCTTTATTCATATTCTGCAGTCTCAGATCCTTCTGGAATCAGATGACCTCGATTTAAACCAGTTTGGTCACTTAAGTAGGTAGCTGTGTCAAATATCTACCAGCTCTGTGCCTTGGTTTGCTCCTCTGTAAACAGCGATAATGGCAGAACCAGCTGCATCACGTTATTGTCAAGGAGAACCCAGAGCTTTTAGATCAGGGCTTCACTACAGTTCACAAAGTTTGCAAACATCTGCTGCCATTCCTGGGCGGCCCACCGCCTGTGCGGCAGCTTTTCAGATCCGAATGCTTCAGAAACTGCCATTGGCACAAGTTCCAGAGGACTATGAGCATCTCTCAAAATGTCCTGTAAGTGTGGTGAGTCACCAGTCCTCTTGTTCAGGGAGGACATGGAGACCCCACCAGATGGACTTGGACCAGTTTCCAGTCTACAAAAAGCAGGGTCAACTTAGAGGAAACATCTCACTCATGCTTCCAAGTGAAGCCAGACATGGTCGAGCAGGACCTTTGACTTATCTTCACATAGATGGAACTGGTAAAAGAAAGGAGTCAGGAGCTCCTCCCAAGCTCATGTGACCCCTGAGGAACAGATCCTCAAACGACCTTAAGAGTAAAAATAAATTGATTTATTTGGGCCAACTTTATGATCTTCAACACCCAAAAGGCAAGTATAACCAACGAGTAGTCATCAGTATATTTCTTTAAGAGTTCAAGGGATTACACTTCCCAGACATTAGGCTTAAGTCTATATAAAAAGTTACTTAGACAATTATTTCTCATTGATGATTTTGTTCCTAACCAGAGAGTGCTGCTCAGATGTAAGACTTCAAATCTTGGTCTCCAATACTGTAGTGCCCACCTGTAGCTAAGGGAAACATCACTATTCTAAAATGATGGCTAACTTTGTTTTCTCCCCCTATCTAGAAGTCTTCTCAGAGGGAACTGACTGATTCTAACCACTGCAACAGCTACCAAAGTGCCTGAAAACAAATCCTGAATCCATCACTCAGGATTTGGCTGACAAAAGAAAAATGAGGAGAAACCCAATAGACGGATGGATGCTTTTGGAAGCCCTTGTCAAGAAATTCCAATGTACTCTCATGTGAACATTTGAAAATTGCCCTGTTCTGACTTTTTTCTGGTTCCCTGTCTAGAACTTGTAATGCTAACTACTCTTGCCTTTACTTCTCCTTCACATCCCTATTCACCTGTCAAGGACTTTCTTTTCCCCTTAGAGACAAGAGTTATACAATTTGGGGGTCTGTTAGATAGACCCACTGAAGGGGTACTCCAATTGCCTCACCCTGCATCCCTGTTCAGCATGGAAGAAGCCAGAGCGGTCTGCGTCCCAATTCCCTATTGGCAATTTGGGTAACCCCTTCAGAGGATGGCGTGATCAGAATAGGAGGTAGGAATTGGCTAGTCAGGGTAAAAAGACCCCAAATAAATAACAATATTTTTAAAAAGGAAAAAACCCTCCACCGCCCCATACCTTACTATAAATGTCCTATACTTGTTTTTCTGAAGGTCCTGATGGCAAGGTGATTGAAGTTTGACAAAGGCAATGACCTGTGGCCCAGCTCACAGAGAGCAGGGCTGAGATTCGAACCCAAAAACCTCAATCACACCCCCATCTACTGCCCAGAACCCCATGTGCCAGTCCATAGCAAACTGAACCCACTGTGCATGCACGATGCCCCAGCCTGGCACTAGACCCCAAGGCCAAGGTGCTGCCCGAGGCCTGGTGCTGGAGCTGGTCTTCTGCTTGAGGCTGAGAGGTCTGCTGCCTGAACCTGCTGGAGAGGAAGGAATACTACAGGACAGACCCCGAGATGGGAATCCCAGGAAACACAGAAAAGGCTTGGGCAAGGTTCATAAAAGGAGAGGACTTCCTTCCTCTACATTCCCTGAGGTAAGCCCTGCTGAAGAAGGTCGTCTATGAACCACCCCCGCCCACCCTCAACCCCTACACCTCATGGCCTGGAAGCCAAGGGGAGGTGGAGGCAAGAAAACCTAGGCCACTGCCCTAAGCTAACTAGCAGGCCAGTGGTCCAGCATCCAGAACCTGCCAAGGCCAATGACTTCCCAAGAGGGTTCATGTGTAAGACCCAGGAACCTCGTCAGCCAGGCTCAGTCATCAGGTGTGTGTGCACGGAAAGCAACTGTCCCCACCTGCCTACAACGATAGCAGTGGCTTCAGGCTCACCTTCAGTCTGTTGTCTTTTTAATTATTTTTCACTGGTGAGAAATCACAAAGACACTACAAAGGGATCCCAAAAAGATCTACAAGTTTGTTCATTCATGGAATGTGAAAATTCCATCAAAACTGTAACCCAACCTTCAAGGGGCCTCTGAGGAATGAGTGATGCAGGCAGAGATGCACATGAACTCTGAAACCTGGGGGTTGGTCATCCTTTCACCCGCAGCACCAGAAACCTATGTGCTGATCACTTTCATTCCAAATAACTCTCAAAAGACAAACTAGCATAGCCCAAAATCACCCAGGATGAATCCTTTCATAGCCAGAACTCATTCACAAAAATAGGTGTTATATATCCGAAGAGTGCTAAAAACTCTTGGAAGAATGAAATTTCTGCTTCTTTAAGTGCAACAGTCTACATTTGCTCGTGTGTAAACAAAATGGAAGCCCATCTACCATGCATAAAAACTTTCCTCCTTGTAAAACCAGTGAGGGAACAGAAAGGGGGGTGGGGGTGGCTCTCGGCAGAGGGCTTGCTGTGCATGATGAATACCTAAATCTGGATCCCCAGCATCCATGCAAAAGCCCAACGCAGCCATGCACATCTATAATCCCAGCAATTCAGGGAGCAGAGACGGGGATCCCTGGGGTTCGCAGGGCAGTCAATCTAGCAGAAACAGAGCTCCAGGCTCAGGGTGAAACTCTGTCTCAAAAAATAAGGTAGAGGGGTTCGAGAGATGGCTCAGTGATCAATCTTGCAGAGGACCCCGGTTTGGTTCTCAGCACCCACATGGCAGCTAACAACTGTCCATAACTTCAGTACCAGTGAATCTAATGCTCTCTTCTGGCCTCTGTCAGCAAAACACTCAAACACATAAAATAAAAATAAAAACTCTAAAAAAAATTAGGTAGAGCACGATTGAAGACATCCAAACATTGACATCTGGCTTCCATGCACACACATGTATGTGCACCTGCACACGTTTATACAAACACACATATGTGCATAAACATACAGAGAGCTAGAAAAGGTAGGAATAGTTACTGTCAGCCAGCAAAGTTAACATGTTAAGGCAGAACTATTAGGACAACATGCAGAATCATCTCCAAGCTGTTTCCATCTAGAGAACACTGGGACAGCAATCCACCAGGAGACCAGGGCAAGGCTGTCCACCCGGAGGCCACTGTCAACATCTGGGCACGGCCCTCCTGTTACATTAAACACTGCTGAATATACAGCCACGATGCACAGCGCCTGTCTTTCCACACTAAGACATTTTGATTCACACAATGTTTCATATTTTTATAGAGCCGAAATATTGGTCACTAAGTGAATGCTTTCAGAAACTCCACTGCATAAGGCCCTCGCTGAGAAAACAGCACCCTTTGTGAACACACTCTCTGGTGCTTTATTTCAGCCTGGAACAAAAGAGTCATTGACTGTGCCGTTCCGTTCCTGACTGGCCTTATTCGCTGCACTTGAGCAGGCTCTGGGCCGCAGCTGCCACACTCACCCTGGACACTGGGCTCTCTCTGTAGCACTTCTCAGAGAACAACTCCACACAGTTCCGATGTCACCACCGTGGCTGTGGACACAGCACTTCCAGAGGGTGCTGGCGGATCACACCATTGTGTGGCGGACAATAGACTTGATCCACTTTAGCTCATTTTCCTTCTCATACACTGTGTTTTACAGGGATGAGGTCATCGAGGCTAGAGAAATATGCTTGTCCTGGTTTGCTTTTCTGTTGCTGTGATACACACCACAACCAAAAGCAATTTGGGGCAGGAAAAGGATCTATTTCAGCTTACAGGTTACAGTCCATCACCAAGGGAGGCCAAGGCAGGAACCTGGAGGCAGGAGCTGACAGAGACCACAAAGGAATGCTGCTTCCTGCCTTGCTGACGGGCTCACATTCAGCTACCTTTCTTCTGTTTAGGTTGCAAGCCTGAGCCTTTAAGCCATCTCTCCAGCCATCAGCCACATTTCTTTAACACCTGCCTAGGGATGGCACTGCCCACAGTGGGCTGGGTCCTCCTTTTAGGAATTAAGAACCAAGATGATGCTCCACAGACATGCCCACAGGGCAGTCTGATGGAAGCAATTCCTGGACTGAGAGCCCTCCTCCCTGTGTGTGTCCAAGTTTATGTCAAGTTGACAGCTGAGGGTAAACTACAGCAGTGTGCACAGCGAGCCAGAAGTAAAGAAATTAAGTCGAGGGCTGACAGTGTAACTGTGATAGAGCACGTGCCTAGCATGCACAAGGCCCTGGGTTTGCACACCAGACCTGCAAACAAGTGAGCAAAACGGCAGGAAAATGGCAGGAAAACGGCGGGAAAATGGCAGGAAAACGGCAGGAAAATGGCAGGAAAACGGCAGGAAAATGGCAGGCAGACAGGCAAAATTCAGTGTAACCGCTCAGAAATGTTAAAGGCATCTCACTAAGTGTGGATATAAGCAACCAAACCTGGAGACTAAACCACTACCATGTGGAATTTTGAATGAATGGTTAACTTGCAGTAAGATACGTATTAACTTGGAAACAGACGGGTGAGGATGCAGGACTGGAGCAACGCACTTGGTGAGCTCTGCATTTTGAACACACTAATAGACGATAAGCACTGGTCTCTCGAGACCTGGGACATCATCCCCCAATGTGAGGCCTGGGACATCGCTCTCCAATGTGAGACGACCTGGGACATCGCTCTCCAATGTGAGACCTGGGACATCGCTCTCCAATGTGAGACCTGGGACATCGCTCTCCAATGTGAGACCTGGGACATCACTCTCCAATGTGAGACCTGGGACATCGCTCTCCAATGTGAGACCTGGGCCTCACTCTCTAATGTAAGACTTGGGGCATTGCTCTCCAGCGTGAGACGTGGAGCATTACTCTCTAATGTGTCTGCGTCTACAAGTAAGTAGTTCAGTTTAGAGTGGGAACACAGTGTGTTTAAACAATATATTTATGCTCATTCAATACACTGACTTTTACAGGAAACCAAACCAAAATTATAAAACTGTTAGGGAAAAGAGAATTTTAAATTGAAATCCTAGAACTAAGCCAGGCATTAGAGTACATGCCCGTAATTCCACACTCTGGGGACATAGAGACAGGAGGAAGAGAAATTCAGGACAATTCTTACTATATAGTGAGTTAAAAGTCATCCAGGGACCACATAAGACCACTTCTTTTCTTTTGGTGTTTTTTTTGGAGGCAGGGTCTCCCTGTAGCCCAAGCTGGCCTGGAATTCACTATGAAGACAAGGCTGGCCTTGAACTCACAGAGATCTGCCTGCCTCTACCTCCAGAGTGCTGGGATTAAAGGTGTGTGCCAGGTGTGGTGGTGCATGCCTGTAATCCCACCGCTCAAGAGACTGAGACAGGAGGACTGGACTGCTGCCAAGCTTGGGGCCAGCCTTGTTTACCTAGCAAGTCCCAGGCTAGCCAGTGTCACCAAGCAAGACCCTGTTTCAAGGAGTACAGAAATGGACTAAGAGGGTTGGGGTATAGCTTGGTGGTAAGACATGTCCTTGGGATGTAGATGACCCTGGGTTCAATCCCCAGACCCCAAAAGATGAGAAACACAATAAAATAAACAGAATAAGAAAGTAAAAGACCTAGTAGGTTATTAATAGATGTATAAACATAAACAACAGAATGTTTGGACAAGCACTTGCACGAACAGTTCACATGCCTGAATTCCTTTTATTCTAATCACCACCTTTGGACATAAACACAATTGTTTACAGGTAAGCAGAAGACACTCGGAGTGACACACAACTCAGAGTCGGGTTTGATGCCAACAGTCTGGGACCACAAGCCACCTCCCTCGACCTGGGGGGACATCAAGGCTTCTGGAGGCTTGTAGGGAGAGGCCATGATGCCTTCCTAGAGGAGCACACGCAGCAGTTGGGACCTGAAAGATGGACGAGAGGAAACAGGGAAGGAGAGGAGCGTTGTGGTCAAGGCAGCATGAGCTACAAGCACAGGGTGGGACCTGGCCTGGCGGGGACAGCAAGTGCTTAGCAAAAAGACCGTTACGAACGTGCTCCTCCAGGTGGACGTCTGTGTCCTACGAGTCTACAGAATAACCAATTCACAAGCGTTTCACTGGTGGCCATTCACTGAATAATCTTGATTTCACTGGGCAGTGTGGCCATCTACAATCACAGGGCTTTTTCAATTAGTGTTAACTCAAAGACCACACAGGACGCTTCCTGAAACGACATGCCAGTTACAGAACTGGCAAAGAAAGAGTGAAAGAGACTACAGGGTTCAAAGGGCACTTATTAAAGGCACAGGCACGAGCTGATAGAAGTGGTGGTTAGAGGGGTCTTCACAAGCCCAATCAGGAGGTGGACTGAGGTGTCCAAGGTGCTCCGAACCCTCCAAGGCAGGTCAAATAGAGGCAGATGAGTTGAGGGCAGGCTGGGAGGGGACTGAGGACAGGAGTCTGTCACCTGTGCCTCCCATCCCATGACACAGGCTCAAGGTGAGGCGTGTCTTTTGATGCAGATGAGGCAGGTGCAGCCTTCACTGGTCCGGTTGTGTTTAACAGTTTAAAGGCAGGTTTTCCTAGCACGGCTTTGGTACATCACATGCCTCTGTGGTCCTGATCTTATGTTTATGTGTGGCACCTTCTCACCTGGGTGGAAAAGCTATTTATGCTTGTGCCTTGTGGCTGAGCAGGTGGAGGGTGTTGACTTAAACAACACACTCACCCTGCCTTTGCATTTGCACTCAAAATGCAGCCACAGCCTGAAAGCCCCCTTCCACACAGCACAGAGTGGGGTACAGCCACAGAGGGGCTGCAGAGGTGCTCAGAGAGATGGTAGGAATTTCCTGCTGGGAGTAAGAGGAGGGAGGGGCATGACAGGGGGAAGTGGGGAGACAAGGTGGGAAACGAGGAAGGGCCCACCATGAGGTGCAGGAGAAGGTGAAGACCAGCCATACCCCGTGTCTGAGGCAGCACAGACGGAGAAGCCTGCCAGGGAGGAGCAATTTACACATGCCCTTCCACAGAAATGAGTGGCAGGGTGTGGACACTGAAGGCAGAACAGGGCAAGCGTGGGGCAGTGGGCAGGGCTGGGCCTCTCCTCGCAAGGTCCCTTGGGCTCAATTCTCTGTAATTGGCTAGAAACACACTGTGGGTCTCCTTCCTGTACAAAGTCTCCAGCCCCCACATCTCACTGGGGAAGGGGGTCAGAATCAATAATAGCTTATCTTAGCTCTCTTAGTTGATCTTAAACAGTCATTACAGTCAAGTGCGGCTTCAGAAAAATGCCAAGAGTGAAAAATTAGAAAATTTGTTTTTTAAGAATCGTGGCATCAAACTGGAAATTGCTTGATGCCATGTTCTAGAACTGAGACTTTTCGGAGAACTTTTTGTACTTTTACAATTTAACACATCCTTGTAATTTCAGGTCACTATTATTATCCGTCCCTTATCTTATGCTTTCAGGATTATTATGAATTAACTGCCCATCCGCAGGAGGCCTGACTAACACAAGATCAACCAGAACTACAAGTTGCAACACAAGCCGAAATTTAAAACCCACACAAGCAGGGCATGGGGGCAGAGGCTACCATCCCAGCACCCAGCAGGCACAGGCAGAGGGACTAGGAGTTCAAGGCTGTTCTGGGTTTCTAGTGAATTTGAGGACAGAGTGGGCAACATGAGACCGGGCCTCAAAACAAAAAGAGGGGATGGAAGAGGGAGGGAGGGAGGGACCCATTCTGGCCTCCATGGGCACTGCATGTATGTGGTGCAATTACATACGTTCAGGCAAAAACCCTTATACACATAAAATGAAAATAAATAATAAAACTTAATTTCATGATTTTTATATTTTTAAATATTTTTAAGCATTGTAATAGCCATTTTATGCATTTTTTACAGCTGGTTTAAATCTGCCTCAGTGTGGATTTGTGTGGCTGTTTCCTTGAGATGGATTGTAGGTAAACTTGACAGATTGTCTCCAGGTGACACTGTGCCTCTCCTAAGACATCCTTTTGGCAGGCACATGCTAGCCCTCAGATCTGATCACAGGTGACATTAATGCTGATCATTCAGGAAGATGGTGGCACTTGGCTTTCACGAGCACATCTCTTAACAGCTCCTGCCACCTGCTACCATCCTCAGCCAACTCATTAGGGAAATCTCTATTTTCTGCTTAAAATATGAGTGGCCACTGTACAGAATGTGTGTGAAAATGTATGCTGCCTTAAAGAACTTTGTATTCAAGGTGAATAGCTCTCTGGAAAGCAGAAGTAGATACAGGAGTGTAAGAAAATGGGTGTATTGAGGCTGGAGAGATGGCTCAGCAGTTAAAAGCACTGGGTGTTCTTGCAGAGGACCTAGGTTCAGTTTCTAGCAACCACATGGTGACTAACAACCAATTTCAGTTCCAGGAGAGTCCAATGCCCTTTTCTGACCTCTGTGGGCATTTCATGACACAGGTGCACTTACATAAATGCAGGCAATGCACTCATACACATAAAATAAAAATAATAAATATTTTAAAAATTAAAAAAATAAAAATTTTTTTTTTAAAAAAGAAAGAAGAAAGACTCCTTTAAATGTTGCCAAGCACTCACACGTGTACACATGCATGCGTATATACACAACGGCTGCAGGGGTGAGACCTAGGGAGAGCACATTCTAGGCTGGATCTCTGGCTCACCGGTGGCATGACTCTAAGCACGTCATCTAGCAAAAACTTGCCTCAAAGGGCAAAGTCTGGTTCTAGGACTAAAAGAAAGAAGAAAGACTCCTTTAAATGTTGCCAAGCACTCACACGTGTACACATGCATGCGTATATACACAACGGCTGCAGGGGTGAGACCTAGGGAGAGCACATTCTAGGCTGGATCTCTGGCTCACCGGTGGCATGACTCTAAGCACGTCATCTAGCAAAAACTTGCCTCAAAGGGCAAAGTCTGGTTCTAGGACTAAAACACTCCCAGGGAGAAACGGCTGAGGTCAACTTGGTAATCTCTAAAACCTCAAGAAAACAGCAGAGGGAGCTGGAGGCGGTGGCCCAGGCCTGTCAGCCTAGCACTCGGAGGGGGAGCTGGAGGTAGAGGTGGAGGCAGGAGCCCAGAGATAAACGCCACCTTGGCTATGGGCTCCAGGACAGCTTGGGCTGTGAGACCCTGTGTAAAAAGAAGCAGCATGGGGGCAAGGAGAAGAAGAGGAGGGAAAGGGGAATAAAGGCCAGAGAGATGGTGTGGCGATCACTGACGCTGCAGCTTCTCTGGCTGGTGAAGGTACAACTGGTAAGCGGTTGATAGAAAAAAAACAATTTACTAAAGGCAAAAAGCTATACATCCTTCCCACAATTCAATGCATAAGAGAAACAGGAAGCTGAGTCCACACAACCCTCATTCTCAGTGAACAGCACTTTTGAGTGAGGAGTCTGGCTATGTTGCCAAGTCTGGCCTTGAGAGAATCAAGCCATCCTCCAGCCTCGGCCTCCAGAACAGCAACTCACACAAGTGAGTTGATGTAAAGTTTCTCTATGGCACCAGAGTCCTCCCAGGGCAGGGAGGCCCCTCATCCCCCACCCTGCTTCTGTGGACACCAGTGCCTGAAGTCACTGCCAGAGCTCTGATCCCTTCAACACCTGCATCACTCCACCCTGCAGAGCTGCCCCACTGACCAGAGTGTGCTCACACAGAGCCTCTGAAAAAAGGCTACTTTAGGGCCGAAGAGATGGCTCAGCGGTTAAGAGCACTGGCTGCTCTTGCAGAGGACCCGGGTCCGATTCCCAGCACCCACATAGCGGCTACGAACCGTCCTTTACTCCAGTTCCAGGGGAATTCGAAGCCCTCTTCTGACCTCCGCGGCATTGCACAACACGGGTGCACTCACATACATGCAGGCAATACACTCATACACGTAAAATAAATAATAAATAATATATTTAAAACAAACAAAAAACAGGCCAAGAAGAGAGCTCAGTAGGGTAAAGTGCAAGCTGTGCAAGCATGAAGACCCAAGTCTGATCCCAATACCCACAGA
>NW_008337055.1:1193884-1195479 GCF_000622305.1 Nannospalax galili
CAGGGGGGAGAGAGAAGTCGGGGAGAAAAGGGTGGGGGGAGGAAATACAGCAGCAGGGTATTGAGCCGTCACCACCAGCAGCACCAGCACTGACCATGCCCCTTTCTAGTCCCCATGACCTTCCCCAATTCCCGGGAGCAGTGCCTCACCCTGGTTCCCACAGAGCCCTACACAAGGCACTGAAGCAAACCAAAACCCTCCACTGTCAGACAACTTGAGGCAATAACTACACCCTAATCCCACCTTTAGGTATCAGGCAGCCCGTCCAATATGAGATATTCAGAAAGCTTCTGTCATCAAAAAATTTTTCTTTGAACTTGTTTCACCAAGCAAAGCTGTGTTCACCTAACACCGTGCCACCCTGGGTTTCCGAGGGATGCCTTGTAGCCAACAGCAGAGAAGGGGCCCAGCTCTCAGTCTCTGCATCCCTGGGTAAGGGTCTCCCTCTCTACTGCTCAGGGCCTTCCTTGGTACAGCAGACAGAGAGGGGCCTCTCTTCATCCAAAGACCTCAGAGAAGAACTCTTGCTTGGGTCACATGGACAACTGTGGCCTGGAAACTGGGCCACAGGGCCTGTGGGCACAGAATCACAAGACCTTCTCTGGGGCTGGAGAAGCCAAAACCTCACAAGGATCATGTGACCTCAGTGGTCAAGACAAGTTCCTTTTAAAGTGTATACACGTGTACAAACACACACACACACACACACACACACACACACACACATCAAGAAGGGGTAGGCTGACATCTCCATGTGCTAGTATGATGACTATTTCTAATTTAAAAGTCCCAAACATTTGGTTCTCCACCCTCTCAATCCCCAATTTGCCCCTCCCTCCATCTCAGCAAAAGTTGCCATCATATATGAACCAAAGTCTGAGAAATGCATCGTGGTGCATATAATTGCTGCACTCATGAGGCAGAGGCAGGAGGATCAATTCAAGTTCGGAGCCATCCTGAGTTCCAGTCCAACCCAGACTACACAGTGAGACCCTTTCTCAAAACAACAACAAACCCCCCCGAGAATCATCCCTGAGCCCTCTGCTTCCCTCATCTTCCCGTTTTTGATCTCCAGAAAATCCATTTGATTTAACATTAAAATTGTTATGTGGAACCCCAACCCGTCCCGCTCTGCAGCCTCCCCAACAACCTTCATCCAGTTCAACACTTTGAGTACTAAGCAGCCCCAGACTCTGAGGAAGGACTGTGCCCCAGTCCTCAGCTTCCCACGGGCAGAAACTAAGGCACATGCTCCCCGCAAGAAGTACATTGTTTTCAAGAGGGGTTTCCCACAGACATAGCTGTATGACCAAGCTTGTACAATTTACTACATCCTCAGGACTCGAGTCTAAATGTTTTTAGCAAAATGATGGTAACAGGGTTAGAGATATGGCTTAATGACAGAGCACTTGTCTAGTTGGTACAAGGACCTGGGCTCCAACCCCAGCTGGGGCGGGGGGAGCGCCAAACAAGACAACTTAAAAATCTTAGAATAGGGGCTGGAGAGATGGTTCAGCAGTTAAAAACACTGGTTGTTCTTGCAGAAGACCCGGGTTCGAATCCCAGCACCCACATGGCAGCTAACAACTGTCCAT
>NW_008337055.1:1195881-1209147 GCF_000622305.1 Nannospalax galili
ATAAACAAAAAAAAAAATCTTAAAATAACCCAGATCTTCAAATGAGCCACGGGCCACACACTTCTGAAAACTGTCTGGCCTAACATCATAGGTAACCTGTGGCCTTGGCCACTCCAGAGCCCCAACTTGCCCATCTGAAACCAAAAGGAATTTCCCAACTTGGATGCCACCTTTCTGAGGTCCCGCCACACTCAGATCAAGATAAGAGCCCTTCCTCCCTGGCTTCCCAAAATCTTCAGCAAAGCCCTCTGGTGAGGCAGCCAGCTATGCCTCTTCCACCAGGCCTCCAGAGAAAGCTAGATGCCTGTCCCCTTGTCGCGGTGTTCCAGGTATCAGCCTGTCCACTGGAGTATGCTTCCAGGCCTGGGCTGGGCAGAGTGCCAGTACAGTCTAATCCCAGTCTTTCACACACTGGAACTCCTTGTCAAAGTACTGCTTCCTAAGACATGAGAACCGGTCATCACAGCTGAAGGTGGTAAGACCAGAGAGAGGCGGCAAATCCCGAAGGAGGAAGAGGACAATCTGCTGGGGTTGGAGGACAGAAAGAAGTGTGTCTCAAGAGGCAGCAAGACAGGGGCTCTCGGCACCCCATGACAGGACAGAGGGAATTACATGCTTAGAGAAGCAAAATGGAACAGCAACCAACCAGGTCGTGCCCGACTTCTCAAAAGGAATTAACAAGGGGCAGCGTCTGAAGTTCTGTGGAACAACTTTTGCTTGGCATGTGCAAATCCCCGAGTTTAATTACAGCACCGAAATAGACTATTAGCAAGTCCAACCTCAGTGAAGAAACAGTCTGAGGACGACACAAAACACTGGGCCTCAGTTCAGCATGTGTGTGAGTCTATGTATGTGTGTGTATGTGTACATGTGTGTATGTGTGCACGTGAGCTGTGTCTATGTGTATGTGTACATATATGTGACTATGTGTGTATATGTATACATGTGTATGTATGAGTGACGTGTGTATGTGCTTATGTATGCGTGCATTATCTGAGTGTATTTCTGTATGTGTTTCTCTGTGTATGTGTGTGGCTGCATATGTGTGTGCATGTGTACGTGTGTCTGAATGTGCGTATCTATGTGTTTATCTGTGTATGTGTCTGTGTACGTGTGTGCACACATGTGCATATATGGGGGGGTCAACATCAGGTCCCCAATCATCACTCTCTGCCTTATATTTTGAGACAGGGTCTCAAACAGGCTCGATTGGCTGGCCTTGAGTCCCCCAGGGATCCTCCTGTTCCTGTCTCCCACACATGCATGCACACACACGTGCACTCACAGCCCGGCACTAGGACTACATATCTGTGCAACTCCATACACCTTTTCACCTGGGTGCTCAGGATCTAAGCCCAGGTCAGTCCTCACGTCTTCATGGCAAGCACTTCCCCCACTAAGCCAGCCCCCGGCCCCTGGGCTGAGTATCTTAACTCTACCCCAAAGGTTTACATTGCGTGCCAGGGTCACCCAGGCAAAATGTGGTTATAGTCAAGATGGCTGCCATCAGGCCAAGCTGGAGTCCTGCAAGTGTGTGCATATCTTATCTTCCTAATCCTAAGAGCAGTAAAAGAGCTGACACATCCCCGGGGCATCCCAGGGGTGTGTACTAACTACAGAATGAAGCTTTGTTCTCCCACTTCCCCATCCACTCCCAACCTTCCAGGACCTCGGCTGCACCCCTGTGCCCCAGTGTGCACAGATGCCTTCTTTTAGTCGTGAGTCCTCAGCGCTGACAGGATCACATGCTTCTTACAAGTTCATTATTAACCAACTTATAAAGAATGTCGCTCACTGATTGTGTGCTGACAGCAGGCTAGGAAGCAGCCCTCAAGCATCCACCCTCAGAGCAGCTCTTTGGGGGTCCGGATCCTGGTGCCTCTAATTGTTTCTTCAACCCTGTCATTCAAAGCCCACAGCCAGGGCTTGGGACAGGACTCATTGGATAAAGCGCTTTCCTGCCCTATAAAAAAGAGAGACATCAAAGAAGAAACTATCAACTTTGGCCTGTGCACACATGTGCACATACACCTGCACACATGATGCCACACAATGCAAACGTGCATACACATACACAGACACTAGCTGACACTTTTAAGAATCTTTGAAAAACTCTAACACAAGGAGTCTGCATTTAGGAATGACTAAAGACAGAATCAAATCCTTTTGTTCGTTCGTTTCTTGAGATAGTCTTGCTATGTAGCCCAGGTTAGTCTCAAACTCATGAGCATCCTCCTGCCAGGTCTTAGGAGTATGCATGTCCCTAGGGCTGAAAATAGAGGGCTTGGATAGCAGGCACACAAGGCAACTATACCCAGCTCACCTCAAATCCTGTTCTCAGCTTCCCCCATGGACCACTACACATTCCACTGAAGCCTGTGGGCGGGCGCTCTCATTCTCACGGTCTCTCTCTCTCTCTCTGTCTCTCTCTCTGTCTGTCTCTCTCTCTCTCTCTCTCTCTCCCTGTCTCTGTCTCTCCGTCTCTGTCTCTGCCTCTCTGTCTCTCTCTGTCTCTCTCTCTGTCTCTCTCTCTCCCTCTTCTTTCTTTCTTCTTACTATGTGCATGTAAGGATGCAAAAGAACCTGAAGACATAGGGGAAGTCTCTTAGTAGGCAGAAGGCTTTCCTCATCCTCATCCTTTGACAGTCCCCGTTCAGTATCTGTGGGAGATTGATTCCACAGCACCCTCAAAGACCAAATCTCAAGGCCCTTGTCTAACATGACCATTTCTGTACATAATTTAAACATGTCCCTTCAAGGCATCTCTAAATTCCTTGTAATACTTAACGCAGTGTAAATGGCACGTTACCATCGTTACATGCTATATAAATCCACAGTCTGAATGTCATAGTTAAACTACTACAACGGGGGGATGACAGGAAAAGGAGTGCACGTGCGTGTACAGGACGGTTCTGAAATATTTTTATCTGTGACTGGTTGCATTCACAGATACAGGGAGCTGGCTGCAATCTTCTAAGTATGCTACCTCGTGATCATTAGGTTAAAGGTCAGCTGCTCAAGAGGCGGCCACCGCGCTTGGGAAAAGAGCAAAGCAAATGGAAGAAAGAATATGCCAGAGAGAAGAGCAGCTGGGGGTCTTAGGGACAACAACAACAAAAAGTGGCCAACGTGGGCTCGGGAGCCAGGGAGGAACTCGCAGGCCCCTGGGGACTGTGGTAACCGCCCATAGCACGCTATCACCTAAGCCACCCCCGCCGTTCTGGGCACTTCCCCGCTCCATTAGGAACACAAGCAGATCATTGTTTCAAGGTCTGAATCTCTTTCAAGAGAGGCCAGCACCTAGGTCTGTGTCTGAAATCCCCCAGTGTGTCAGTGCTGGGAACCAACTTCCATTTTCTTCAAAGTATATCTCCAAAGCCCACTGTACAGAGAACAAGCCACAGGCTCCGACACCTGCAGGACCTAACCACATTTTCACGGTGAACGGTCCACTGAGCCTTAAGAACTTTGGTCTTCTCCCACTTCACAGAAAGATCTTTTGTGACAGAAAATGCATACTCCTAAGTCCTGGCCCTGATGACAGAGGACTCTTGATGCTCTGGGCTCAGGAATAGCTGGATTCAGGTTGCCCTGTTGACAGGTGTGGTGGACACACGTAACCCCAGCCATCTGGAGGCTGACGCAGGACAATCATGAATTTGAGGACAGCTACAGAGCAAGATGCGGTCTTCAAAAACCAAAAATGCTACAATGACAGTCATACAGTTCAACAGATTAAATCTTGAAAAGATTTACTGTAAGAGGGTATTAAAAGGGGAGGGGGGGCAGGGCTGAGGAGATAGTCAAGTGTTTGACGGACGGGTATAAGGACCTGACTTCTATCACCAGCACCCACAGAAAAAGCCAGGCATGATGGCACACGCTCAGAGTCCTAGAGCTGGAGAGAGGTAAAGATAGGTGGAGACATGTCAAAACCTCGGGCCTGCTAACCAGCCTGGACAAACTGGTGAGCTCCAGGGCTCAGTGGGAGACCCTGTCTCTAAAAAAAGGTGAGCAGTTCGTTCATCGGGAACACCACCCAAAACTGACCTATGACCTCTACATGCATGCACACACACAAGTATACATGCACAGGCACACATGTACACACACCCATACACTAATATACACAAACCCACATATACAAAAAAAAACCACAGAAAAAATTCATGTTAACTAATGAGTTTATCCAGCTCATTCTGCCAAGAGAAACACAGACACACACTTCAATTTAATTACCTGAATCACCGTCTGCTCTGAGCAACATACTTCTAGAGCCCACAGGACTCAAAAGAACTCAGACCGTTCAGCATTAAGAGCACTGGCTGATCTTACAGAGGACCCGGGTTCAGGTCCCAGGACTCATATGGCAGCTAACAATCATCTGTAACTCCAGTTCCAGGGAATTCAATGCCCTCTACTGGCTTCAGAGGACAGTGTACATGTGGTGCACTCTCACATATACATAAAGAGCAAATAAAATACAAAAATAATTTTTTTGAGAGAGTACCACCACGCTTCAACAATAATGTGAAATCTGTCACTGTTCTAAACTGTGAGCTTGCCATTTACTCCCTTTCCAAATTCTCCAACCTATAAAGTCTTTCAATGTAATCATATTACTTCTTACAGAAAGCAATGCTAATAAATTATTTTTAAATAAGAGAGAGAAAGAGAGACAGGTTGGGGCTGGGAAGAAGACTCCGCAATTAAAGAGTACTGGCTGCTCTTGCAGAGGACACAGGTTCAGTTCCCAGCACCCACATTATGGCTAACAACCATCTGTAATTCCAGTTCCAGGGGATCTGACGCCCTCTTCTGGCCTCCACAGTCACTGCACAACAAGACATACACAAAATAAAAGTACATGTATCCAAAAAGCTTCTGTGAAGAGAGAAACAAGGTGAGATCTGGACTCGGAGACACAGCTCAAGCAGAACAGAAACCAGGCCTTCCAGGCTCACAGAGAAGAGAAGGGAGATGAATTAGACATGCACACAAGGCAAGAAAGCAAACCAGGGCAGAATGGGAATTTCGTGCCACCCCCCAAATGCGGTCAGTGGCCAGTGTGATGGAAGAGCCATGGAATGATCTAGGGAACTTCCACTGCTCGTTCTTGTCAGCAGTGCCAACTGCCTCACTACAATCAGCCTCCTGGAAAGGACCTCAATAGTCCTGACCCCTTCATCCAACTTTGGCTTGCCTGGCTGGGCACTGTGCTGTGAGCTCTGTTCCCACAACGCCTCCCTCATATGAGCAAGTACAGCACAGAAGATTCATTTTAAACCTAGAATTGGTTTATTTCTTGAGATGGGGTCTCATGTAGTCCAGGCTGGCCTCAGACTCACCATGTAGCCAAAGCTGGTTTTCAACTCCTGATCCTCCTGCCTCTACTTTCCATGTGCTAGGATTACAGGCATGTACCACCTACCACTAGACCTGGATTTAAAGAGGCAGTAGGGATATAGCTCAATGGTAGATCACTTGCCTAGATGGGCAAGGCCCTGGGTTCCATCCCTAACACTGCAAAAATTAGCGTGGGCTAGGGCTGGTATTCCATCCCCAGAATTGCAAAGATTATCAACGAGGATGACAATGGCGATGATGATGATGGAAGCTGTCTTTACTAGCTCATTCTTCATCTTCAAGTGGGGAGAATGCCACCTACTTCATCATGATGAGTAAATGAAATAAATCTAAAGATCCCAGCTCCCAAGCTCACACATGAATCCGGTTCTAATGCTCACTCTCCCCGCCCTCCAGCCTCCCGACCTGTGTCCCAACATTTCATAGTTAATGACCCCAAATGTCAAAACAATTCAGACATAACGACCACCTTAAACAAACTTGAAGAGGCCTGCAAGCTACACCCCAGTTCCTACCATCAATATAGATGTGAGTGTCAGACTAGCACCAAGACAGTCACTTCTAAGAAACCGGACTCAGTGCTCACAGGAGGCGCGCGGCAGCCACGGCAACCGCCAGGGAGCAGTTTTATTGCTGCCCGTTGTGCTAGTTGCCAGGAAATTTTGTTTTATCTTGGATTTTGTTTTAAATATAGTAATAAACGAAAACATGACCGGCTGTCAAAGCCCATATGCTCCTCTTTCAAGACAACAAAATGCTCACTCAGAGTCTGTTTGCGCACAGCAAGTAGCAGCCAGAGGGGAGCCAGAGCGATCAATGAAAACTGGCTGTTTGGAAAACCAGTAAATAGAAAATAGGGGATGTGCTTCCCTGAGTCCCTATGGTAAAGTTCCTATTGCAAAATTTCAACTTTAACTGCACGGAAGGTCCAAACAAGATGCCTACATGCTGTCTCTCTGCCTTCCCCTTCGCCCCCCAGCAGGCTGAACTGACCTCCAATTGCATGTGGGGGAGGATAACCTTGAATTCCTGATCCTCCTGCCTCCACCTCCCAAGTACCACCATGCTGGGTTATTTTTCTACTTTAAACTCCAGGGGCTGGAGACATGGCTCAGCAATTAAGAGCACTGTCTGCTCTTGCAGAGGATCCAAGTTTGGTTCCCAGCATCCATAGGGTGGCTAACAACCATCTGTAACTCCAGGTCGAGGGGATCCAACACCCTCTTCTGGCCTCTACAGGCATTGCATGACACAGGTGCACTTACATGCAGGCAAAACACTCATACATGTGTAAAATTAAAATAAATTTAAAGATTAAAATAAATAAATAAACTACAAGCCAGTTGTGATGGCAGACATTTTTAACTCTAGCACCTGGTAGGTGGAGGCAGGAGAATCACAAGTTCAAGGCCAGTCTGAGCTACAAGAGATCTTATCATAACTAATAGGGCTGAGGACAGACTCGGTGGTGAAGGGCCTGCCGGGCAGGCATCAGGACCCACTGAAAAGTTGTGTAGTAACCTTCCTGTAATCTGGTGCTGGGGGGAGGCAGAGCCAGGAGGATCCCTGAGACTCACTGGCCAAACAGTCTAGCCAACTGGTGAGCTCCAGGTTCAGTGAGAGACCCTACCCCAAAACAAGCTGAAAAGAGAGGAAGATGCCCAGTGTCGAGTTCTGCGGGCTCTTCTTTTTGCTTTTCTTTTTGTGGTACCTGGGAATTAAACTCTGAGCTTCGGGCATGCAAGGCTAGCACTCTACCACTAAGCTCCATCCCCAGCCCTCAGGACGACATGATGCCCACCTCTGGCTGACACACACACATGAACACACAGACACACACACACACACACACACACGATAAATAAACAAAATCCAAGCTCCCAGCCACAGTACACGGGCCCAGCAAGTGTTCCTTATCACACACTGGCCTCAGTTTCCCTTTAGTTCCCTTAAAGCCCACAAGCTGTCGCAGAGCCCTCGCCCACAGTGCTTAGTCCACTGGGAAAGCCTTGGTCCCTCTCTCTTCACGTGATTGAAAGGCCACTCACTGGAAAATGTGTCATCTGATTACACCACACATCCCACTCTGAATACCCACTTTTTGACAGTTTTTAGGCCTTAGCATGAGCAGCTGTGCTCACAGAGCTGTGGTTCACAAGTGACCTGCCCCACCAAACCTCGTAAGCCAGGAGCCTGGTCCCTGTGTGGCAGTGTGGAAATGGCAGAACCTTTATGACACGGTGCCCGGTGTGTGGTCACTAGATGCTCCTGGAAAATTAATGTTGTTGTTAGGGAACCCAGGTTGGTTCTCCAGAGTGAGTTGTTATACAAAAAAAGCAAGCAGGCCCCAGAATCCCTCCGACGTCCCATGGTTGTGCCATCTCTCCCTCTTTCATCAGCTCCACACACCAGGAAGTCCTCAACATCAGTCTCCGAACCTGAGCTAAATGCTCCTTCCTTCCTTTACCAAGTACCCAGCCTCCACTGTTTTGTTATAGCAAGAGAAAAGGGACTAAGACCCGTCATTTACCTGTCTCTCTGGCTGCTGCGACGGCAGCTGAGCAGTTCTATTTTATACGTGGGCGCATGAGTGAACAATGAACCACACAGCACAGGACCTAACAGCAAACTTCAAGCTAATGTAATTATGCGAACTTGTTAGATGACTTCAGTCAGTCTCTTTAAGATAACTTATCTTCCAAACCTGTCACAACAACACCATCTGAGAGCCAGTGGGGGAAGTGCGGCGCTGAACACAACAACAGATTCACAGCACAGCCTCAAATCTGGAAGCCGATTCTCCTTCCCAGCATTTTTTTAAGGTACTTAAGTATCAGCCGTCTTCACACCAGATGACACCACAGATCCTTCCAGATTGAACAGCTCATGACAACATGTCAACACTCACACAACACTCTCTCCTGCCTTGTGTTGGCAAATACTGATGTCTCCATGAACCCTACCCTACTCGGATGATAAACCTCATCTCTAGGAATTGATGTCACAGGTACTCAGGAGCAAACCAAGCACATTCACACAAGGCTCAAAGGAACGTGGCCCCCAAGACAGTCCGTGCGCCTCTGCTCCCCGAGAAGGGGTTTTCTATGCCTGCTCATCAGGGAAGTATGTGTAGTTAGGAATAAAGGAACACAGTTATAGCAGCACAGGCCTGTGACCATAGCTCTTGGGAGGCTGAAGCAGGAGGACCAGGAGCTCAAAGCCAACCTTGGCTACATAGTTTGAGGCCAGCTTGGGCTACATGAGACCCTGAGAAAGAAAGAAAAAGAGAGGAAGGGAAGGGGAATGGAGTGGGGAGGGAGGGTAAAGACAGTGGCACCCCACAGGGCTCTGCCCTGGACCACACCTTTCAAAGCTGTTGCTACTCCCTCCGGGGGCTCCCCCAAACCCTCCGGGCTCCCAGTGATCTTCAGGAAAAGCCCTGCTGCCTTTAGTAGCCACCTGACCCTTTCCTGTCCTCTTCCCTGGCTCCTTCCCAGCTTCTGGCTACATCTCATCTCTTGCCACATACCACCCACTTTCAGTTCTAGAACTAAAGTCCATCTTCCTTCAGAGCCCTCTCCCAGCATACCTTCCGCAGACCCTCCCACCAAGGTCTGAAAGGCTCCAGTGCCCCTTCAAGAACCAGTTAGGTGAACTAGGCACAGGCCACAAGACAATCTCCACACTCACCTCTGCTGAGGCTCTTCTCACAGGAAATCAGAGTGTACTGCTAACTAGGGGTTGGGCTAAAGCTCAGTGGTCAGAGTGCTCACCCGGCCTGCACGAGCCCTGGGTTCAATCCCCAGCACTGTATGAGCTGGGCACAGTGGTGGGTCTGCAACTTCAACCCTCAGGAGGTGGAGGCAGGAGGAGCAGAAGTTTGGGGCTCGGCTACACAGTGAGTTTGTCTTCGAAAAACAAAGGACCTACAGGCGGGAGGAGAGCGCTCAAACGTCCATTAGCAGCTACACACACTTTCAGCTTAATGGAACATTCTGTAGCGTGCTACTCACATGGGAAACTATCTCTCGTAGCTTTAGAGAGATTATGTCCCCTTACACCCTCTGTCTTCTGTATTCCATTAGGAAGGGCCCTTGCTAGAAGAAGTGAGGGGACCCTCATCCCACAAATGCTCCCTAAGTTACAGTGGGCAGCTGTCAAGTGGGCAGAGGGCGGAGCACACCCCAACACATGGTGATTTCGCCTCAAGCTCTATCTACACTAGGCACCAAGGTCACTCATCTGGCTGATACCCTTCAGATGAAATCCTCTGGCTCGAGATCAATCACCATCAATACAGCCCTGATCTGAGGTCAGAATCACACAAACACGCAGGGAACAGCCGAGGAAGCCGGCCCCGCTCTGGCACCATCTCCATGCCCAGGGAAGGTACAAACCCACGGCTCCTCCGTTTCAATCCGATTACCTCGTTGGCCAGACCTGACAACTGTTCTCCACCTACTTCGTGGCTCTTCTTGTGAAGGGTCTCAGCCGTCACACAACAATTCTCTACAGGCTGTGAGTAGGTACACCAGTGCATGACAGACACACCCCACAGTGTACAGCACACACGACAGTCACACACACTGTGTTGCCCAAATAGTATATATGTATGGTGGGTGTGAGTACACACCAGTACAATGCACAGGGCTCTAACAACTGTCTTTTTAGCCCTCTGGGTTTCTTTACAGTTAACTTTAAAAGCCTGGTATCATGGCACAAGCCTGTCATCCAGCACCTAGAGGTGGAGGCAGGTAAACCGGGAGTTCAAGGTCATCAATACTGGAGTCCAGCCTGAGCGACATCTGGAGTCCAGCCTGAGTGACATAAGACTATCTCAGATTGCTGAATGTGAATTGCTGCAGGGAATGTGAAGACAGAAAGGTCTAGCTCTCTAAGGTGCTCCCCATTCCTGGGACCCCTGGAACAGCCAGTGCCAGCAGGGGACAGCAGGGACACCCTGCTGAAAGAGCAGGGCTGTGGAGAACATCCAGTCACCAGGAGACTCCAGCAGCCAGCCCGGCCAGCACGGCCACATAACTTCCTGTCTCTGAACAAGGGCTACTCAAAGGAAGTAATAATGTGGGGGAGGGGGCATAAAATGAGCTATTAATTTGTAAAAGATTTAGGAAGTGTTCCAGGCAGCTGTTAAGCAGGAGCCACAAGGGAGCTGGTGACTGGCCCGCTTTCCTTTCAGCCCTGTCCTCCTCAAGCCAACCCCTGTAAAACTTACTACACGTGCCTCCTCCCAGCCGCAGCCTCCGTCACCCCTGGAGGTCACTCCCTGGGAATCAAGCAAGGGGCCCACTCCTCCCCCAAACTTGTCCCTCACTTATACAGAGAGGTGGGCAGGCCAGAGGGAAGGAGAGGGAACTAACATTTCCAGTTACCCCGGCTTCTTTAAAAATGTTATAACAGCAATTATTCACCCGTATTCTAAGGCTGCTTTGTTTTGTTGCCACAGTCTAGCTACCCAGGCCAGGCTAGCCTTGAACTCAAAAGCCTCTTGTCCTAGCTTCCTAACTGCTGGGATTTCAGGTGCACACCACTATGCCCACCTTCATTCCCAGGCTTTTGTTTGGAGATTTTGTTTTGTTTTATTGAGGCTGGGTCTCACTGTGTAACCCAGGCTGGATTGGAGCTGTGTAGCACAGACTAGCCTCAAAGCTGTGGTACTCATTCTACCTTACCCTCCCAAGTGTGGGGACTACAACCGTGCACCACCACAGCTACTTTTTATTCTGGGTCTTAAAGCAAGACCCATGTCCCTGACCAGTCAGCCCCAGATGTCCAATCTCCATCGACAATTGTTTGAACATAACAATACACATGAGTTCAGATTGACAGGGTACTTGGCCAATCTACATTCAGGAAGCTATAAAGAACATACTGAGATTCAGTATTTACAAAATCTGCAGCAATTATGACACTCAGGAAAATATTCCACACAAGTTCTTAGCTTTTAGGAATCATCCATTCCTTGAGAAATCTAGTAATCTCCATGGGCTCCAGAAAAAGAATAAACATTAAATTTGCACATGTGGCTCAGGAGGTTAATGGGCCCTAGAGCTGGATAGTTAGTCTGAAAAAACAACTCACCTTTCTGAGCACCCAGCCCCCGACCAAAGCCCTGGATCCTCCCCTAATTAGCTCTGCCAGATTTATACACTCTTCCTTTTAAGGAAACAAAGCCCTCTGAAATTAGCATAATTTTCAGTATCAAAGAGCATAGATTAGACAAATGCATGCTAATGTGCCCTGTAAAACCTGCCCTAAATTATTACACTAAATTACTGCCACACATCAACCAAAAAAACTGATTTTTTTTTTTTTTTTTTTTTCTGGTAAAATAATGACTGTTGGCAGGGGGGGGGGGCGCACACCTTTAATCCTAGCACTCAGGAAGCAGAGGCATGTAGGTCTCTGAGTTCAAAGCCAGCCTACATAGTGAGACCCTGTCTCAAATAAAAGGGGGGCGGGGAGCAGTGCAAGTGCAGCTTCTGAGTCCTCTTTCTCTCTGAATCCCAAATTAATTCAATGTAGCCCAGTGTAGCAACTGATCTATATTAGGTGATTGGTAGTGTTTGGGTAATGATACTCCAGCCTCTTACTGTTCTGGAGCTTTCTAACTCTTCAGCATACATAATAGAACTTATGGAGACAAAAAATGGGGGTACTTGGGGAATTGGGGAAAATTTAGGGGGGCTATGATCAAGATATATTGTATACATGTATGAAACTATCAGGCCATGAGAAGCCAAGGCTGGCTGGGAAAGAGTTCTAAGATGAAGGAGAGCATCTCAGTCAGTCTAATTAGGTTACTCCACACGTAAGCTGGGGCTTCTGACCTAGTGGGACTCTAAAAAGAGCCTATGTTCTCCAGGGTTTCAAAGGCGCCTCCTTGACTTCCCTTTCCCGCCTTACATAAAACTGACTCAAGAGAACCCAAAGAGCCCAGTCTCACATAAATGCATTTTCCAAATTTTGGTATTCAATGAATGAGACTTATCCTAAGTAGGGGGGAAGTCCAGCTCCCACTTCAGGTCCAGAGAAAAGGACCACTTTCCCTTTTCCGGGATTGCATCTGTGGCCCTCCTCCAGGGAAGAAACGACTAAACCCTCCCAGCCCCACCCCCACCCCACGCTGCACCCACACAGAACATCCTTGGAAGGGACCTCAGAAAAACTTCTTTCTCCAAATCCTGAACTTCACCATTTGTTAGAGGTTTACGGCAAAGGAGGGAGAGCTGGCTGAGGAACTCGGTCTCCTCCCTCTAAGAGGCACAATCTTGAGAGGTATGGGGCAGAGAAAAAGAAATCAAAAAAGGCTCTGCACGGCCTGTGGCCACATCACATTTCCAGGGCAAGGGAAGCTCTGTTGGGGGTGGGAAGTCCTGTTCCTGAGTATGTAAGGGAGTGTGTGCACACGTTTGTGCAAAAGCTGGAGTCTGACAGTGAGTATTCTATAGTACCCTGTCTTGTTTTTGAGACAGGGCCCCCTGAACCTGGAGCTCACCCATTCAGCTAGTAGACTGGCTGGTCAGCAAGCTCCTGTCTCCACACAGAGCTGGGACTACAGCCACATGTGCCCCAGTCAGCTTTTCACAGAGCTGCTGGGGCACTGAACTCACTTCATGCTTCTCAGCAAGCATTTCACTGGCTGAGTCATCTCCCCCAGCCATGTTAGGTTTTACTTTGCTTTGTCCTTGAAACAAGGTTATCTCATGTAGCCCTGGCTGGCCTAAAAGTCAGGGCAATCCTCCTGCCTCAGCACCCCTGAGGGACTAGGACCTAGCCATATTTTGGGGACAGGTCAATAGACAGAGAAAGGGCCACTGATGAGTAATTGCGATGGCACAGATTGGTCTTCCTGCTCTGAGGCAAAGGTATGGGAGCTCC
>NW_008337055.1:1209861-1210541 GCF_000622305.1 Nannospalax galili
TCTGACACCAGAGACCAGCCTGCTCCAGCTGGGCGGGGGGCGGAGGGGGCTACATGGGGACAGGCAAGTCCCGGGACACACAGGGGATGCCCCAGCCATGAGAGTGAGAGCAGAAAACAAAGGAACACACTTTATTCTGTGAACTGTCCCAGGTCCCAAGAGGAACTTGAGAAAGTGAACAAGAACAGGGTTCTGGAAACATAAGCCAGATGTGGTGGCACACGCCTGTGATGCCAGGACTGAGGAGGCGCCAAGATCACACCACCACGAGTTTAGGGCCAGCCTGGACTATAGAATGAAACCCTTGTCAAAAAAGGGGAGCAAGGAACAGAACAAGACAGGCTGAGCTACATAGTGAAAGCTGGGGGTGGGGGGCAGGCTCAGGGTGTCCCTTGAACGGCAGCATATAATCACCTATGGCACAGCGCAGCTCCTGGACACGGCTCATGGACTAGACATCCCTGTTCTGGGGCAAGGCTGAGATTCTCTTTTAACAGGTGGTGCTGACTGACTGTGGACCACAGTTTGAACATCAAAGGCCTACAAAATTCTGTTGTCTCTAGTCTGAGTGATGACAGGCAAAGTGAGAGAACAGACTAATCCAATCTAGCCAGGCCATGGATTTCAGGGAAGAGAACCTCCATCTGGTCTGTGACGAGGCCCTGAAAGGAAAGTGTTCG
>NW_008337055.1:1211403-1217320 GCF_000622305.1 Nannospalax galili
AAGCATGCCTTCTGTGCCCTTGACTGCAGACACAGTGTGATGAGCTGTTCCAGGCTCCTGTTGTTGTAATTTCCCCTGTAGTGACGGACTGTAATTAGTTGTGTAACTGTGAGATAAAATAAGCCCTTTCTCTCCCAGGTTGCTTCCTTTTTTATGCGTATGAGTGTCTCACCTGCACATACGTATGTGCACCATGTACATGCAGGACCCACAGAGGCCAGAAGAGGGCGTCAGATCCCCTAGAACTAGAGTTACAGATGGTTGTTAACCACCATGTTGTGCTGGGAATTGAACCCAGGTTCTCTGCAAGAGCAGCCAGTGTTCTTAACCGCTAGGCCATCTCTCTAGTCCCTAGTCAGGGTATTTTATCACAGCAACAAAATAGAACTGGAAGAAATGCTTACCAAAAGCAGGGCTGGAAGGCTACGCAGAATTGGGCTGACGTGGGTGCAAAGGTCTCAGTGCACCACACGGTCTGAGCCAGCATTCATGTTCTGTATAACCCTGGGATGCCACCCGAAGCCTCAGCTCCCACTGAAAGGGATGATGGGACCCACCTCAGCAGCCACAGGGGTTACAATACAGACACAACACATTACTGGCCTCTGCGTCGAGCTGGCTGTCTCGATCTCTATTCTGCAGAGCAGACTCCTGCTGTATCATTCTATGATAACCCATGAAAGGTTTCCAGTCCCTCTCAGTGTCTGCTGCTACTTAAGTCTAAAGCGAATCAGCATATACAGTAAAACCTTAAAATGTCAGCAAAATCTAAGCAGCCTAAAAATAGAAGGGCTTAGGAGGCATTTATTTGGGAGGAGCAGTGAAAGTGATTTGGTTTGGGTTTTGAGACAGGGTTTCATTCTGTAGCCCAAGCTGGCCTCCAACCTGCACTCCTCCTGCCTTAGCCTCTGAGCCTCCAGAGTGTTGGGAGTACAGGCGTGCACTCCCATGCCTGGCTGCTGGTTTGCTTAGTAAGACCAAGTGAGTATGGAGCTGAGACAGATCAGTGCTGGCAGCAGGGTTGCATACACTGTGACCCCAGCACTCGGGAGGCTGAGGCAGGAGGATTGCCAAGAGTTCAAGGCTTGTTTGGACTAGGGTAGTGAGTTGGCCAGCCTGCACTAAAGATGAAGCAGGTGCATAAGCCAGGATATAACATGGATGAACAGACCAGACAGCCACAGAGGGTGAATAAAGTTTAGCTGAGCTCCCCTCCCTCTCCCTCTGTGTCTGTCTGATTTTTTTTTTTTTTTTTTTCTGTCTTTTCAAAACAAGGTCTCCCTGTAGCTCCAGCTGACTTGGAACTCACTATGTAGATCAGGTTGGCCTCAGACTCACAGAGATCCGCCTGCCTGTGCTGGGACTAAAGGTGTAGGCCACCATGCCCGGCTCAATGTCTATCTGATTTTTAAAAATAAACTGTCTTTAAAGTTCAGGCAGAAAAAAGGTGAGATGGCTCAGTGAGTAAGGGCAATTGCCACCAAGCCTGACAACTTTAAGTTCGATCCTCAGGACCCACGTGGTAAAAGGAGAGAACTAATACCCACAAGTTGTCCTCTGACCCCCACACACGTACCATGGCACAATCCACAGAGGATGGGGTAAAAGGCTAGCTGCCATAGAGGGGCACCATTGGACACAGTTATCTCAAGTTCAAAGTGTCTGTTTTTTCAAAAAATCCACTCCTTCTGTCTCTATCAAATAGTCACCTTTAAAAACAAATGCAGCAGTTTAGAGAGCTTGCTGCTCTTCCAGAGGACCCAAGTTGGGTCCCCAACACCCATGTTTTCTGACTCACAACCAGCTCCAGGGGATCCAATGCCCTCTTCTGGCCTCTGTGGGCACTGCACATACATGGCATACACACAAATAAAAATAAATAAATCTTGGGGCCAGAGAGACAGCTCAGTGGTTAAAAGCACTTGCTGCTCTTGCAAAGGATCCGGATTTGGTTTCCAGTACCCTCATGGTGGTTCAAAACTGTAAGTTCAGATCCAGGAGATCCAATGCCTTCCTCTGGCTCACAAGGACACTCAGAATGGACCTGGTACACATACATACATACATGCAGGTAAAACATTCACACACACAAAAATATATAAGTATTTTTTAATCTGAAGATTAAAACACATACATTGTGTAAGCCAGCATCACAGCTCACACCTTGAACTCCAGCACTAAGCACTCTGGAGGCTCAGGCAGGAGGACTGCCTCAGGTTCTGGGCCAGCCTGGGCTATAGTATGAGACTCTGTCTCAAATAGATCCAAAACAAAACAACTGCTGGTCCAGGTAAAGATCTTAGAAATGTTCCCAACATTCACATGCACATCATTAAACATCTACAATGGCCTTGTACCCATGCATATGACAGACTTCTGACTGATTAACTGTGGGCCCTGGGCAAGGAGCCCTGTTCCCAGGCCCTGTCCTGTCTCACAGGCCCTCTCCCCTGTTCCCTATCCCCAGTCCCCCGATCATTCTGACACCACAGGCCTTTGGGACCCTAAGCCACCTGCAGGCCAGTATCACACCCCACAACCTTCCACAGCTACTGTAGCCTTAGCTTCACATACTCAGTACACACTAGCACTAAGGATAAGAAAGGAAGTCCAGTGCAGAGGCACACACCTGTAATCCCAACATGTGGATGGTGGATGCAGGGAGATCAAGAATCAAGAGTTCAAGGCCAGTCTGGCCACATTATAAGTTCAAGGCCAGCCTGGGCTACATAAGATCCTGTCTCAAAAAACCGAAACAGTAAAAAAAAAAGTATCATGAACAGGAAACAAGCCACCAGGAAGACAAGACAGTGGGCAGGAGCCAGGACTCCTGCTAACCTGTGAGGGAGCCGTGCCCTGGGCAGGCTACAGGCCAGGCACAGGAAGGGGCGGGCCTGAGGAGTGGTGCCTTTCCCTCCTGGGCAGAGCTGCAGGTTAGCCTTCACTTTCCAATCATTCTCCTACTCCTAAAGATGATCGTGCCCACTAACAGAGACGGGGTTTGTTCTGTTTTGTTTTGTATATACTCCAAGCTAAAATGGCAAGGGCTCCCCAGATCCGCTGAGTTCCTTCAGGATGTAGTAGGAAAGGAAGCCTCAGTTCAACACGGGCCTGTAGCAGCTATAGAAGGTGGGCCCAGGTCCCTGAAGACCTGTACAAAAGCAAAGACTTCTGTTCCCACGCACCGGCTGCACCCCAGTCACGCAAAGGAGATTGCAAGGAAGGGGGACACTACCGAGCTCAGCTACCTGCCCCCTCCAGTGACACAAACCTCACAACCCTCAATGTGCCCCGGGTCCTGTTCATTCTCAGTGAAAAAAGACAAAAGTCATTTGAAGGATCAGGGTGGACAATTCCAAAGGCTACCCCAGTTATGCCAAGTGACAAAAACGTGAATAAATACACTCTAAATTTCTAAAATCGAGCACAGTGGAATTCCCCTCCTGTAAACCTCAGCAACTGGGAGGGTTGAGGCTGGACAGGATTGCCACAAATTTGAGGTTAGCATGGGCCATATAGTGAGCTCCAGGCCAGCATGAGCTACAGAGGGAGACTGTCACAAAAAGAGAAACCAAGTCTCCACTCAGGAGTTGAATCTCCCAACCTAGTAAGTGACTTCAACTGAAGACACTGCACATCTGAATTTAAAAAGAGAGTCAAATTCCTGATTTATTGTGGGTGTTGGCCCTCAGGAAAATTTGCTTTCTCACATTTGTCGAATTTCGCCTGCACAAGGGCTTATGTTGTGCAACGTGCTGGCTAATGTCCTAGGGAGAGAAAGGGAAATGGGTGTGGGCGGAGGGGAGAGTGCCTAAAACTTGGAAATCACCCTCCACATCTGAACCTCTGAACGGCTCTCAGGTCCCTGTTTTGGGGGACACTCTCACCAACACAAACAGAACTGCAGTAAGTTCATGACACTGGAAATCTGGCTTCTGCGAGGATGCTGCAGAAAGCCCCATAAGGGAACTGGAGAGAGATGGCTCAGC
The DNA here is from genome assembly GCF_000622305.1 of Nannospalax galili. Taxonomy (NCBI): domain Eukaryota; kingdom Metazoa; phylum Chordata; class Mammalia; order Rodentia; family Spalacidae; genus Nannospalax; species Nannospalax galili. The sequence continues at coordinate 1,215,393 of NW_008337055.1, forward strand.
AGGTAAGAGCACTGGTTGCTCTTGCAGAGGACCTGGGTTCAATTCCCAGCACCCACATGGCAGCTAACAACCACCCATAACTCTAGTTGCAGGGAAATTCGATACCTTCTTCTCACCACGGGCATTACACAACACAAGTGCACTCACATACACGCAGGCAATACACGGACGGGCATTGCACAACACAGGTGCACTCACATACACACAGGCAATACAGTCATACACATAAAATAAAAAATAATTTTTTTACAGCCCCAGAAAGCTGGGGATGGAGCTAAGAGGTGTGGATGGGACAGAAAAGGGCTCACCCTCACCTTGGTGAGATATCTTACTTTGAGAGAATTTGCCTTGAGCCAGATGTGATGGCACACACCTGTGATTCCAAGCACTTAGGAGGTGGAGGCAGGAGGATTGCCACAAGTTCAAGGCCAGCCTAACATGGCAGCTAACAACCACCCATAACTCTAGTTGCAGGGAAATTCGATACCTTCTTCTCACCACGGGCATTACACAACACAAGTGCACTCACATACACGCAGGCAATACACGGACGGGCATTGCACAACACAGGTGCACTCACATACACACAGGCAATACAGTCATACACATAAAATAAAAAATAATTTTTTTACAGCCCCAGAAAGCTGGGGATGGAGCTAAGAGGTGTGGATGGGACAGAAAAGGGCTCACCCTCACCTTGGTGAGATATCTTACTTTGAGAGAATTTGCCTTGAGCCAGATGTGATGGCACACACCTGTGATTCCAAGCACTTAGGAGGTGGAGGCAGGAGGATTGCCACAAGTTCAAGGCCAGCCTAACAAGACCCTGTCTCAAAAAAAAAAAAAAAAAAATTTAGAATGCATTTAACAACTAATGGCCTGGGTTGAATTTCCAGTCTTACCTCTCCCTGTTACTCTCCTTGTTGGAACCATCCAGGCAGGAATAAAACATTCTAAAGTGACCGCTGTGCCCCTCCTCTGTCTATCACTGAACCCCAGGAACTGTAGTTCCTCGGGAATGCTGGGAGAAGGAAGGAACCAGAAGCCTAGGACCAGCCAGGAGGAGCTTGTCTCCAGGAAGAGATTTCAGAGCTTGCAGGGGAGCTGGACCGAGGCTACGGTGGGCAGGCCACACCTCGACCAGGCACCAGTGCCTCTCCCCTCTGTTCCAACCTAAACCTCGTGTCAGGACCCCTGAACACGGTGTTGGTGGGGAGGGGTCCCCAGCCACCGTGTTCTTCTTCCTAGCCCTCCACATTAAAGAACGGTCTGCTTTTCACTCTTACTTATCTAACTGGTTTACTGAGGATTGGACTGTGGCAGAGCCTAGCATGTTAGGAACTGAACAACTCCAGTGACATTGTTACCTGGTACCCGTGGAGGCACAGCGTACACGAGATGCTCTAAGACAATCAAGCACTCCACTTTGCCACCTGGGCAGGGCCTCCTGTGACGAAACCAGAGCCCAGGAAGCAGGGATGAGGGTGGGAGGCAGCGTCTTCAACAACGTCTAAAGGAAACGTTCCACACCAGGACCACAGCCCCTCTGAGATCAAGCCCCTCCACTCCACTGTGACTCGACCTGATGACCACTAACTGAACCACTTCTGGTAGTCACCTCATCTCTCAGGTGTGTGCGGGAGAGGAGACGCCTCACAATACAGCCATAGAAACTTTCAGAAGAGAGAGGGAAGCCATGCCGTATCAGGGTGGAAGTAGAAATGGGGATGACAGAGGTCCAGCTCCGTCCCTCACAGCCTGGGGCAACACTGGAGCTTCCTGGGCTCCCCATGCCTGGCATCCCATGCTGAGACCTCAGAGTGAACTTCCTCCACCCAGGCATGGGGCGTGAGCCTCTAACTTCTTCTACCCAGGAGGAAGACTTGAGTCAGGAATCCCAGGCAAGCTGGGAGGGAGGGAGGGAGGGG
>NW_008337055.1:1217439-1229187 GCF_000622305.1 Nannospalax galili
ACCAGCATTTTCAAAGGATCTTCAAATCCCTGGCTCCTCTTCTTGCAACCCTCCCTCTCCTGGTGGGTATGTTCCAGGCTCCACACTGATCGTCCACAGCCCTTCCCTGGTAATCTCCAGGACAGCAGTGTACGCGCAGCTCTGACTGCAACCCACACGCAGAGCACATCCTCCACAGCCGTGCTCACTACCTGCTCACACAGAACTGACGGAAGCTGCTTTCACAGAGCATACCTACTTCTCATCAGCTGCTCCCTCACACTTATTTTAGTTAAGGTTGGCCTTGACTCACTAAGCAGATTTCACAATCCATCAATGGATGGTGACTTACGGCTGGAAAAACTCGGATTCAAACTTGCAAGTTTCAGTTGGATGTGCATCCTCACCAGCAGCCTCCAGGTCCCCTGAATGCGGCCCACATATCCCCTTTTCACACTCCCACAGCCTCTAACCCTCTCCATCACTCCATGGTGCCACAGTCTACATCTGAGAGATGAGTGTATCTAGGGAGCCCGAGAGAAGGGAACATGTATGAGGGGAGGGGCACGCATGTGGAGGCCGGGGGCAGCTTCGGCCAGGAGGGTCCCAGGGACTGAACTCAGGTGGTCAGCCTTGGTGGCAAGCCCCTCACCCACTGAGCCATCTTGCCAGCCCCAGGCAAGAGCTTCTCTCTACATGGTCTTTCATAGTAGGAGTACTCACGAGTTCAAAAGGAGGAAACAACTGAAATGTCCATAAACAGATCAGTGGACACACGAAATGCGGCACATCCACTTTTATTTGGCCATAAGTAAGGAGCGGAGTACTGAGACCCACTTCCACGTGAATAAACCTTGGAAATATGAGGCCTCACAAATATGAGGCCATTATACACATCGGCCACAAAGGCCACTTGCGTCCTGTGTACATGAAATACCCAGATGAGGCTGATCTGAATGGACGGGAAGCAGATCAGAGTGTGCCAGATGCTGAGAAAAGACTGAGGATTAGGGGTGAGAAGTAGAGGACTCGGGGTCTCCTTCAGGAGGCAAAACAGCACTAGAATTGACGGAGGTGCTGGATGTGGGATTCTGTGAACGTGCTGGTACTCAAACACTTTAAAGTCATGGGTCTGATAGTCCAGGAATCGCAACCTTAATAAAGCTGGGTTTTAAAGGGAAGAATGAGTGTCAAGCAAAGGAATTCATTCTGACTTCATTTCATACGTTCACAAGGCCAAGCTAAGTGGCCCACGTGCCCACACTGGGGAGGTGAAATCGGGCCAGTTCCACTACCTGAGATGCTGTCTCCAAAAGCCAAAAGTAAGCTAGGAACCTCTGAGTTTGAAGCCAGCCTGTTCTACGGAGTGAGTTCCTAGCCAGCCAAAGCTACATAGTGAGACTCTGTCTCAAATAACAATAACGATGGCGACAGGACAGCTGAAGTTCACTCATGATCAAGTTAACACCAGAAGACAAAAGAAATACAGACTTAGCCAGGTGCAGTGGCACACACCTTTAATCCAGTGCTCCCAAGGAGTTCAAGGCCAGCCTGGTCTACATAGTGAGTTCCAGGCCAGCTGGGGCTACAGGGAGACCCTGTCTCAAAAAGACCAAAAAGAAAGAGAAAAGAAATACAGACTTAGGTTTCCTTGAGGGAATCGAAGAACTGAAAAGCAACACAGTGATGCTTCTGTGAATAGAAACCTGTAAATTTTACCATGTGGAATATGTGGCTTAACAAGCCTGTTTCAGCCTGAGCATTGCAGGATGACTATCCCACTCACCATCTTACGGATGTGTTGAAAGCCAACATCCCCCGCCACTTGCAAGGCATAGTCACTATAACTAAGTGGACATACTTCTCTCCCTTTGGTTTGTAAGACAGGTATTATGTAGTCAAAGCTGGCCTTGAGCTCACTGTGTAGCAGAGGCTGGCCTTGAATTCCTGATCCTCGGGCCTCCACCTCCCAGGTGCTGAGAACAGACAGCTCCTGTCCCAGGGGATAAAAATTTCCAATAGCTACTAAAAACAAACCAGCAACTACTATAATCTACCTTTCACCTACTCTTCATCTCACACAAAAAAACTGGTTTTAAATTACAGACTTAAGGCAGGCATGGTGTGTATGCCTATAATCTAAGCAATTGGGAAGCAGAAGCAGGAGGATTGCTACAAGTTCCAAGCCAGCCTGTACCTCACAGTGAAATCACATCTGAAAAAGAAAACTAGCAAATTTCAAAGCTGCCAGCAAGGCCGAGTGTAAACAGGGGAGGGGCAAGACAGCACAGAGCCACCCTGAAAATACTGCTCCCGTCCCTTACTGTTCAGGCTCCCGGAGGAAGCTGGCCTCCATGTCTGAATACTTCTGTTTACTCCCTTCTCAATGTTTATTTTTAATAGCAGGAGTACTTCCCATTCTGTAGCCAAAAAAAATTAACAGATGACATCACATCTTAAATTTATCAAGACAAAACCAAAGCATTTCTTATAAACATCTTTTAAATAATGTTTTAGAGTTATGTTGTCTAATAAACATATCAACTGCTGCATAAGCTACTAAAAGAAAGTGATCAAAGTTAAAGAAATACAGATCAGGTTGAGGAACATCTAAAAAAGTGGGGCACTCACAGTACCCAAACACTGACGTGTAATGAATAAACAGAAATTTCCATGACATAACTAAAACACATGACAATCTGTTTACTCTCTAGTTGAAAACTCCAAGTGTTTGATAAATACATGAGGACATTTCTTGCAAGCACAGTTACTGTTGCTCAGTTTTTAAAATGACCAGGACAAGACAGAAGGCAGCTTACTGGTTCCTGTTGATTCTGCAAGTCCTATATGATCAGCAACTCCTCAGACTCACAAAAAGAACAGAGAGCAGTGACTGGGACCAACCCCAGTCCCATGATGCTCACAACACTGTCTACTGTTGCCAACAGTGAAAGCAACCCGTGTGTACCTGAGGATGAATGAACCACAGTATACAATCACGCAGTGCCACAAGAAGCCTCAGCGGGTAAAAGCACTTGCTACACAAGCCTGCTGACCTTCATTCAATCCCAGAACTCATATAAAGGTAGAAAGAGAGACTCGACTCCCACAAGTTGTATTCTGACCTCCACACACTCACTGTGGCTCAGATACACCCTAGCATACACACACCTGCATTCACACACACACATCATGCACATACATATACAATGTGGTGGTGCACGCCTTTAATCCCAGCACTTGGGAGGCAGAGGCAGGCGGATCTTTGTGAGTTCAAGGCCAGCCTGGTCTACATAGTGAGTTCCAGGACAGCTAGGGCTACAGGGAGACCCTGTCTCAAAAAGACAAAAAAAAAAAAAAATTAGAGAAGGAAAGAAAGCTGTGTGTACATAAACAATTATTATTCAGTCTAAAAGATTGAATTTCTAATATGTGCTGGAATCAACCTTTTCATTATGCGTTATGCTCGAGCCAAGTATGGAGGCCCAGAAGCAGGAGAATTGCCACAAGTTTGAGGTTGGCCTAGATTACAGAGACCCTCCCTCAAAAAATACAAAGGAAAGGAGAGATAAACTATTATGCCAAATAAAATATGCCAGACATAAAAGGCCACATAATGTATAAGTCCGTTCATATGAGGTGCTCAGATTAAACCTATCCACAGAAATTAAGAGCATCTCAGCAGTCACCAGTGTCAGGGAGGGGAACGGGGAGTCAGTGCTGAAAGGGCTCAGAGTTCCTGTTTAAAAAGATGAAAACATGCTCTTGTGTCCTGTGCCTGTTTGAAGATGTGCGAGCTTAGCTTCTGCTCCTCCTCTAGCCACCTCTGCCTCTGTGCCTCCCTGCCATGCCATCCTGCCCCTTTGGAACCGCAAGCTTAAATGAACTCTTCCTTCTAAAAGCAGCTACGTGACCACACCACACTGAGCACGCTTTCCGCCCTGAACTGGTTACTTAATACAGCACTAAAAGTCATTCGCTATATGGTTTGGGGGGATTTTTATTTGGGGCTTTGGTTTTTGATGTGGATTTTTGTTTTTGTCTTTTTGAGACAGAGTCTCCCTGTAGCCCCACTATATGGGAGGATTTTTATTTGGGGCTTTGGTTTTTGATGTGGATTTTTGTTTTTGTCTTTTTGAGACAGAGTCTCCCTGTAGCCCCGGCTGGCCAGGAACTCACTATGTAGACCAGGCTGGCCTTGAACTCAGAGATCTGCCTGCCTCTGCCTCCTGGGTACTGGAATTAAAAACATGTGCCACCACGCCTGGCTTGATATGGATTTTTTTAAAAAAGGATAATTGCACTCTACAGCCCAGACTAACCCAGATAGAGCTCACCACCCCCTTACTTCAGCCTCCCCACTGAACAGATCCGTGCTATGGTCACAGTAGCAAATTAGGCCCCCAAAGGGCCTGGGTAGAGACCCCACATTCCATTAGAGCGAGGTCAATCACTAGCCAGGACACCACCCCTGAGGAAGCAGGTTCACCTTAAGTCATGCTAAACAGTTAGGTAAAATACCTAGAGTGTCAATGAGATGGTGGACTTTCCTGGCCCAGAGTCCTCACCCCCTGGAGCAGTAGCAGTAGCTTGTGGGCCAAGCATGCTTTTTCCAACACTCTACACTGCCCTAGTACTTTGGGAGGGGTCTCCCCTCCCCACCAAGTGGCTGCCAGCTCACCATGTCTGACCTCCATAAGGTCTTTAAAACAGCTTTGTTTTTTTTCTTTCTCTGTTCAGTTCTCTTCCTCTGGGCAGCCGCTGGGTCTTACAGCTCACCTGCCTGGAGGTTTTTCTTTTAAACTCTAATAAAATTGCCCTGAAACTTCTGCCTGAGTTCATTCTTAAACTCTTTTATGAAGACTAAGCACCCCAAGAAAGGAATCTGTTTTCCCCCACATCACTACCACACCCAACTTTATTTGTATCATATTAATGGCATGTTTTTTCTATGTAACAAAGTTGTTTTCAAGGGTCAGCAGGGTGGCGCACCTCTAATCCCAGCACTGAATAGGCTGGGACGGGAGAATCATCAGTTTGAGCCTGGACTGAGCTGTATATATTTTTATTCTCTGTCTCTGTCTCTGTCTCTGTCTCTCTCTCTGTCTCTCTCTCTCTCTCTCTGTCATATGTATGCACATGTGCACATAAACACACATATACACATACACACACACATATATATTCTATGTGTGTGCGTGTATGTCACAACGATGCCCATCTTTCTCAATCCACAGGAAAGAAACACTATATTGCTTTATCCTGTACACTCTAGGCTGGCAGGAGCCAGCTATAAAACAACTTGAGACTAAGAAATTATCACCAACCCCTTCAACATAAGCTAAGTAAACTGTGAGTGGGCTAGGCTTGAACTCTTAATCCTCCCGCCTCTGTCTCACCAGAGATGCAATTACAGGGCTACGGTACCACGCCCAGCTGAGAACAGCTCTTAACGCCTAAGACCTCCCTCACTATGAAGCAACTGCCTCAACCTGATGTTAGTTTATCTGTTCCATGGAATTAACAGCCATTAATATGAGGATAAACTTCAGAGGAAAAGTCCACAATTTGCCTGAAAACATGACAAATTATTTATGACTTATCTTTGAAGAGTGAAGAATAGGTAGGAGACTCTGTGTGCTACTGTGGAAGCTCATGTTCAGTGTCAGCCTGATTGAACTTGGAGTCACCTCTGGGCATGACTGTTGGGCTTTTCCTGAATAGATTGGTTGAGGATGGAAGACCCCCTGAATGTAGGCTACACCATCTCAACGGCTGGAGCAGTGGTCCTGGACTAAATAAAAAGGGAGACAAGCGGAAAGCCGGCTGAGCTCCAGCCTCATCTCTCTCTGCTTCCTGACAGCAGACATGGGAGCAGCTGCTGCACGCCAGGGCATTTCTTCCTCACCATGATGGACTATCCCCACAACCATGAGCCAAAAGCAGGCTTCCTTTCCCTGAGCTGCTTCACAGAAAGGAGAAAAGAAACTAATAGGTTCTTGAATTAGCCAAGTCCTTTTCTCCAAAAAGACTAACAGAGCTGCTTCGCACTTACTTTCAAAACATTCTTGGGAGTTTTCACTCAACACTCCTGGCTAAAATTATAGGGCTAAAAAAAATTTCAAAAAGCTATTAGCATTATACCTCAGGGCTTCTATCCTCAAATTCCTGAAACCTGAATGCCTCTTTAAATGTCTATGAATCCTTCCCTGAGGAGACAGACACACAAAGGCCACGGCCTTCCACCACCCAGCAGGGAGAGAATTCTTTCCATAGCAAGATTCAGAAGTGTAAAATCAGAGGCTGGGGATGTGGGTTGAGTGTTAAGAGTGCTGGCCTAGCATGCATGAAACCCTGGGTTCCATTTCCCAGTACTGAATAAAATTGGCCTTGGGGAGCTAAAGAGATGGTTCAGCAGTTAAGAGCACTGATTACTCTTGCAGAGGACCCAGGTGTGATTCCCAGCACCCACATGGCAGCTAACAACCATTCATAACTCCAGTTCCAGGGGATCTGACTCCCAACCTCTTCTGACCTCCATGGGCACGGCACAACACGGGTGCACTTACACACATACAGGCAAAACGCTCATTCACATAAAATAAAAATAATAAATAATAACAAAAAAAGGAAAAACAAAAAAGAATAAATATATAAAAATAAATAAGGGGGCTGGAGAGACAGCTCAGCATTTAAGAACATTGGTTAGTCTTGCAGAAGACCCGGGTTCAAATCCCAGCACCCACATGGCAGTGAACAACTGTCCGTAACTCCAGTTTCAGGGGATCCAACAGCCTCTTCTGTCCTCCACGGGCACTGCACGATATGGCTGCACTTACCTACATGCAGGCAATACACGCATACACATAAAATAAAAATAATAAAAATTTTTAAAGAGTTCCAGGCTAGCCTGGGACACATGGTGAGAGCCTACCTCAAAATACATACATGTTCACACAATTTTATCCCACCAAAGAAATGAGGTGTCACCTCTGAAAACCTAAGAGCAGGAACCTTCTCATGCAATTAGCATAATGGTCTCTGACAGCAGAGGAAGGGACTGAGCTGTGCAGGGGAAGCCAGCCTGTCAGGTGAAAGTCCATCTGATGTCTCTCTCACGCCTTCCCAAGCAGGGAGTAAATCACTCTCTCAGATGAGGTGCAGAAGAGAGGAGCAGGTCACTGAGCTATGATTCACATCCTGAGACAGAGGCAGGAACCCTTCAGGGGGAGGCGGGAGGGGACACGAGCTTGCTCCTTCAGCATCAGGGTAGGTAAACTCTGAGTGATGGAGAGCAGAGCTCAGGCGTTCCTACCGGCTTTCAGACTGCGCTGACCACACTGACTCAGGCAGAGTCCAGTTCAAAGCCTCCCATGGGAGAGCTGGCTGCTCTCCCTGGCCTGCCCCATCTGTTATCGATCCTGCATCTTGCATAAATCTACATTAAAGTTGGGCTATATCAGATGTGGCTGAGTAAGGAAAATCTCCAGTCTTGCAAAACCAGTTTGGGCTTGAACTTTGTACTCAGAGTCTACTGGGAAATGGTCTGAGAATAAAAGACCATCATTAGGGGCAGAATCACTTCGTTAGGAAACAATGAACTGTCTTGGAGCCAGGCCTGGGGGCGTACCCATCATGCCAGCCTCTCGTGGTTGGCATCTGTCATCAACTTGGGTCACCTTGAAAGAGAGTCCTCAACTGGGAGATTGCTTCAGCGGGGTCAGATGTGTGTCACTGAGCTCAGTGGACCGCTTGTGGATTTCATGGTCTCTCCCAGTAAGGAAAGTCCGGGGGATGTCAGATACCACAGTGTTTCATGTAAGAGTCCAAAGAAGTCAGGGAGAGAGGGATATAAGACTGCAGATCCCATCTGCAGCTGCCCAGGTGGGCCTTGAGGGAACTGGAAATACTATTCACGGATAAACTGGTTGAGGAGCTTGGACTCATCTTCAAGCTGAGTAGCCATCCAGCAGCCATCCAGTGACGCCATCTAAATCCCGCTTTTCGTGAACTGCCTCCTTGACACCTCATAGGTCTGTTTATCCAAGAACTTTGACACTGGATCAACAGGATGATGGGAAGGATCTCTATCCAATGCATGCGTTGGAATGAGGCACGAGCTGCAGTGGGCTCCCACACACCTGCCCCTGGGGTTCGGTGCACACGCCCCAGCCCAACCAGGAAAGCCAGAGTGAAAGGGTTCATGGTCACAGCTCCAGAACACATCTAAAAGGAAACCATCTAGCCAGGCATGGGGACACACATCTGTAAGTCCAGCACCTGGGATGCTGAGACAGGAGGATTACTGGGAGTTTGCAGCCGGCATGGGCTATACAGAGAGATCCTGTTTCAAAACAAAAGCAAAAGACACTGAGGGGCCTTCCAGGTGAGATGGCAGACCAGAGATCGCCTCTGTGAGTGCGGACCAGAGATCGCCTCTGTGAGTGGAGACCAGAGATCGTCTCTGTGAGTGCAGACCAGAGATCGCCTCTGTGAGTGGAGACCGGAGATCATCTCTGTGAGTGCGGACCAGAGATCGCCTCTGTGAGTGGAGACCAGAGATCGTCTCTGTGAGTGCAGACCAGAGATCGCCTCTGTGAGTGGAGACCGGAGATCATCTCTGTGAGTGCGGACCAGAGATCGCCTCTGTGAGTGCGGACCAGAGATCGCCTCTGTGAGTGCGGACCAGAGATCGTCTCTGTGAGTGCGGACCAGAGATCGTCTCTGTGAGTGCGGACCAGAGATCTCCTCTGTGTGTGCGGACCAGAGATCGCCTCTGTGAGTGCGGACCAGAGATCATCTCTGTGAGTGCGGACCAGAGATCGCCTCTGAGTGCAGACCAGAGATCGCCTCTGTGTGAACCTCGGTGTGAACGGAAGGAGAGAAGCAGTTGAAATAGTTTTTCCCAGAAAGATAAACAGGAAGAATGTCAGAAAACAACCAAGAAAGTGAAAAGATTTGGAGAAAAAAAACAATGCTCAGTGCAGAGAAGCAAGCTCAATACAGCCCTGTCCACACAGTACCTGGTGGGGACAGCACACAGAAGCCCCTTCCAAAAGTGTGTTTATTCCTCCAAAGTGATGCTTGGGACTGAGCCTTCAAGAGCAGGCTGTTCACCAAGAACATCCCCTTAAAAAGCAGAAAAGCTAGCCAAACCCACAGATGCACAGGTCACAATACAGACACAAGACAGCTGGGCACATGCTGCATGTCCCAGAAGGCCGACGAACACCAGCAGTCATCTGCTTGAACTCATTTTCCTAAGATTGGAAACTCTGTACATGGTAGGTCATGATTATGTCTCAAGATTATTCTATGGGTCTCTAATGGGAACTTATCTGAATAACTCACCCAGTACCCTTCAAACTTCAGTGGGCAACCAAATTATTTGAACAGTTGTTACCACCAGCTAGGCATGGTAGAACTCGCCTATCTTCTGTGTGCTCTAGAAGCTGAGGCAGGAGGAGCTTGGGGCCAGCCTTAGCTCTATAACGAGTTAGTTCCTAGGCAAATGGGAGCTACATAGCATCTCAAAAAGGGGGGGGGGCTAGAGAGATGGCTCAGTGGTTAAGAACACTAACAGTTCTTGTAGAAGACCAGGGTTCGAATCCCAGCACCCATATGGCAGCTAACAACTGTCCATAACTCCAGTTCCAGGGGATCCAACAGCCTCTTCTGTCCTCCATGGGCATTGCAAGACATGGGTGCACTTACCTACGTGTAGGCATAACACTCATACACATAAAATAAAAATTTTTTAAAAAAATTTATATATATATATATATCAGGGATGGAGGAGGGGGAGGGGCAGGAAGAAAAGAAAGAAAACCAAAACAAAACACATGAATGTCCAGGACACCTGTGGGTTAAAAATTCAATATGCCAGGGCTGAAGAGATGGCTCAGCGGTTAACGGCTGCTCTTGCAGAGGACCCAGGTTCAGTTCCCAGCACCTACATGGTGGCTAACAACCATCCATAAGTCTAGTTCCAAGAGATCCAATGCCCTCTTCTGACCTCCTAGGGCACTGCACACATGTGGTGCACTTACATACATGCAGGCAAAACACACAATTTTTTTTAAGAATTCAGCATGCCAAGGGCTGGAGAGATGGTTCAGCAGTTAAGAGCACTGACTGCTCTTGTAGAAGACCTGGGTTCAATTCCCAACACCCACACGGCTGCTCACAATCATCCGTAACTCCAGTTCCAGGGAATCCGACGCCTTCTTCTGACCTCCGGGGGCATTTCATGACACGGGGTGCACTTACATACATGCAGACAATACTCATACACATAAAATAAAAATAATAATAATAAAAAGAATTCAGCATGCCAAGAATCTTCCTGTGTGGAAACAGCACAGAGCTCTAAGAGCTAATAAATTCAAGTAATGCCTCCTCCCTATAAAACAGGCTTAATCACATTTTGCTTTTGTGCACGCATGGTATACGGGAAGGACGTGTGCTATAGCTTTTGTGTGGAGGTCAGAGGGTGCCCTAGTTTGCTTCCTGTTGCTGTGATAAACACCATAACCAAAAGCAACTTGGAGAGGAAAAGCTCAGACTTCCATGACACAGTTCACCACTGAGTGAAGTCAGGGCAGGAACCTGAGGCAGGAACTGAAGCAGAGACCACAGAGGAGTGCTGATTACTGGCTTCTCGCCCCTGGCTGCTCAGCTACCTGTCTTACACACCCCTACCTACCTAGGGATGGCATTGCCCATCATGGGGCGGGCCCTCCTACATCAATAGAAATTAAGAAAATGCCTCAAGGGCATGGCCACAGGCGGAAATGATGGAGGAAATTCCTCCCTCTTCCCAGGGACTCTAATTTATGTCGAACTGGCGAAAACTAACCAGCACAGAAGGTGGCTTACAGGAGTGGGTCCTCTCTTCCCTTCCACCATGTGGATCCTAGGGATGGAACCCAGGTTGCCAGGCTCGGCAGCAGGCACGTTTACCTGCTTGGCATCTCACTGGCCCCCCTATGAAACAATCTCGGTCCAAGTGTTGTGGAGCACACCTGTAATCCCAGCACCAGGGAGGCAGAGGCGGGCTGTGAAATCTAGGCCAACCTGGTCTATATAGTAAGTTCTAGGCCATCTGGGGCTACAGGGAGACCCTGTCTCCAGAAAACAAAACTTAAAAATCTCAATCTCTAGAGCAATCTTCACTGAAATCTGATAGCATGGGAAACATAGGGATGAGGTGCCAGGACGGGGAAGTTCAACCCTGCAAAACCCAAGGCCTTCCTGCAGGAACAGCTGCCAGGGAGATCCCCCTGGAACTGGAGTTAGACACTTGTTGACTGTCATGTGGGTGCTGAGAACCGAACCCAGATTCTCAGAAAGAGTAGCTGATGCTCTTAATCACTGAGCCAACTCTCCAGTCCTACCTCAACTTTTTGTTAAAGATTTCTCAGCCTGGGTTGGTGTTACATATTTGTAATCCCAGCACTTGCAAGGCAAGCCCAAAAAAAGACAAAAGCAAAAGCAAAATCAAACCCGTGTGCAGTGATGCACCTATAATCCCAGTACCAGCAGATGGAGGCAGGAGGACCAGCAAGATCATCCTCAGTCACATAGCAAAACTTGAGGCCTGAGCTACATAAGATGTCTCAAAACAATAACACAGCTGAGCATGGTGGCGCACACCTGTAGTCCCAGCACTTGGAAGGCAGCGGCAGGCAGATCTCTGTGAGTTCAAGTCCAGCCTGGTCTACATAGTGAGTTCCAGGACAGCTGGGGCTACAGGGAGACCCTGTCTCA
>NW_008337055.1:1230207-1258610 GCF_000622305.1 Nannospalax galili
TACCTGTGAAGTCTGTTGGATCCCCTGGGACTGGAGTTACAGACACTTGTTAGGGGCCATGTGGGTACTGGGATTCAAACCTGGGTCTTCTGCAAGAACAACCAGTGTTCTTAACCGCTGGGCCATCTCTCCAGCCCCTAAATTTTTTTTTTTTTAATTTTACTTATTTTATGTGTATGAGTGTTTTGCCTGCATGAATGGAAGTGTACCATGTGAGTGCAATACCTGCAAAGGTCAGAAGAGGGCACCAAATCCCCTGGAACTGGAAGGACAGTTGTGAGCAGCCATGTGGGTGCTGAGAACCAAACCCAGGTCCTCTGCAAGACCAGTAAGTGCTCTTAACTGCTGCACCATCTCTCCAGCCCAATTTTAAAATATTTTATATGCAATGTGTTGTTTAATTCTCAAAACAAACAACATGCTGCAAATACACTCATCTTACAAATGAGGAAGTCAGGTAACAAAGCTCATAGTGTCTCTTGCCTGACAGTCTGGGGATTGCATCCTGGCCCGACATACCCAAAACACAGAGGAAGTCACTCAAGAAATAGAGGTGTAAAATGAAGAAATGGAAGCTGCTGCTGTTGCTCAAAGCTGAGGTCACATGTGAGGTTGTAGGTCACTGCCCAGCACCCCAAAAACTAAATAAAAATAAATGGACGAAAGAGAAAGAATGCAAATAAAATTGAACAGGAGCTGCAAACACTTGAAACAAATACTTTTACACAATGATAGTCACAGACTAAACTCTAAATTTTCTTTTTTTAAAAAAGCAAACTAGCTGGGTGTGGTGGCACATGCCTTTAATCCCAGCACTGGGAGGCAGAGGCAGGTGGATCCCTGTGAGTTCAAGGCCAGCCTGGTCTACATCGTGAGTTCCAGGGCAGCTGGGGCCACAGGGAGACCCTGTCTCAAAAAAACCAAAAAAAAAAAAGGCAAACTACTGGGGGCTGGAGAAATGGCTCAGCAGTTAAGAACACTGGCTGTTCCTGCAGAAGACCCAGGTTCGAATCCCAGCACCCACATGGCAGCTAACAACTGTCCTCAACTCCAGTTCCAGGGGATCCAACACCCTCTTCTGTCCTCCATGGGCACTTCATGGCACAGGTGCACTTATCTACATGCAGGCAATACACATATACACATAGAAATAATAAATAAAATATGTTTTTAAAAAATAGGCAAACTACTAAAAAGGAACTTGGTCCATGGATTTAAATTAATTAACAAAAACTGAACTCAGAGGAGGTAAATTCTTAGCAGGAGCCTAAGAGCCACCAGTGGAAACCCAGGAAAAAGCTCGGTGCTTATATCCCTCTGCTGGGGTGAGGGCCATCATCCTGGAAACACAGAGTGCCTGATGCTTAGAGGCCAACATGACTGATTCCCTGACCTGCAGCATTGACCCAGTGCTGAGGATTCAGGTGAAGAGCAGATCTCCACAGGGGTCAGAAGGAGGATGGCCAGCTCAACAGTCTAAAGCTTAGCAAAACAAAAGGCACCGATGGCCATTCCAGCCCATGCCTTGGCTGGAGGTTCTTAGTGGAGCTGGGTACTAACTGATCAGGATAGAAGGATTCAGGAGAACAAAGTGTTCTCTGATAACACCTCATCCAACCTGCCTGGACTCCAACCAGCCATTCTTCAACTGGGATTCAACAAGAGCCATGCTGCGCCCACAGAAGAGCAGAGACCTGCCTTAACTGACCTCAGAAGGGTTTGCACTTGGCCAAGCCCACCGGCCCACATCAGGTTCTCTTTCCTCCACAGAGTGACTGAAAGCGTGGCACCCTGTGCGATGGGCAATCTTGGTTGTCAACCTGACTGGGTAATGAACTACAAGGCAAACCGCCTGGCACACCAGTGAGCGGCTTTCTTGATCAGATTATCTGAAGTGGGAAAGCCGTCGCTGGCTGTGGTGGCAACGCAGACGAACATGAACACAGAAGACGGAAGCTGCTTATCTTCACCTACGGCAAGTTCATCTATCCTGATGCTGCCACCACTGCATTCCTCACTGATGTCAGGGTCGGCTTCTTCTGGCTTCCAACATAGACTGAAGACCAGTTGCTCTCTAGGAATCCTCCAGGCCTTCAGTGCCAGAACGTGCAGTCATAAACTGAGCGACTGCCAGATTCTCAGTCTCTCCAGTGTGATGCAGCCATTGTCAACTACCCAAGATGTACTATAAGCCAATCTAATAAACCCCCTTTTAATACATAGTCCCTCCATCAGTTCTGAGAACCTTAACTAATATACTCTGGAATCGGAAAGTCCTGTGTGCTTGCGCTGTTGGTGTGGGGTAGTTAGTACTGCGGAACGCAAGCCTCTCACATGGTAAGTCACCACTCCACCACTGAGCCATGCCCCCAGCCCCTTACTGGGGGATTCTAGACAGGAGCTCTACCTCTGAGCTACGTCCCCAGCCCCTACCCCTACCTGCCTGTCTTGACAGGAAAGTCATTGCTACACAAAGTCATCCACAACGGCAGTGTTGAAAGGGTAGGCCTAAGCAAGACCAGCTGGATCATGAAGGAATCAGCAGGTACCTGTACCACCCCCACCCCCACCCCAAGCAAAAAGTGATGGGAAAAAGTCAGGAAGTGAAGGTAAACGAGAATGAAGAAAGGGGACCCTGAAGCTTCTGACAGACTGGGATAGGAACATAGGATTTCAGAGTCTTAGCCACACAGGTGAACCACGGGAAAAAGACAGCATCTCCTTCCACCCTGATACGAAATGATTTAAGACACTGGTCTGGCTCCATATGCACATGTGCTCATGGTGCTCACCTGATAAAGTGTGCTTCACCTAATAAAGGTGCCAGGCACCTTATCATTTGCAAGTCCACTCACTATCATTTACCAGAGCATTCAAAGACCCAAGGCAAGAAAGCCTTAAGACCAGGGCAAAAGTCTAAGTCATATGATACAACCTCATACCTCAGCAGAGCCCACGGGAAGGAACAGCACCAAGTCAGTGGCACCCAAGAGTTGTGACTCTAGACCGACATCTGGAGGTATGACACCCCACATGTTCTCCACCCCTGATAACTTCTGGAAGAACTCACACAGGCAGATCTGAAACGATTCTAAATCCAATGAAGTTTGCTTCCAGAGAGAGGGACCAAGGGGCAAAGATCAGCTCTGCTAAGTATTTTATTTTAATTTTTTTTCTCTTTTTTTTTTGGTATCTTTGAGACAGTGTCTCCCTGTAGCCCAAGCTGGCCAGGAACTCGCTATGTAGACCAGGCTAGGCTTGAACTCACAGAGATCCGCCTGCCTCTGCCTCCTGAGTGCTGGGATTAAAGGCGTGTGGCACCTCGCCTGGCCTGCTAAGTATTTTAAAAAATTAAAACCCCCTGGGCGCACGCCTTTAATCCCAGCACTCGGGAGGCAGAGGCAGGCAGATCTCTGTGAGTTCAAGTCCAGCCTGGTCTACATAGCGAGTTCCTGGCCAGCTTGGGCTACAGGGAGACCCTGTCTCAAAAAAACCAAAAAACAAATAAATAAATAAAACTAAAATAAACTAGAATTATTCTCTATTGAGACTTCCTGGATAACAATCAGGTCCTTTAAATGCCTGCCCCATAGTAATCCCCTTCCAGAAATTTCTCTGAGAGAAATAAATATGTGGATGTGTGCACTAGATCATTTGACGACCAGGAACACATTTTACGATATAGCCCCACAGGGGCCAATGCAGCACCCCAGTTCAACCTAGGGGCTGGAGAGATGCCTCAGCGGTTAAGAGCACTTACTGCTTTTACAGATGATCCGAGTTAGATTCCCAGCACCCACATGGCCGCTAACAGCCGTTCACAACTCCAGTTCCAGGGGATCTGATGCAGTCTTCCAACCTCCATAGGCATTGCATGACTTGGGTGTCCTTATATACATGCAGGCAATACACGCATACACATAAAATAGTATTTTTTTAAAAAAGAAATTCAAACTAACAAGATGTGAGT
Source organism: Nannospalax galili (assembly GCF_000622305.1). Lineage (NCBI taxonomy): Eukaryota > Metazoa > Chordata > Mammalia > Rodentia > Spalacidae > Nannospalax > Nannospalax galili. The sequence goes on from NW_008337055.1 coordinate 1,234,178, forward strand.
TCCTGTCAAAAGCTGACCACCAAAGTGAAATTTTAAAAAGAAATCACAACATACCACTCAGAGCCCGTTTTAAGGTATGCCGGAGTTCTGCCAGGTGTGACTCATCCTAGCACTGGGGAGGCTGAGGCAGGAGGACTGTGAGCCAAGGACAGCCTGAGCTACACCAGTCCAGGCTACAGAGTAAGACCCCATCTCAAAAAAAAGATTAAATTTAAAAAACTTTAACAGCTGTCGGGACTGGTGGCACACACCTTTAATCCCAGCACTCAGGAAGCAGAGGGAGGCCTGTGATCTCTGTGAGCCTGGTGCCAGCCTGGGCTACATAGTGAGACCCTGTCTCAAAAATAAAAAATTAAAAAAAAAACATTGGGGATTTAGGTCATCAGAATGCTGGCCTAGCATAGAAAAGGCTCTCAATTCCATCCTTAGAAAAGATGTTGTCTAAATTATGCCCTTTATATACCAATCTAATTTTTTTATTGTTTATTTTCTTTTTAAAATTTAGTTACAGGCAAAGGAATTGTTTCTATATTGTGTGTATGTTAGTGTGGGGAGTGCACATGTGTGAAGGGGTGTGTGTGTGTGCGTGCATGCATGCGTGCGTGCGTGCGTGCGTGTGTCAGAGGCTGGCCTCTGGTGCCGTTCCTCAAGTGCCATCCACCTTGTTTTTTGAGACAAGACATCTTCTTGACCTGAACTCCACAAATAGGCTGCTGGCTGGCCAGTGAGCCCCAGGATTCCCGTCTCCTCTCCACGCCGGGAGCAAGCCACCTTGCCTGGCTTTTTACTTAGCTTTTGAAGACAGGGTCTCCTGTAGTCCAGGCTGGCAGGAGCTCGCAATGTAGCTGAAGATGACCTTGACCTTCTCACCCTCTGCCTCGACCTCCCCCAGGCTGAGATTATAGTCATGTATCACCACCCCAGGCTTATGTGGTACTGAGATGGAGGCCAGGACTTTGTGCACGCTACGTAAGAAAGTGCACCACCTGCTGAGCTGTCTCCAGCTCTGGCTTCTCTTTCTTTCTTTCTTTCTTTCTTCTTTCTCCTTTTCTTTTCTAAAGATAAAGTCTCCAATACACACCAGGCTGCCCTTTAACTTGTGGGCTTAAAGACTACCCCCACCCCTAAATAAAAAGCCAGGCATGGTGGTTTGCTCCTGTAATCCCAGCACTTCAGAAGCTGAGGCAGGAGGATTGCCACAAATTTGAGGCCCAAAGCGGGTTCCAAACCAGCCTTGGCTACAGAATGAGACGCCCTTGCTCAAACACAGAACAGATCATTGTTACAGCTTTCCATCTACCATAACAACCAGAGTTCCCGACGAAACTGGGAAGTGGTACAGTACACTTTCATAATGCTTTTTTGTGTCCTCGGTAACCATTTTATAACCACACATACAAAAGAGCTCTCCCCATACATTCCCTGTTTTGGTGAGCTCTCTTGGCCCCTCGGCTTAACACAATGTCCCTTTCATACCCTAGCCACAGGCTCCTCAGAAGCCCTCCTCCCTGATACATTTTACCCAAATGCCCTGTTCCCAGGGAGCCCCAATCCCAGAGGCTGGAAAAATGGTCTTTAAAACGATGAAAAGCTACACCAGGCGGGTGGGTATATGTCCAACAGTTTCCTTGCCCAAGGTCATTTGACTCTCACAGGCAGTGCTAACTACAGAGGAAACTGGGGCACTTGGGACCAGAAGCAGAATGTAAAGCTCAGGTGGCAGGTTCAATAGTATCCTGGGAAAGTGGGGCAGCCAGGGCCACACCCCACTCCCTACCCAGAGAGAGGCCAGGTGGGCGCTGACCAGTTTTGAATCCAGGTAAATTGTGAAACACTCCAACATGGCGTCTTTTCTTTTGAGTTTCCCAGAACTTGGGCCAGGATCCTTGGCATCAAACGCCTGCCTCTGATACCCACATGAGGATCAGTTCAGTGTGGCTGCTGTTTTCTGAAGCTCAGCTTTCTACAGCACTGTAACTTCACCCAGGTGCTTTGAAAATCACCTGCTCACTGAATGGTAAGTGACCCTGAAAAGCTGCTGTACACAGGAGACTGTTCAAGTCACCTGACTGTCCCCAGCCTTGAGGAGGGGCTAACTTAACCCTGGGCCTAGCACAGTGGCATTCCAACAGCTCTCTTCAGGAACCTCTGCAGTCTGTAAACCACAGATACAAATTTCATTCCAACATCTATTTGAGCTCCAGGACTAAGACGTCAATACCCAAAGCCTAACAGGTTATACTCAATTTAACATATCAGATCAACGAGGACATGAGGTGCATTGTCAGGATAACCCACTTTGGTGCTGAGCTCAGAGTACAGCTTCCACACCCATCACTGGCACTGAAAGATGATCAGCAGCCAGTCTTAAACCCTGCTCCGCTGCTGAAAGGGAGTCTCTCTTCCTATCAGCCAAAACAGACTCCAGTTTCTCTTTTTATGTCTTTCCAACTTGTTCACCAAAACAGGATTCCTGGGCCGGGGGGTGTGGCTCAGTGGCAGAGCCCCTGCCCAGCATATTCAAGCCCTGAGTTCAATTTCCAGCACTGGGGGACAGAGGCAGGGACAGCCTCACTGTGTGAAGTTTAAACTATGAACTTGAAAAACGTGCTTTCTTTTTTGAGACAGTACCTCACTCCGTAGTTCCAGCCTAGAACCTATTATGTAGACCAGGCTGGCCTGGAACTCACAGAGCCTGGCCCATCTCCCAAATACTGGGATTAAAGGCCTACACCACCAGTCTGTCACAAGATATATTCTTCAAACATTGTTCCTTCATGGGGCAATAAAGAATCATGTTGTTTTTTAAAGTTACTGCTAGATTTTTTTTTAATGTGTGGGGCTCATTGGCCATCCTGACTTCACAGTACAGGATGGTTTCCATCTGTACGGAAAGTGACATGACATGGGGAATACTATTGTATCAAACTGGGAGCCAGGGAGGCAAGGCAGGAAACATTAAACAAGCCAGCCACGAAAAACATGGCCTTGGTGTGAAAGAGCAACCGTTTCCAAACTGCAGTGTATCTGAGATTTAAAACAATTCACAACACATTAAGCTGGCAAATGCTTATAAAACTTATCAGATATATTCCCCTTTGTTGAGAAAAGAATTACAGACACAGGTAGGAGCTTATACTTTGAGCGGAGGACAGCAGTGCCACCTAACACTCTGGGAATAGACACCAACGACATAGCCAAGGTAACAGTCTCAGAGTTCTCAATGTTTTAAAAGTTAGAGGAAGGAGGATCTCGGTACGTCTGAGGTAAAGTTGGGCTTCAGAGTGAGACCCTGTAACATGACCCTCCCCCCAAAAAATAAATTTTTAACTAAATAAAAGTTAACTTACATCACTCTAATCAAGCCTAAGTAAAATACTGAAGAGGGACACAGTATGCAGGGATTCCACACCAATGATCCTAGCACTCAGGAGGCTGCGCGTTCCAGAGTTTGAGGGCTGCCTGGGGTACATACAGAGACCCTATCCCAAAAACACTACAGGAAAGGAAAGAAGGAGGGAAAGACAAGACAGAAAAAAGATGCTCAGAGGATATGTAACAGCCAAGTTAAGAAAATACATAAAGGATTCCAATGAACAAACAACTCTAAACTTTAAACTGAGCTAGCAGACAGACTGTAATCTCAACCCTGAGGAGGTGGAGGCGGGAAGGAGCTCAAGGCCATCCTTGGCAACACAGCAAGTTGGAGACAAGCCTGAGATACATGAGACCCTATCTCAAAAAAATGAAGGAATTGGGGAGGTAAAGAGGGAGGGGAGGAAGGGTTAGAGGGAGGGACAGAGTCTTGTTTTGGCTCCACTTCCTTCCACAAAAGGTGTAAGGACACAGACTTAGCAAAAATCATGGAGCCTGAATCCAGAATAGAACTGTGATCCACACTGAGACCAGAACTGGACTTGTGCCCACCTCCAGGCCACCATCCTAGAGAAGCGTGCCACACCTGAGCCCCAGACAAGCCTTGGCAGATGCGGCTGGGAGGACCCCACCGGGCCCTTGGTCCCTCTCACAGAGTTGGGGTTTTTTTTTCTTTCAACCATCAGCCCCAATGAAAAAAGAAAAGGTCCAGATGCAGAACCAACTGCCACCAAGGATCTAGAAAAACTGGATCGCTCACGTGAGACTACATAATGGTACGGCCGTCATGGGAAAGCGTACCAGCTCTAGTAAAACAATTCCCATGCAAACCAGCAACTGGAATCCCTGGCATTTACCACAAGAAATACAGGTGTGCATTTACACAGAACTGTTCAGGAATGTCCACAATCCATTTCAGTCCTAACAGGAAAAACTGGAAACAACCCAGGAGTCCATCAACAGACAGACTATAGACTAGGTATTATTACTGCAGACCAGTCTCCAGCAAAAAGGTAACAACCAACAGCCAGAGCAGCTGGACACAAGATGAGTAAGAAAAGCCAACCCTCAGACACATACCGCATGATTGATTTATGTAAACTGTTTTCAGATCGGGTCTAGGCCCCAAACAGGAGGTAACTCCTGCCTCAGCAGTCCACATACTAGGATTACAAGCCTGAACTACCACACAACAATGTTCTGTGTTTGAAGTGACAGTGTTGTAGAAAGAACAGACTAGAGGTCTTAGCACTGGGGAGACGAAGGCGGAAGAATCCAGAGTTCAAGGTCAGCACCACCACTATATAGCAAGTTCAAGGCCAGCCTGGGCTACTGTGAGGGTTACTGTTGATGGAAATCTACAGTTCATAAAATCCATACAGTCCCTCCATGTCAGGAACTCAGTGGTGATATAATATACACAATTTTACAAGACAGGGGAAACTAGATAGAGGGTACAAGAAGGGCCTCTGTATCATTTAACTGTATAAACCTAAAATAAGTGAAAAGTTTAAGTTCTAAAAAATACACCTTTTGAAAGTTCACATACTACAAATACTGGGTAAAAATTCAATTAGTAAATGAGTAAGCCACAGGCTAAAACACAGGGTCTAAGACAGAAGAGTAAGGAACTTGGCTGCCAAGGGCATGGCACACACTGTGACCTCAGAGGGCCCACTCCCCACTGGGAAAACTCAGGTTAAAGGATTTAGTGAGCTCAAGGCCAGCCAGTCTACATAGTGAGACCTTGTCTCAAAAGGAAAAAAAAATGAGGGGGGGGGGGCGACTGTCTAAGAGAACACTCCAAATGAGAGCCTATTAAATGAGAGACTTTAAACTTCCCAGAGCTTGGGTCTGGCCTGCCTCAGTTTCCCAGCCTATATCATTAGCCTGTCTGAACAAGTGAGTTTGGAACCCAAGCCTACTTCATTTGTTAAAATTTCCAATGTGCAGAGGGATATTAATGTCATTAGGCTGACAGGCTGACTTACCGTTAACACCCCAACTGCCAAATTTATGTGAGCACAGAATTTTCCTTCCCTGAAACACCCTACCACGTTTTATTTCACTGGACCAGAGCAAACCTTGGGACCTGGTCTCTGGCCCTCTAGCCTGCTAAGGTGTCACCAACTATGAATGAATCCTCTTGGCCTGACAACCCAGGCCCTCAGTGGAACACTGGTCACTGACAAAGGAGAATGCAGAGCGGGTCCCTTGGTTCCTCTTGCATCGCAATGTATTAGGTGTTTGCTGTGCGCTGGGCATTGCGCTAACCTGTATTTACACACATGCCACTCAGTACGCAGGGCGAGGCAGAGGCACAGCTACTGCTTACAATTCCTGCTTCGTAGAGAGCACAGGCTACTAACATCACAGAGTTGCAGAGCTGCAGCTAGAACCTTGAGTCCTTCACCACAGGGCCCCGAGGCCTCCCTGGAGAATAAAGTTCATGTGAGGATCTCAAAACGGTGGTAAGAAGAGACCCGCTTAACCAGTCCTGACCTTCATTTGATAAGAGACCTGCAGACAGGCTCATTCTCCACCTGACCCAGCCGCTGAGCTCCCTTTGGCTTCCAGGCACTTCCAGTTCCCTTCTGCTAGGAACTGGTCCCCACTCTTACCGTGCTGACCTGTCTGACAGAGGAGAGTTTAGGCTTCACCTCCTTCCGGAAGTGGCCCCTGCAGGTCCCTGTCTCTCACCATGTCTGTCATCCTTTCTTTAAAGCACATCTCACTCCACTGCCTGGCTACCTGCTTCCTTCAACACTACTCTGTCAGCTGGGACCTCAGGGAGTGAGACCGCACACAACCTGGGTCAGACCATCAGTGTCAATAAAAAGGGAGCAAATGAATGTGTTAGGCAGTCAGGTCAAAGGCGGAAGTGCTGAGCCTTTTAAAACCACCGTCCTCTGCCAGTGAATTCAGCAGCCACTGAACAAGCAGAGGCAAAGACAGGTTCTGAGTACAAAAGATCTGGGTTCAAATCCCAGCTTTGCCAGGAACTGGGACAGCCTTGAGGCAAGTTACTTTAGCCCCTGTAAATCTCAATTTCTTCATCTATAAAAAGATACAAAAAGTATGCCTTCCCCACAAGTTGTGGGGCAGAAGGTGCAGCTGGAAGAACTCAGCACAGCACCAAGTACTTACCAGTGTTCTCAAAACATTAGCCAGTATGCTCAGTCAGCCCAGCACTCCGGAGGCTGAGGCAGTGGGACTCTGCTGAGAGTTCAAGGCCAGCCAGGGTTACAGAGACCCTAACTCAAAAACCTACAACCAAGCAAGAAAAGCGTAAATGGGGGCTTGGGAGCCTGCTCAGTGGATAAGAGCGAATTCAAATCCCCAACACCCACGTAAAAAGCCAGGCCTGGCAGTAGCCCCAGTGTTGGAGGACAGAGACAGAAGGAACCTGGAAGCTCAGTGGCCAGGCAGCCTAACTAAAACAGAGAGCTTCATTCAATTCAGATTCAGGGGCAGACCCTGCCTCAAGATCAACAGAAGAACACACCCTATGTCCTCCTTCTGGCTCCAGGTAGCACCCACACACTCACAGGCATGCAGCCCCACATGTAACACACACAACAAAAAAATGGATAAATATTAAGCCCACTCACTAATAATCTTTTTGAATAGAATGATAATTAATTTCTCAAATTGAAAACTCCAAAATCAAAATGTGACAGTTACTTTTTGGACCATCGTTGCTCAAACCTGAACTGAAGGCCGTTGGAAAAAGGCGGACCTTAAGTAAAGAAGAGCCACCAGTTCCCACCAAACTTCTAGACACCTCTGAGATTCCAGATTTGGGGAGATAAATGTTTCCATTCAAATACATTTATAATTTGGTTGCAATTTTCATGAACTCCAGCTAATATTAAGATGAGTCAAACACTCTTTAACATGAAGCAGTCATCCTACCTAGTTCCATTTATTTCCACAGTGCTGTGGGCTGCACCCAGGGCTTTGTGCACACAGGCCTCTACCACTGACCTGCATCCTGGTCTTAATCATCGTTATTTGGTTTGTTTGTTTGTTTGTTTGGTCTTCTGAAACACAGTCTCCCTGTAGCCCCAACTGGCCTGGAACTCACTATGTAGACCAGGCTGACCTCAAACCCAGAGATCTGCCTGCCTCTGCCCTCCTCATGCTGGGATTAAAGGCTTGAGCCACCACGCCAGTCTTTATCATAGCTATTTATATTTTAACCACGGTGTGGCTCATTCTCAGCTTACGTAATGAAGAGCACCCACACCAAGCAATCCCAAGGGTCACCCTTCAGACTGTAACAAACGCTCCTTGATGTTTGTGTTATGTAGAGCTGGTTTCCATTCTATACTGTTACTCTAAAAATAAAACCATGTGGGAGCTGGGGATGTAGTTTAGTAGGAGAGCATTTGATTACCACGGCCCTGGGGTCAAATCCCAGCACTAAAATAAATAAAATAAAATTACAGTACGATATGGTGACACATGAGATAATCCTGGCACTCAAGAGCCGAAGGCAGGAGGAACATGGTACCCAGTGCCTCCACAGGAAGTTTGATGTTGAGTATGGGTTACATGAGACCCTGTAACACCAAAAAAAAAAACATATTCCAGAGTCTTAGTAATGGGTTCAATTTCTATAAAAATGACGGCAACATTCGTCTCTCTACACTAGCATCTCCAAAGATGTACAACCCAACAGTTGAACAACCTTAAGGAAAACGGCAATTTAAGGAAACCGACTTTTTACATAAAGCTCTGTAAAGCAGAAGAGAGCATCAACCATGTCCCCTATCGATGTCGTGAGCTATGGGTGTACAGTCCACAGAACTCATTCTGCTGCGGGGCGACAGTCACCAGAGCGTTCCCATTCCCCTGCCCTCACCATCCAAATTGTGCAGCAGAGAAGCAAAAGTTCTCTGTCAAAGGCACAATCACCAACAAAGACAACCACACATCCTGAGTGGGAAATTCTAGTCCTTTTTTTTTTTTTTGTCTTTTTGACACAGGGTCTCCCTGTAGCCCCAGCTGTCCTGGAACTCACTATGTAGACCAGGCTGGCCTTGATCACATAGAGATCCACCTGCCCCTGCCTCCCAAGTGCTGGACTACAGGCCTGCGCCACCACGCTCGGCTCTCTATTTGATTCTTAATACAGATGTTATCAGAAAGACACTGATTTTTGCAGCCAATTCAACTGAAGAAATGGAATATTAGAAATAGTCTCTTTCAATGCCATATGCTCAAGATTTGTTTTAAAATATGCTAGGGAAAGAAATCTGTAACAGGGGGATAGATAAATGAGCAATATTGGCAAGACAGTAAAAGTTACTGAAGCTGAATGAGAAATTCAGATTCAATATAGTACTGTTCTCTAATTCTGCATGTTTGCAACTTTCCATAACAAAATACTGAAAAATATTGGCATGCTGGCTGTGGTGGGACATGCCTATAATTTAAGTACTCAGAAGCCTGAGGCAGAGGGACGGTTACAAATTAGGAACCAGACAGGGGTACAATAAGAAGACCTCCAAAAAACTCTTCAAAGTGCTAGAGAGATGGCTCAGCGGTTAATAGTGATGACTACTCTTAGAGGACCCAGGTTCACTCACATGGAAACTAACCAACTCCAGTCCCAAGGGATCCCATTTCTGACTTCCATGGGCATTGCACAACACAGGTACACTTACACACATGCAGGTAATAAATTCATATACACAAAATAAAATTTGGTAAATATTTTTTTAAAACTCTTCACTCATCTTGGGGTCTTTAGGAGGTGGAGTGGGGTTCTCTTTTCGAGATAGGGTCTCACATGTTAGTCTAGGCTGGCCTGGGACTCCAGGAATGGCCACGAATTCAAGGCACTCCTTCTGTCTCAGTTTCCCAAGTCCTGGGATTACAGACATGAGCCGCCATCCCCAGCTTCTCACCCGAACTCAAATTAGACTTGTCATAATCCCAGTGGAGAAACAAGTAACATCCCACAGCCGTGGTCCTGTCAGCCACTGCTGGCCACAGAGGGGCAAATCCTCACCCGGTAACTCCACTGACAAATTAGAGAAAACACAAGTCCAATTACAGCAACACAGTGACACTGGGTCTAGAAACGAGCAACTTTTCCAATCCCTTGGGCAGGTGATCAACCCTTATGACTCAGAGTCATCAACCCTTATGATTCAAGAGAAAGTGTCCTTAAACTAATGAGACCTGGAGTCCTTAAAATCCTCCATCTGCAGCCACCACAGCAAAGAGAACAACAGGGATGCAGGCGCTGACCTGAATGCGGCAGTTACAGCTCAGCAATGCAAGTGGAACGCTTCATCTCAAAACTTCAAATGACCTTAACTTTTTAACTTCCAACAAAGAAAGAGTCCCGGGAATCTAAGACTGGTTACCAGTCAGCATCCACTAAGACTGGTTACCAGTCAGCATCCACTAAGACTGGTTACCAGTCAGCATCCACTACCAGATTGAATGCTGCGTGAGACACGGCAGACGGAGAGGACGCTTTGCTTGCAAACTTCATGAAAATAACCAAGGCGCTCACCAGCACTTTGTTCTCCACTCGGTCCCCCTTCACTTCCAACTTTACTTTCTTCTTCACTGAGATTTTGATCTTTCTGCCAATAACATCCCTTATGCTTTCTGAAAGAAAGAAAGAAAGAAAGAAAGTTTCATTATATTCTTTGCTTAGTAAGAAAAAAAAGTGTTAGGGCAGAGCTGGTGGGGTGGAGCTGCTTCTGTGTGCTTCCCTTCCTTCTGCTTGGTTAACAAGTCTAGAGGTTATCAGCCATCAACAGGTTCTCGTTTTGAGACAGGCTCTTATTTTATCCCACAGGCTTGTAATCTTCCTGCATCAGCCTCCCAAGAAGGCAGGACTCCCTCTGAGCATGGATCACCAAGCCAAATTTACTGGGTTTTTTTGGGGGGGGGCGGGGGGGGATTGATCCCAGGCCCTTGGACACAATAGGCAAGTGCTTCTACACCCCAGCCTCTGCTATCAAGAATTTAATACACAGCCGGGTGTGGTAGCACACACCTTTAGTCCCAGCACTACTAAAGCAGATGTAGCTGGATCTCTGAGTCTGAGGTCAGCCTGATCTACAGAGTGAGTTCTAGGCCAGCCAGAATTACATAGTGAGACCCCGTCTCAAAAAAACAACAAAGAGTGTGTACTGTTCTTTGCAGAGACGCTGAATTCAGTTCCCAGCACCCACATCAGGCAGCTCACAACAGCCTTTAACTCCAGGTCCAGGGGATCTCATGCCTCTGACCTCCATGGGCGCATTCATGCAGAAGTACATACCCACACGTCAACAAATACACATATAATTAAAAATAATAAAAATAGGGGCTGGAGAGATAGTTCAGCAGTTAAGAGTACTGGTTACTCTTGCAGAGCACCCAGGTTTGAATTCCTGCACCCACATGGTAGCTAACAACTGTCTATAACTCCAGTTCCAGGGGATCCGATGCCCTCTTCTGACCTCCTCTGCAAGAACTGCATGACAGGGGCGCACTTACACACATGCAGGCAATATACTCATACACATGAAATAAAATAAAATATTTTTAAATTAAAAATAACAATAAAAATAAATATTTGAGGGGAAAAACACATGACAGGGCTGGAGGTAGTGGCACACACTGGTAATCCCAGTATTGAGAGATGAAGGTAAAGATCAGGAGTTCAAAGCCAGCCTCAACTACATAGGGAGTTAGAGGTCAGCCTGGGCTACATAAGATCCCGCCACACACACACACACACACACACAAGACCTAATATCATGCAAGGCACGGCATAATCTTGCTCGAAAGTCAGCACCGGCCCACAGAAAGAAAAAGACCCACACAGCGTACATGGATATGCTTAGCTCCATAAGGAAAGTCAGAATTCACACAGTCCTTCAGCGTACGTCCCTAATCTTCAGAACAAGTCGGACTTGTAGAAAATATTTGTCAAGATGTGGTGACTCAGGTCTTGAATCTCAGCACTTGGAGGCTGAAGCAAGAAGGTTCTGGAGATTACCACAGGTTTGGGCTACTCTGGGCTACACAGTGAGGCTGAGCTATAGTGTAAGACTTTGTATCAATAAAACAAAAGACAAAAAACGATATTTGTAGAGCATTGTGCTGAACCCAGAGGCTGCTGGGAGCTAGAAGTATCCAAACAAGACTAGACCAAATGGTATAGCCAGGGCAGGGCCCTCCCCAAATTACCAAAGCACAATAAACAGCCCAGGATGTCAAGGCAGGGGACTCGAAAGGCTTGAAATTTTGGAAGAGGTCTATGTTTGGATTTTTTGACTGTCATGACCTCCCCAATCTGAACAAGTCCCAAATCAAACTCAGCTTCCTCCCCACTGGCCTCCAAGGGACTGGACACCTTATCTCCAACTCCTTCCTCTCACTGTGAGTCAGGTATCAAGTATCCCAAAATCTACTCAGAACAGAGATCTGAGCCCCGGGAACGACTGCTCGAAGGGCCTTTGACTCTCAAGTCTGGACCCCTGGCCTGCCCAACCACAGCGACTTTTCTAACCCCAGAGTGTGAGACACTCTGGGACACAGACATGGTCAATTTAGGAAATGCCCAAAGCTGGTGGTGTGCTGTTCAAAGTCTCACAGGTCCAGCTCCACGCCTCACACATCTGAGAGCCCAGTTCTCCCTAGCGCACCTTTTAAAATGCCAGGATTTTCTCTGTATTCTCTTTCTAGGATGTCTTTGTTCCATTCTCCTAGAAATATTCTAGTTATCTTTGAAATCCAGACTCCCTCTAAGTTTTCAGAGCTCTGGGAGCAGCCCAAACCATCTAGCGGATGTTACTAGCGGTGCCAGTAAATGAAATCTGCACAAGGTGGGTGTGGAGGTTTCAGAGGGGAGGGGAGTCTGAGCTGAAGGTGCAGGAGACAGACAGGCTGGCTTCCAGTGAGGTGTATGATATGGATGCACTGAGGTGTAGAACTTTTTACTACCTACAATGTGTTTCAGTAGATGTTTTAGACTACACAGATTAAATAAAGTATATTGTGTTGTTTAACAACTATGTACAGGTTGAGTAAAGGGGAGAAAATTTCACTAACTGGGAACACATGGGGAAAGCCTGGAGACACTGAGCCGCAGACTCAAGGCACAGGAGGTGGCACCGGAACAGCAGTGAGAGGGAATTAAGCAGAGGACACGGGCTGAGTGGAGGGGGTAGGGCTCCTGTCTCAGCAGGGGAGTGAGGGAGGTGGGGCTCCATCACAGGCTACCCCACCTGCACTAGGAGGCATGAAGGGAGCAGGCTAAAATTCTATGCACATGATAGAGACAGAGTCACTTCCAAACCACCACAGCAGCTTCTCTGGATGCTGACAGGAGTGACACATTTTTATTCTTGGCCTCTAAAGTTGTTCTACAAAAGTGGTGGTTCATACCTGTAAACCCAGCCTTCAAGGGACTGGGATGGCAAGGACTACCAATAGCTTAAGGCCAGCCTGGGCTACAGGCTGAGATTCTGTCTCAAACAAAGCAAAAAGTTCTACAAGAGCCTTTATTTACTTCTTAATCACAGCTGGGTAATGGTAAACATGCCTATTAATTCCAGAATCTAGAAGGTGGATGCACAAAGATCATGAGTTCAAGACGAGCCTCAACTACACTGTGAGTTAGAGGCCAGCCTGGGCTACATATCACAAAAGAAAAATCATATTAAGTGTGGTAGCCTTTAATCACAGCACAGAGGCAGGTAGATCTCTGTGAATTTGAGGCCAGCCCAGTCTACACAGTGAGTTCCAGGCCAATCAGCTACATAGTAAGACCCTGTCTCAAAATAAATAAATGAAAAATCATAATCAGAAAGATGCACAGTGCATCGCCTGCATGCCTTGAGAGAGGAGTTCAAGGGAGTGCACTAAGGTCTTTACAATGTATCACTTAGAACAGATCAGAACGCTTGTGAGTTCCAACAGCAAGTGCAGACACTTTCCCACCCAGGCCGAACTAGACCATTAAAGGCCTAGAAAAATCCCATCAGGCAAATCACTGAAACGTGATGGAGGGATCCCTGGAGCGGTCTCGCCAGAGATGGGCCCTCCCAGCCACCGTCCTTCCAAAATCTCCAGAGCACAAGACAGGATAAACATAAAATTCCACTTCAGAAGGCATCAAATGCAACTTCTAAGCGCACTGCGGCATCTGGGAGCGCCATCCCTCACCTTGAGTCTAAGTCACCTGAACGTCTCATTAACAGGTTCCAGGACAACTCTACACAATTTCTTTACAATCTACCACCCTTGGGGGCATCTCCAGAGCCTCCAGCGTCAGTTTCCTCTTCCGGGTGGGGTGCAGGAAACACCCAGAACCGGATGGGCCACTTGTTGGTGCCTTATCTCAGGCTGGCTCCGCCAGGTGGGGGAGAGACGGGGGCCTGGAGCCGTTGGAATGTGACCCTCCAATGCACCACATTCTTATGTGTGGTGGTGGCGTTTGGGTTGCGTTCTTAACAGACGCAGAGTTCTGAACAAAACTAGCAACAGCTTTTTTCCACCAAGTTTCACCTGCCGGGCGAGCAGTTCCTCATGCGAGGGGTCACAAAGTCCTGTCACCGCTGCTGTGCGGTGCAAATTCCACAGACTGAGACTGAGATGGACAGCGCTGAGAGCGTGCGCTCCTCGCCAGTACCTCAGAACCATCACCCTGACCCTAGCTAGGTGCGCGGTGTGCGCAGGGGATACGGGCGGGTCACGGGGACTCAAAACAAGCCGGAACTGACAGGCTCACCTGGGTACGTCTCAGCATACCCCACACCAGCATGGTCGCTGGGTTTCCCAACACTCCCCGGCCTGTTTTCCCTCTGCCACTTAACCTTTGCAGGTAGTCAAGTTAAACCCCAAGGCCCTGCCCTCTTCTCCCCCACCCCAAAAGTGAGAGGGACCCCCTCCAGGGCCTCAGATAATGGGTCACCTTTCCCAGGGTGCCACGCACGGGCTCCGGAAGAGATGCGGGGTCGGTAGGTTAATCATTATTTTAAAATAAGGCTTTTATCATTAACCCTCCATTTCCTGGCTCGAGTTTGCGTCAGCCTGGTAACCCTCTCGCTCCCAGCTAGCTCCACCAAGCCACGCCTGGTCAGGAGCAATCCTGACACCCGGCTGGCGCCTCCACCCCGGGTGAGGTCAGTGCGCCGCGCAGTCCCGGCGGGTTATTTCCTGGAGGGTGCCCGGCACGTGCCCGAGGGGACCTACCGTGTTTTCGCCCGGCATCCCTCTGCTAGGCTTTCCCGGACTTTCCAGTGTTTGGGGCCGCGGGATGGGGTTCCCCTCCGGCCCCATCCTCTACCAACCTGGCCCACCTGGTTGGACCTGGTGACCCGCACGACCCCTCCCGGGTTCCCGATTGCTCCCCACGCCCTCCCCTCTCTCTGCACCGGGCTCTGGAAGCGACCAGGCCAGCAAACTTCCCCCGCGCCCCGGGAGACCCTGCCTCACGCCACTAGCCCGGGGGAGCGCGGGGACTCCGTGGGAGGACGGAGGTGGGCAGGGAGGCGGAGGAGAGGCGTGCGCAGAGGAAGATGGCCAGTCGGCCACTGCGCCAGGCTTACCCATCAACTCCCGGGGGACATCGGAGCTGTCGTCGGTCATGGTTGCCCTCTGGGCGCGGGGGGATCGCGGGTCCCAAGCTGACTGACGGCCCCGCGCGCTTCCCCGAACCCCTCAATGTTTCCAAGAGGGAACTGCAGCTTGCAGGGGAGGAGTGGGCCGGAGCGGCGGGGCGTGGATCCAAGGTTGCCGCGCGCCCGCAGGACCAAAGGAAAATCCCAAGAGTTGCAAATCCGAGCTGCCTCCACGGCCGCTGCTACATGCCGCCGGCTCGGCTCGCAGCTCCAGGGCCCCAGCGCCGGGCGGCTGCGGCGCCGGCTCCTCCCCGCGGCTCCTCCCCGGGCGGGCGCCTCCGCAGCCCGGCCTCCGCGCCGCACCTTGGGCGTAGGTGAAGCGGAAGGCGCGGGCAGGGCGGCCCGGCTGGCCTCGGCCTCCAGCGGACTGGGCTGGGCTGGGCTGGGCGGGGGCGGGCCGGCCCCCTCCCTTCGGTCCCCGGCTCCGCTCCTCCTTCTTCTCTCCTTCCCGGGCTCCAGCTCCTGCTCCTCCTCCTGCTCCTGCTCCTCCTCTCGGTCCTCCTGGGTCTCCTCCTCGCCTCGCGAGAGCAGCGTCCGTTCGGGTAGACGCGGGGTACAGCCCGGGGACCGACGCGGAGCGGGGCTGCTGCGGTGGCAACGGGCCGGGAGCCCCTCCTCGCCCCCTCCCTCCCGAGCCACCGAAGCCCTGCGTCTGGAGAGGGGCTGATGGAGCTGCGCAGGGCCCGGGAGCCATCTGCTGGCTGCTGGCGACGAGAGCCGGCGTGCGCCGCAGCTGCCCTGGGCCAGTCCCCGGTGCGCCCATCCCGGTGCGCCCAGGGACCCGGAGGCCCTGAGGCTGCAGATCCCGCCGCTGCCGCTGAGCTGTCCGCGCCGAAGCTGCCGCTTTCTGGAATCTTTCGTGCACTTCTGACTCTCGGGCCTCCTTGAGCCACGGTGTCCTCGCACTCGCGTTATTAATTTCTCATTTCTAGTGATGGAGAGCTACGCAGCCTGAAAATACTGGTGTACAGCGGTTTGCAAAGAAAGAGGCCGTCTGGGAAAATGCCTTTTGCTGGCCACCGACTCTCCTTGACACTCAGGGCACTTTCGGTGGGTCAGACGTCCTTCTCAAAACCCGGAATATTCCGGCTGTTTAATCTGATTCTACCTGACCAAAGTCATCCAGCGTCCCAGTGGGACAACTTCCGGACCAGCCAAACCTGTGTGTGCTTTCATCCCTCAATGCTGGGCATCTCCCTGACTGACCAACCAGGTTCCGTCTTTAAAGGCCAGAAAAAAAGGAGAGGAAGGGAAGAAACGGAATCCCAAGCATTGGCGGCCCGTTTTCTGTTGTTAACGTTGTTTTGGTTTGTTTTTGTTTTCTATGTTTGTCTCTCTCGTAGCCTGGGTTTCCGTCCCTGCCTCGGCCTCCCCGGTGCTGGGACTACAGATGTGAGCTGCCGAGCTCAGGCTCGGTGGTAGACTAGTCTTAAAGGCTGCTGTGGACGGTGAAAATGCTAAGAATCATCTTCAGCCTTTAGTCTGGCATTTCCTCCAAGGTGATGCTGGGGAACTCTTCCCTTGGGGAAACTGTAAACAAATGTCTACCCCACCTTTATAGGGGTTCCAACCACAAAGTACATTCCACCAAAGTCCAACTTGGAGAACACATTTCACTGATGAGGGGTTACTTACAGGAGTGAGGGTGATCCCAAAGCAACCAGGTACCTCTCCATGGATGAAGACTTCCCCACAGCTGTACACATAGAGTGCCCCTTTCAGATAAGTTTCACACTATATACCTAGAGCCTCCCAGGCTCCTGGCAATTAGTGTAGAATCACATACACCTGGCTTGGAGGTACAGGCAGGAGCTGCTGGCATCTCAGGTAAGTGCTCAACGGTCCTCCCCAGCCCCTCCTCCTATGAAGGAAGAAATCAAGAAGCCAGATTTCTTGCAAGTAGTTAACAGATGATGTGATGAAAATGATGACTCTACAACAGGTGTTAGCCAGTGGCTCTTCCCACCCGGCTCACCCTCAACTCAGCAGGGCTCCATTCTTTCTCAAAATTTAAGCTATTGTGTGCACATGAGGGAGAGAGTCTGGAGGTCAGAGGACAACGTGTGAGAGTCAGTTCTGTCCTACATTTACCTGGGTTCCAGAGATCAAATTCAGGTTGCCAGGCTCAGGGGCTTTACTGCTGAGCCATCTCCCCATTCCGCTGACTTCAAGCTCTCCAAACTCCTTGTGTACCATCTGCTTCTTGTCTGTTTGCAAAACCATCCTCTGTACCTTCTTGGTAAAAATTCTCCAGTGCTTTGCAGATCTCTGAGATTCCTAAGAATGAAACACTCTTGTAAACCCAAACTTAGGGACTTCCTCCTTTCTTCAATGTGTGTTGAGTTTTACTATTTAACCCTAGTGTCCTGAATTTGGGTGGCAGGAAGGTATGATTGGTTGGTTCCTAACTAGACAGTAGGTGAGTTGAAATCAAGAAGGGTAAAAAGTGCCTGTGCATGTCTGTGAGTGTGTGTGTGTGTGAGAGAGAGAGAGAGAGAGAGAAGGGGGAGTTGACCATCCCAGGCTCTGTGTGTGTGTATGAGAGAGAGAGAGAGAGAGAGAGAGAGAGATGATCCCAGGCCCTCCTTGCTCACTGCCAGAGGAGTGAGCTATACCCCAGCCTCAACAGCTTGGGTAAAGAAGATGTTCAATAAACACTTTACTTATTTTGAGCTTTATACCTCAGGCCTCTAACCATTTGTTTATAAATCTGGCAATTTGTTTAAACTACATGTTTCCCCAATGCATTAAATATTTTTTCCCTGTAGTAAGTGGAAGTTAACACTCAAAACCACCTTTCTTAAACATGTGGTTTAGCAGGGCTTTTCTGGGATAGACCAATGATGTTTCAAAAATAGCTCTGAAGGCTCTACACCATGTGGGAACTTGTGAAATTAAGAACAAACATCTTTGCTTCTTTGACCTGGAGAAGTGGAAGGGTAAAGGGAATGGAAATCCTGACTCAGGACTCTGCTGCTTCCCTGGCTCCCTGGCTCCCTCCCTCCCTTCCTATCATGTAGCCCAGGCTGCCCTCAAACTCACTCTGTAACCAAGAATGATCTTGAGCTCCCAATTCTCTTGTGTCCACCCCTAGTGCTGGGATCACAGGCATGCACCGCCTTGCATGGACCACCATACCTGCTTTACATGCATTGAGAATGGAGCTCAGGCTTCTCCATCTGAGACAAGCATACCACCAACTGAGCTACATCCCCAGCCCCTAAAACTTGAGTTACTCATTTTGGTGTTTGTTTTCCGAGACAGCCTTACTCTGTAGACTAGACTGACTTGGAACTCACTATGTAGCCAAGGCTGGGCCTCAAACTCATGATAATCCTCCTACCCCAATTACCCAATGCTCAGATCAAGCAGGAGACACCAGACCTGGCCCTCAACTTGAATTTACAAAACATTATGTAGCCTAAACTGGCCCCAAACTCATGGTAAGTCTCCTGCCTCCACCTCGAAAGGACTAGGGTTACAGGAGTGTCACCATGCATTTCCTTTCCTTTTTCTCCTGCTGTGCTGGAGATTGAACCAGAACTTTGCATATTCTAGATAAGTGCCCAACCACAGAGCTACAGCCCCACCTCAGCTTCAAAAGTGCTAAACAGATAAATTTAACATATACTGGGTGAAAAAGTTCATTTGGAAAATTGTTTGGATTTTTATTTTAAATTCATACATGAACATTTGTGTCGCTATAGCACATTTTATATTTCATTATGAGAAAAATACATTCTTAAAAAAATTGCTAATATATATATATATATATATATCCATCTCTCCAGCCCCTTATGTGTGTCTTTTTGAGACAGGGTCTCCCTGTAGCCTCAGCTGCTCAGCTGGCCTGGAACTCACTATGTAGACCAGGCTGGCTTTTATCTCACAGAGATCTGCCTACCTCTGCCTCCCTAGTGCTGGATTAAAGGCTTGCACCACCACCCCCGGAGCTAAAAATAATGTTTTATGATGACTTAAAATACTATCACTTGGGGCTGAAGAGATGGCTCAGTGGTTAAGAGCACTGACTGCTCTTGCAGAGGACCCAGGTTCAATTACCAGCACCCACATGGGGGCTACGAACCGTCCTTAACTCCAGTTCCAGGGGAATCTGAAGCCCTCTTCTGACCTCCAAGGCATTGCACGACACAGGTGCACTCACATACATGCAGGCAATACTACTCATACACATAAAATTTAAATTTAAAAATAAAAAAAATACTATCACTAATGATTAAACCCACAGAGACAAAACAGAAAAAGAGAAGTTAGCCAGCTTCAAAAGCACCCAACTTACCTAGGCCACTGTCTGATCCTGCCTAAACCAGCGAGAACCAGCTTTAAAATGGGAAAGGTATTCAGAAACATTAGAAACAACAGCTTTTCAAAAAAATTTTATTGCATTTATTTATCTTATTGTGTTTGTGTGTGTATGCTTGTGTATACAGCCATGCTGCACATGTGGAGGTTCAAGGACAACTGAAGAGTTCTTTCTCCCTGCATCTTGTAGGTCCCAGGGATTGAACTCTGGTCATCAGGATTGGTGCCAAGCACCTCCATCCACCCACTAACCATCTCTGCAGCACCACCCAACCCAAACTGTATGTGTGTCTGTCTGTCTGTCTGTCTGTCTGTCTTCTTGTGTTGGGATGCTAGGAAGCAAAGCAGGGGTTTGCCAACATCAGATAAGTTCTCTGCCACTGAGCTGTATCTCTGGCCCCTACCAGAGCAGTTTCCTACCCAGTAACTACCATTCACTAAGGGCCTTTATAAAGTGTGTAAGATGCTTGTGGGAGTTCATACCTATAATTCCAATACTTGGAAGGCTGAGACAGGAGGATGAGTTCAAAGCCAGACTGAGTTCCAGGTCACCTGGGCCAGAGAGAAAGAGAGAGAGACCCTGTCTTGAAAGCCAGCCCTTGGGAGGCAGTGAAAGGCAGATCTCTGTGGCCAGCCTGGTCTACATATTGAGTTCCAGGCAAGCTGAGTTCATAGGGAGTCCATCTCAAAAAAAAAACATAGTTTTCATTGAGTTGATGGAGACTGTCAGATGTGACAAAGTTGGGCATGGGGGGAATAGCTAGGACTCAGGGCCTGATTCAGCCCGGGAAAAAAAAAAAAAAAAAAAAAAGTCTGTGATACAAACTAAATTTGGGGATATCGCTAAGAAGTTTAAGGGCCGGGATGTAGTTCAGTTGGTAGAACACTGGCCTGGCATGACCAGAGCCCTGGGTCTAATCTCCAGCACAGCATTAAACTGCAAGTGGTGGCTCATACCTGGTCTATAATCCCAGTACTCAGGAGATGTAGAGTTCTAAGTAGTGAACAAATTCCAAGGCTAAGTGAGACCTTGTGGAGGGGACAGTTTAGAGGAGAAACACTTGTTTATTTAGATTAATTTAGAAGACAAGTAAGGTGACTGGCTAGCAAGCAGTTCTTTAAAGTCATTACAAGCGAAACTATATGCAATCTGAGCTTTGCTTGGACAGAGGATGTTGGAGGTCGCGTTGAATAAGGTGAGGATGAAGCCAGTGGTCCAAGGTTGATTTTCACTGCTGCGGGTTCATGAAATTCCTTAAATTTTCTTCCCTACATTTGACATTTTCCCTAATAACACTAACAACAGAACCGCCAAATGGCAGCTCTCACTGAGCAAAAAGGAGAAAAATCAGCTCAATATTCGTTCAGAAACACCCACTCCCGTGCCAGGTAGAGCTCAGTATTCGTTCAGAAACATCCACTCCCGTGCCAGGTAAAGCTCAGTGTTCGTTCAGAAACATCCACTCCCATGCCAGGTAGAGCTCAGTATTCGTTCAGAAACATCCACTCCCATGCCAGGTAGAGCTCAGTATTCATTCAGAAACATCCACTCCCATGCCAGGTAGAGCTCAGTATTCGTTCAGAAACATCCACTCCCGTGCCAGGTAGAGCTCAGTGTTCGTTCAGAAACATCCACTCCCGTGCCAGGTAGAGCTCAGTGTTCGTTCAGAAACATCCACTCCTGTGCCAGGTAAAGCTCAGTGTTCATTCAGAAACATCCACTCCTGTGCCAGGTAAAGCTTGCAAGAATGAAAAGGTTTTCCATCAAAGAACACTTGAGCAGTTCAATGGGCACTGCGGAGCCTCAATTTGCAGCAGCCCTTCCTTATGGTGATGGTAATGAAGCTGGTGAGGACAGCTAGCGGGATGCTTCCCATCCCCCACTCATACAAATACAACATCTTCTTTGAATGTACATGTACCAACAATGAATGAACAGCAGACTGGACAGGTGAGGAGATGGTTTGGCATAGCCAAGGTACCCAGGAGCTCCTTGAGTCAGAAAATGTAATTAATATTTCTTTTTAAAAATATTAGCCGGGTGTGGTGGCACACATCTTTAATGCCAGCACTCAGGAGGCAGAGGCAGGTGGATCTCTGTGAGTTCAAGGCCAGCCTGGTCTACATAGTGAGTTCCAGGCCAGCTGGAGCTACAGGGAGACCCTGTCTCAAGAACCCCCCCCCGAAAATGTATATATTTATTTATTACTTTTATTTTATGTGTATGTGTATATGGCCTGCATGTGTGTAAGTGCACCCATGTCCTGCAATGCGGGCATCGGATCTCCTGGAACTGGAGTTACAACTGCCATGTGGGTGCTGAGAGCCAAACCCAGGTCTTCTGTAAGGACAGCCTAGTGCTCTTAACCACTGAGCCATCTCTCCAGCCCCTAATATTTCTTTATCACTGTGAAACAATAAATTTAGGCCTGTGGAGGGACTTATTCAAAGCACACTGCCCTTGAGTCAAGTTGGAACCTAGAATTTGAGATTTCCAGGCCATCAGCCATTTTGCTACAGTATTTTTACCACCCCCTAGGGTGCTGGGCTAGACTCCTGGGCTATTGGACTTGGCTGACTCTGGAACTGGGGTTTTAGGGCAGAGGCCCCAGCTCTGACAGTCACAGCAAAGTAGGCCAAGCCCCCATCCCAATCTACCAATTAAAGAGACAGGCTCTGGTGAAAAGCAGAGAGAGGTGATTTAATCAGTGTGTCCACACTGGGAAGAAAGATCAGTGGGGTCTGCTGATTCCCAGCTCCATCCACGGGGCACCAACAGGAGTTTTATGGGACTTAAGAGTTTGTTGTTCTTGTTGGTTTTGAAACAGGGTTGGACTCTATCTCAGGTTTAAGGTTGCCAGAGGTGAACATTAGGTTAAAATAGAGGACACTTTGGTCAGGATATGGCCCTGCCTGTCTCCAGAGTCTGTTAATCCCCAGCATTACCCTGTGGGGACCAACCTTGGTCCTAGAAGAAAAGTTGCTCCAGGCTGTAGCCTTCCAGCATAGAGAATTATTATTTCTATCTCTTATCTTGAGGGCAGTCTGCTGCAGGCTCCACAAAGCTAGGGGGTTATCCTCAGTTCCTGTCACAGTCTGTTGGCTCAGTGACCCAAGGTGATTCAAGAGGAAAGGTTAGGAGCAGTGACTCACCTCTCTGCCTCCTGTGTGGCCGATGGGTTGGTCATTGGTTAGCGTATTAATCACTGCTCTCATTGCTGTAAGTAAAGACCTGAGAAAAGGCAAGTGGCGGGGGCAAAGGCTTGTTCTGGCCCCGAGTGTGAGGGACACAGTCCCACCTGCTGGACATGACCACAGGAGGCGGGGCTACTCTTCACCTTGTGTCCACGGTTGGGAAGCAGAGAGGGAAATGCTGACTCTTTCCTCTGTTCCTCTGTTCCTGCAGCCCGCAGGCTGGACTCAGCTACATTGAGGGCGGGTCTTCCTGCAATGAAACCTCCCTAGACACACTCTAAAAACAGGTCCAGAGGCTTATCGCCTAGGTTACTCCAAATCCAGTAGACAGTGAAGGTAGACAGCACCAAGCAGAAACCTGCCCCTAAGTAAAGGAGACAGACTCAAGATGAGCGCTGAGAAGCCAGGCTTTCCGTCCAAGCTTTGTCACCTCGTGGACCCAAGTGAGGAGACAGAGTCAATGCCAGTCTTCAGCAGAAGCGGCTTCTAAGCTTTAGGTTTTAAGAAAGGAGAAGAGGGGCTAAAGACACGGCTCAGTGATGAAGAGCACTGACTGCTCTGCAGAAGACCGGGGTGAGGGCAGGTTCATTCTCAGCTGACGTCACAAGATGCCTACTTTCCAATGGTTCCAGGGGAGGGAGAGGTCCTGCTCTATAAGGAACCAGGCTTAGTGAGGATGTGACCTGTGCTGAGTGATTGTACTGGGGATCGGTTGATGCGTGGTTGACTCAGTGCAGTAGGCAGACTGGCCCCGGTGGCAGCAGGCTGGGTGCACCTTGCCCTCCAGCAGCCCTCTCTACCTAGAGAGCCCGGCTTCCCTAATCTGTTTCCTGACCAGCCACAAGGAGCTTCTTCTCTAAGATCAGGGTGATGCGGGGTTGGGTCTCACATTGTAGCACCGGCTGGCTTCCAACCCACAGAAATCATCCTGTCTCAACCTCCTAAATGCTGGGATTAAAGTCTTGAACCACCATGCCGGGGGAGAGGTCTATTTATAAATTCACTCAATAAAGTGAGTCACTACTGCCAGAAGTTCTAATAATGACTTATTCAGCTGCTTTGTAGAACCTTCGTGGGGACGCATAGGAGGAAAGGAAGGAGACAGTGAGAGAGGCTTCATTCACCTCGGAGTGGGCATGTGGGCTCATGCCTATCCTAGCAGTCAGGAAGATGAGACAGAAGGGTCTCCATGACTTCAAGGCTAGCCTGGGCTACATAGAGAGATGCTGCTTAAAAAAAAAGGAGGAGGAGGGACAAGAGGGAAAGAGGGAGGAGGGGGAAGGAGGAGGTGGAAGAGGAGGAGGAAGAGGAGGAGGAGAAGGCAGAGGAGGAGGAGGATGATGAGGAGGAGGAGGCGGAGGAAGAGGAGGAGGAGGAAGAGAAAGTCCATCCTTTCTGTGTCCAGTCTCCTACATGGCCCTGTGCAGAGCCCTCCTCACTTTCCATTGAGTCCGGCCATGCAACCACCCCAAAGCCAGTGACTAGTGAGAGGATTCCAGGTCCTGTATCTGCTGAGCCCTCCCACTAGGTCTCTGGCTGATCTCCCTGAAAATACTGATCAGACCCCAGAATAAAGGTCAACTGGTGCTGACAGTCAGGAGGGTCTGCTCTGTCACTAACCAAGTCTTCCCCATTGGACAGAAGTGATGCCTTTCATTCATGCATCTGGGAAAAGCTTTTTAGTGCCAAGCTCTGACCTACAGGGGATGCTACAGCCATGAGCAAGGCATGGGAGAGGCAGACACCAAGGTTCCAGAGCAAATCTATGGCTCAAGGGCTCATGGCTTCTGGGGACCCACCTGGCTGCCCTAAACACACAGCCAACTTCCAAGAAAGAGCAAACAGGAAGGTGCTGGGTCTTCCAGGCTCCCATATGAAGGGAAAAAGACCCTGGGGGA
>NW_008337055.1:1258962-1260224 GCF_000622305.1 Nannospalax galili
GAGGGGTTGGAGCTCAGTGGTTAACAGCACTGGTTGCTCTTGCAGAGGACCCGGGTTCAATTCCCAGCACCCACAAGGTGGCTAACAACCTTTCATAACTTCAGCTCCAAGGAATCCATCCACTTCTTCTGTCCTCCACAGGCTCCACACAACACAGGTACACCTACCTACATGCAGGCAATACACTCATACACATAAAATTAAAATAAATAAATAAATAGAGACAGAGACTCATGTAGTCCAGGCTGGCCTTACAATTCACTATTTAGCCAAAGAGGACCTTGAACTTCTGACTTTCCTGCTTCTACCTGAGATTTCTTTTGTGCCACAACACATGATCTGTGTGGTACTGAGGACTGAATTCAGAACCTTGGCATGCTAAGTGAACACTTGATCAACTGGGCTACAACCCAGTACCAATTCCCCTCGTTAAACCTAAAGCGCACCCCAGCATCCTGACTATAATCCCAACCCTCAGGAGGCAAAGGTAGTAAGATTGCTTTGAGTTCAAGGCTAGCCTTGACCGCAGTAAAACCCTGTCTCAAAGAGAACAGGGACTGGAGAGATAGCTGGGCCATTTTAGAGTGCTTGCTGCTCTTCCAGAAGACCCAGTTGGTTCCCAACACCCATGCTAAGCATCTTACAACTGTCTACACATCCCAGTCCAGGAGATCTGATGCCCTCTTCTGACCTCCATAGGCACCTGCACACATGCACAGACACACAAATAAATAAATAAATAAATAAATAAATAAATAAATAAAAGATCTGAGGAAGAGACCAAATGAAATAACCCTGAAGCTCACGTCAGCCCCTCGAAGATGGAATCAACCCTTTATCTGCTCCTGTTCCCAATGTGGCCACATGATTCCTCCCTACCCCACCCCCAATGAACTGACTATGTAGCCAAGAATGACCCTGAACTTCTGATCACCCTGCTTCTACCTGAGTGCTGGGATCAGAGCATGCACTGTTGACCCTTTATGCAGGGCATTAAACCAGGGCTCGGTGCAGCTAGGCAGGCAAGCACTCTACCCTGACCCCTACCCACTCCAGCCCCCAGTTTTCTGTATTAGTGACTGTCTTAGTTTGTTTCTTCATTGCTGTGACAAAATACTCTGACCAATACCAACTTGGGGAGTGTGCTGGATAGCTTTAGTGTCAACTTGACACACCTGGGTTGAGGGAGCCTCAATCGGGGAATTGCCTCTATTGGACCGGCCTGTGGCCATGTCTGAAGGGCATCTTCTTGATGAGCCATG
>NW_008337055.1:1260315-1276966 GCF_000622305.1 Nannospalax galili
TTTTGTCACAGCAATGAAGAACAAACTAAGACAGGGAGGAAAGGGTTTATTTAGATTACATATCCCGGGTCACGGTTCATCCGGGAGCCCAAGGTAGGAACTCAGGGCAGGAACCTGGAGGCAGGAGCTGGAGCACAGGTCATGGAGGAATGCTGCTTACTGGCTTGCTCTCCTGGCCCCTGCTCAGCCTGCTTTCTTATGCAACACAGGCCCACCTGCCCAGGCGTGGCACCACCCACAGTGAGCTGGGCCCTCCCACATCACTCATCAAGAAGATGCCCCTCAGACATGGCCACAGGCCAGTCCAATGAAGGCAATTCTGGAATTGAGGCTCCCTCAACCCAGGTGTGTCAAGTTGACACTAAAGCATCCAGCACAGTGACTTTTCTTGTTATAAGCAAATACTTGACAAGAAACAGCTTAAGGGAGGAGAGGTTTGTTTCCACTTGCAGTTTGGGATGATCCAGCCACCATGGCTGGGAAGGCGTGGGCAGGGGAGTGAGGAGGCTGATTATAATAGGTCCCATTCAGAAGCAGAGAGCAGACAGAAAGTGGGGCTGAGCCATAAAAGATCATAGTAGCCATAGTAGACCCCCATTGGCCTACATCCTCCAGCAAGGCTCCACCTCCTAATGGTTCTACAGCCTTCCAAAACAATGCCACCGACTGATTAATTGTTCAAACACATGAGCCTGTGGGGGACACTTGACATTCAAACCACAACAATAGCAGAACTCAAGAAAAACTCTGCAGAACAGTGTGGCGGCATTTCTAAGCGCAGCGCCCGCCCGGGAGCTGAGCACAGGAGGGTCAGGGTTCAAGACAACCTAAGCTATGTAGCAAGTTTGAAGCCAGCCTAGACTAGATAGAGCCTGTCTTTAAAAAAAAAAAACCTGGAAGAGCTGGGCATGGTGGCCCACACCTTTAATCCCAGTACTTGGGAGGCAGAGACAGGAGGATCTCTGAGTTCAAGGCCAGCCTGGTCTACATAGTAAGTTCCAGGACAGCTGGGGCTACAGGGAGACCCTGTCTCAAAAAGACAAAAAAGACCAAAAAAACCCAAAAAACCAGAAAAATGATTAAGAGCACTGATTGCTCTTAGAGAACCCAGTTGGACTCCTACCCACATGGCAGCTCACAACGTCTGTTGACTCCAGTTCCAGGGGACTCCACACTCACTCAGACCTCCATGGGCATGGCACAACACAGGTGCACTTACACACATGCAGAAATACACTTATACACATAAAATAAAAATACAAAAAAACCTTAAAAACAGAAAAATGAAAAAGAAAAACCTCATGAATTAAAGATCATGTCTGAGGCAGACGTCCAGTGTGAAGGGGAGAGGGGCAAGACCCAGGTCAACAGTATAGATAGGCCATTGGCTCCCTGCTCTGCCCACTGTCCGCAGCTGCCTGACTTGAGGGGTGAACTCTTTGGAAAGGTGGAACCATTAACAACCTAGTTTGGGGTAGGTACGTGAAGTCGCACTATAACAGCACTTAGGAGTTGCTTTTGCTGGAGGCTGAAGGTATGGCCCAGCAGTTAAGAGCCAGTAGACCTGTGTTCCGTTCCAGCATGCATGTTGGGTAGCTCACAACTGCCTGTGAGCCCAGCTCCAGCCTTGTGCTCGCACGCTAGTACATACCCACCACAGGTGCACATAATTGATGATAAACCAGCAGTTGCTTTTGCTAACGTGCACTGGGCTGAGTAGATGGGTGAAGAGGGTGACAGGCCAGCAGCTCTGCCTTCCTTGGGCTTCTGGCTTCTTTACCAAGGCTCAGACTCCAGCTCTGCGTGGCACTCAAGGACTATCCGTTCACCTAAACACCTCATCCCCTTTCAATACTGAAAGCACAAAGATAGGTCACCGATAGAAATCTGCAGACACTTCGGATTCTAAGAACAGCAAAAGCTGGTAGGACAGGACCTCACCCCAGATGGGAACAATTATCTGTGAGGGTGAAGCTACACTGGGGGCAGATATAATCATCTGAGAACCAGTTGGAACCAGTGCAAAGGACTCTTCCAGAACACACCATGCAGAATCAAAGAGCAACCGGACCCGCCTTGCCCAGGGCTGTGCACCCCACCCCAGTTCTTCTGTATAAAAGCTCATGTCAGTGCCCTGGGATGGGCTTGGGGTCCCTGGACCCCTTTGTTGTGTCCTCTTTCCAACATGTGACTAAATCTCCCTCTGGTCTCCACCATTGCTCATCCCTTTAATTGGCTTCTGGGCTGGTGTCCAACCTGAGCTGCTGAAGCAGCTCAAGCCAGAGCTTTTGCCCTAAAACTCTTAGTTACCATCCCAAAACAGAGGAATTCAGAGCAATGTACTTCCAAGTATAGGCCCTCACAAGTGCCTTCTCTGATTAGCTGTCAGAAGTCAGCTCAGCAGCAAGGTTTATAACCCAAGACCTCATGTACCCCAGGCAGCCTCAAACTCACCAGGTAGTCGAGATTGACCTTGAACTCCAGATCCTCCTGTCTCCACTTCCCAAGTGCTGAGATGACAGACATGAGCACCATGGCTGGGCTTTACATGATGCCAACCAAGCTATATTCCCAGACCTCTCTGAGAGGTTATTAATAATCCTTAAATGAAAAACTTGTGGAGTACCATGAACTAAAGTTCCCACATAAAAAGGCATACTTGTGCTGACGATTCCATAGGCTGACTGATTAGGACTTCATGGTTGTGGAGTTGGAATGTTGAAGATCTAGAGTCAAATTTTTATTGGGCTATCTTTAGTACCCTTAATAGTCATTTATCTCCTATGGTCTGCATGTGACCTAACATCCTTTTGACTGTCAGGTTAAAGCTGGAATGTATTCTTAGCAGACCACTAGCTTCTACCAATCCCAAAGCTAACATTATCATTAGACAGCACCTAAAATCCACAGAAGAGGTTTCCCCTCTTGGCTGTAAACCACATTCCTGCTCTTCCCACCTGTGCAAATGGTAAATACAGTGATCTGTGATTATCTTCTATTCTGTGAAAAGCTCACAAAACCACTACTGTGATAGGACACATTTCGAGCAACCTAAGTCCACGTTCTCAGGCCATGGTCACTCATATTTGACTCAGTAAACTCTCTCTTGTTTTGTTTGAAGTGAGAACAGTGTTTTGCATGGGGACTGGCCAATGGAAGGCCACCTGTTTCCCTACACTGACCGCTTGGCAGGCTCAGCTAACTCACATCATGCTGTAATCCAACTAATCAGGATGCCATGATGGGAGATTTTCCGGAAGATCAAGGCCAGCCTGGGCTATGTAGTGGGACTTGGTCTCAATAAAACAAAACAAACAAACAAAAAAACCCAAATTCATTTCTTTAAAAAATGTTAATTACATTTATTTAGCTGTTTATTATTCTGTGGTACATGTACAGAGGTCAGAGGACAACTTGTGGGAGTCAGGGCTCTCCTTCCCACACAGGTCCTGGAGATTGAACGCAGGTTGTTGGGCTTGGCAGAAGGCGGCCTGCACGCACTGCGTCATCTCACCTGCCTGCCTCCTCACTTTTCTTCCCTTCCCTTTCTCCTTTTTCTTTGTTCCTCTTTCATAAACTACTTTAAATAATTGAAGGATAATAAAGCCTTTAATCTCAGCACTTGGGAAGCAGAGACAGGCAGATCTCTGTGAGGCGAAGGCCAGACCTGGTCTGCATAGTGAGTTCCAGGCCAGCTGGGGTTACAGAGAGACCCTGTCCCAAAAAGACAAAAAAAAAAAAAAAAAAAAAAAAAAAAGAAAAGAAAAGGACAGAAAATAAAGTAACTTTATTGGGTTCAGGAGACTTAAATTATTTAGTATCAAAAACATTTTTGTGTGGGGCTGGAGAGATGACTCAGTGGTTAAGAGCACTAACTGCTCTTACAGAGGACCCAGGTTCAAGACCCAACACCTACATGGTGACTAACAACTGACTGTAACTCCAGTTTGAGGGGATCCAACATCCTTTTCTGACCTCCATGGGCACTGTACAACATGGGTGCACTTTATATACATACAGGCGATACACTCATATACATAAAATAAACAATAATAAATAAAATACTTAAAAAATTTGTGGGGCACTGGGGAGGTGGAGACAGCAGGATCCCTAGATCCCTAGGGCTCAGTGGCCCACCATCTAGCTGAATCAGTGACCTCCAGATTCAGGGAGAGACTCTGTTCAGGGAGTAGAAGGTTATGAGGGCCATTTGTGTTCAGAGAACATAGAACTAACGTGGAGAGCCATACAAGTCCAACAAAACATGGCTGACATTGAACATCTGGGCACTGTAAGTCAGCCCACAATGCTGGCACCAGATGTCTGGGGACCCCAAAAGTAAACGGTGATGTAATCTGTTATGTAATTATTCCTGACAGAATGCTACTTAGTGTGACTCTATATAAATATGGCCTTGAGATCAGAGGTGAATGCCTTCCTCTTCACGAGGCGGTCAGTGTGTCTGTCTGAAGGCCCTTGCATCTGTGAATAAAGTACATCCTATCCACCTATGACCTATGACCCCTCCCGTGCTCTACAACCTCCCAACCTTCCTGGATGCAGAGCTGGAACAGCATACTCTGTTTCAAAATTAAGGTGGAGTCCAGGACAGAGGAAGTGCTTGCCACATGTGTGTGCACAGAAATATACTTAAAACTGAAAGAGAGGGAGAGAGAGAGCGAGAGAGAGAGAGAGAGAGAGAGAGAGAGAGAGCGTGTGCACAGAAATATACTTAAAACTGAAAGGGAGAGAGAGAGAGAGAGAGAGAGAGAGAGAGAGAGAGAGAGAGAACAATTTTAGAAAATGGCTATGCTGTTTGCAGGATGATCACCCTCGGCTGCTTTTGATCCATTTGGCTTTACTAACTCTGAGGGGGTCTGAACAGCCTCAGACAGGAACAGGATTAGACTATTGCAGTTACTGATGTTAGTGGTTTTCATGCTCTTTTTCTTTAATTAATGTCTATCCACTCCGATTAACCTTTAGACTGGTTTTCTTCTTTACACCTCCGTACCAGGAGATACTCCAAGAAGGTGTCTTTGAGGTAAGGCTCTAAGAAATATGTTAAGTTCAAAGATAAGATAATGACTTAGAAAAACCTTTCCAAATTTACTGATGCAAATAACTCTAGTCTCTAAGAAGTAATTTTTCTTTTACATTTTATTTATTTATTTTGTGTGTGTGCATGTGTGTATGTGTGTGTGTATCTGAGTGTCTGTACCTGTGTGCCTATGTGGACACACTTATTTATTATTTTTAGTTTATGTATATGAGTGTATTGCATGCATGTATGTAAGTGCACCCGTGTTCTGCACTGCCCTCAGAGATTAGACAAGGTCAAGAGGGCACTGGATCCTCTGGAACTGGAGTTACAGATGGTTGCTAGCTGCCATGTGGATGGTGGGACTCGAACCCTAGTCCTCTACAAGAGCAGCCAGTGCTCTTAACAACTGAGCAATCTCTCCAGTCGTTTAACTTTAGTTTTTAAGAATGAGCCCAAACTTGGAAGACACCCATTTCCTAAGATGCCTCCTGGAACTGTACACTTGAGTCAGGTCTCACCTGTACTTTTATTCAAAACCAGCTTTCTCCAGCCTCAATTGGAGAGCTATAAGCCTGGGTCCACCTTTATCAGACAATTTTCCCCTTTCATCCCTAGGCCTAGAGCACCCCATACACACAATGTCAAGAGTCCTTCCCAATCTTCGTTGAATTCAATGACAACACATGCACTGCCTTTCAGAGCTTTGATATGTCCATTCCCAAGCATGCCCATAGTCATTCAATAAATTGGGGGTTCCGAGGAATCAAGGTCAGGTGCCCAGGTCAGAGCAGCTCATGGTTCAGTGACGTTGTAGTGTTTTGGTTACAAAGTTAAAAGACACTAATCCAGATTCTGTCTATGTTATAAAAGTCATTCCTACAGAGGATAACTTTTGGGAGTGGGTGCTCTCTTTTTACCAAATGAGTCCTAAGGATCCAACTCAGGTTGTCAGGCTTGGTGGCAAATGCCTCTACCCACTGAGCCACCTCTCCGGCCTGAGAAGTAAAATAAGCCCAGGAGCTGACATTTAATGATCCTAAGACATTGTTGTCACCTGCAGTGTCTGTGTTTTCTCCATGTTCAATTTTATCACATGAATTGGCTTAAAAATTGGGTTTTCAGGGCTGGGTGTGGTGGCACACGCCTTTAATCTCAGCACTTGGGAGGCAGAGGCAGGTGGATCTCTGTGAGTTCAAGGCCAGCCTGGTCTACATAGTGAGTTCCAGGCTAGCAGGAGCTACAGGGAGACCTTGTCTTAACAAAACAAACAACAACAACAACAACAAAAAAAAAAACGGGGTTTGGGGTATTGTTGCCCGGTTCCCCACCAGTTCAGGCTGTGGAGATTTCTCCAAAAGCCCAGCTTTCTCTGAGCTGGAGGTGTGGCTCAGTTAGCAGAGTACTTGCCTGGCATGAAGGAAGACCCCAGTTTGATTCTTTGGCTGTTTGGGAGGCAGAGGCAGGAGGCACAACAACCTTCTCCTTTCCTGGGAGGGCTCTCTACTGGTTAACAGAGAGTTGGCTGGGACTGTAGCTGGAACCAGTTTGCCTCTTTGAATGTCTTCTGACACTATCCGTTCTCTGCTGTTCATAACTATTCCCACAGGGTTGGATTCATTCAATAAACTTACGTTTGCATAGCTGGGTTATCTCTAGAAATAGCTGTGTTGGGAATCCTTGATGCTCAAGCAGTTCTCAGAGTCACAGAAAAGACCCCAACAGGGCTGGGGAGATGACTCAGTTGTCAGGAACGTATGCTCTTCTTCCAGAAGACAAGAGCTTGGTTCCCAACACCTGTGCTGGACAGCTCCCAACCACCCGTGACTCTGGCTCTAGGGGATGTGATGCCCTCTTCCGGCCTCTTTAGGCACACATATACGCACAGACACACAAGTACACAATTAAAAATAAATTAAATCTTTTTTAAAAAGAGGACTGGAAAGATAGCTCAGTGGTTTAAGAGTTCTTACTGCTTCTCCAGAAGACCCCAGTTTGGTTCCCAGAACCCACATCAGGTCCCTTATAACTGTAACTCCAGTTTAGGAGATGCAACATACTATGACCTCCAAGGGCACCTACACACATGGTGCACATAAGCTCATGAGGGCACACACACATGCATGTCAATAAAAATAAATAATTCTTTAAAAAGACCCCAGACCTCTCCCACCCTTATCCCCCACTGTGTTCCTCAGCTTTTCTCCTCCAAATCGTTACAGGAAGTGAAGCGAGTTCACTTTGGGGCTTCCAAATCCTAGCTCATTTTAACTGAGTCATTTGGTACTCCCCTGTCTCCTTTGTCCAAGGAACAATCAAGTAGCTCTGTAGCTCCCTGGCTGAGAGTATAGGCATTCCGTCTGCACAACAACTACCCTGGCCAATAAGGAGCCCCGAATCACACTGACTTTGAGTTAATGAGCTAGGGCGTGAGAGCAGGACACCCAAGTACCCCAAAAATGTCCTGCAGGAAAACGACCCTTTGCAGCTCCTCCTGAGGCTTCTCTGTTCCCTCCACCGTGGGAGTCGCCGGTGTCCTGCAGAGTGATGCTCCGTTCTGCCTCTGGATTTTATTCCTCTTTAGGCAAATGGACATTTGTAAAGTGCTGGGAAAAGAGCATCAGCAATACCAGCTAATAGCTCGCAGCATTGCGAGCCCTTCCCTCATGTCAAGGACTTTTAATTCTGTTTCAGGTGCAGAACTTTCGCGCAGTGACTGTCCTCAGGATGCTCCTCCACACCAATAGTTCTGGTGACCCGCTGGGTTCAAGAGGGTGGGTGCTGTTTCCAAAATGACTACTTCTGCCACCTGCTGGTGGGGGGCAGAGTTGCTGCCTTCAGGTGGTCGCTAATGCACATGAATTAATTAGATTTAGATCATTGCCCATCAAGGCAGGCGCTCAGGATTCGAGGAATGAACAGATCTCTGCAGATCAAGAAGGGGAAATCTTACTGTGATTCCAGGCTGAATTTGAGCTCCTGTGCTCGGGTCATCTTCCTGCCTTTAACTTCCTTCTGGGCTGGGATCACAAGCCCTCGCCACCACACCTGGCTCTCGGGAGAATTTGCTGTTGTTTTGAAACAGTCTTGCTACATAGCCCAGGCTGGCCTTGAGTTTGTGGCAATCCTCTTGCCTCAGTCTCTGAAGTGCTGGAATCCCACCACACGTAGCTCACAGTGTCCTGAAAGATACAAAGTCTCCTCTGAACAAAGTAACGCTTCCTTTGGGGCTGTTCACTTCACCCACTTCCCTGGCTCTCACTGTTGGGGGCCCCTGCTGTGAAGTAGAAGTCCCTTCACGTAGGGACAGCTCATGCAGCTTGGAATTATGTGCTGAGACTCCTTTCAGCAGAGTACCTGGCATCCTTCCTGACTCCTTTTGAAGTGCCAGCCACAAATGCTCTAAACATAAACATGGCCTCTGGCTCCAGGAATACCATGCCTTCCTGTGTGAGTTTTCAGGTAGTCAACAGTCTGGCAGAAACCCACTTCCATATGTAAATAGAATGGACTTGGAATAAAGAGCTGTAGACTGAATTCTGTGTCTCCTGCCTGCAATCTAGCCTCCCCGGGGGGCAGCACTCCTCCGTTACCAACTTGCGGACATTCCTAGCTTTCGCTGTCCTTGTACTCTTCCCGCGTGGTCCAGTGGCCAGTGGACCTCGCTTCCTGAGGAAAGTACATGGGTGAAATAGGGACAGGATTCGGCTGGACAATGCTCCAGTAGCAGAGGAACTTTCACCACCAAAAGCCGCCGCCAGCCGGCATCCAGGAGACACGAGCCGCGGTGCCACAGAACGCCGCCCGCCGGAGAAGCTTGCGGGCCAGACCCGCCTTTGTCCAGGCGCACGGCGGAAAAGCCAGTGGACCCGCCCTGCCATCCCGAGAGTGCGCGCGGGACCCCGGGAGCCCAGCGCGCACACGCCCATATCTCACCGCTTTCCCCTGGTGTGTCAGTGTAAGCTGACTATCACTCTTCTGTCAGGTCTAGATCTACCTCACCGTACAGGCTTTAGAATGATTTTCGTTGTTGTTTTTTCCGTGTGTTTATGTGGTGTCCGTAGGTTTGTGTGCATGTGCGGCCACAGGTGCCTGTTGGGCATCTTCTTCTATCACCCTCTTCTTTGATTTTGAAGAAAGTTCTCTCACTGAACCTGGAGCTCACCACTTGCCAAGATTAGCTGGCCAGGAAGCCCCTGGTTCCACCTCTATGCCCAGCTTTCTGCATGGGTGCTGGGGATCCGAACTCAGGTCCCCAGGTTTGCACAGCAAGTCCTTTACCCACTGAGTGTCTCCCCGGCCACACAAAAAGAAGTTTAGTTTCATAGCTGGGAAATCCTGGCTAGTGCTTCTCAAGGGGGTTCCAAGGATGATGATGATGAAGGTGTTTATGCTCAAACAAGTTTCAGAAGCAAGGTGTTACATAAAACTCCCTTTGCATTACGGGTCTCAGAATGCCTAGGACACCACTGTGCATGGGAAATCTTCTGAAGACTGATCTGTGGATCAATCAGCTCAGGCTGCCAGAAGAAAACACTCCTGCAGCTTACACAGGGCAGGTTTATCTTCTTAGCTTTTCAGGAGCTACATGTCAGCGTGTTCCCGTAGCCTCTCCTTGGCTGAGTGTATGGAGGGAGGGAGTTCTTATACTGGATCAGGTCCTGTATACCCTGGTGAAAATGTCTGGTGGTGGGTTCCAGCACAGTGGGGAAGCCTCTACCATAGGTCGCAGCTGCTATCTGATGACAGACTTAGTTTCTGGGTTGGTGAACACTAGTGGTCTGTGAAGTTAATACCTCCCGTTTACTTGCTGTCTCAAGGTCGTTAGGTTGTGGGCAGTGAGAGATCACTGAAGGGATTAAAGACAGACCAAGATAACTGAATCTGCAGCATTCCTGGGGTCTACAAGCAGGATGTTCTAATAAGCCAATCAACCTTGTTGAATATGGAGTTTTTCAAGGAACTTTAGTGCACAAGCCTTTACGTAGGAATATTAGGGGGAAGACAAGAATTCAGTCAGCAAGAGCACTTTCCAAACTCAGATCATAGAATTTCTTCCCATTAAGATCCCAAGAAATGCCAATGTTTTTTCTTTTGTTTTGTTTTTGATTTATTTATTTTCATTTTATGTGCATGTTTTACTTGTATGTATGTAAGTGCAATGCCCAGGGAGGTCAGAAGAGGGCATCAGAACCCAAGCTGGTCCTGAGGTTTCAGGTAGGTATTGGGAACCAAACCCAAGTCCTCCTCGAAAGCAGGCAGTGCTCCCAACCACTGAGCCATCTCTCCAGCCACGATGCCTATGCTCTGTAGAACCAAGTTTGGAAATTTCCAATGTAGCAAAAAGACAGCTGTTCCTAGTAGATGAATCCTACGAGCCTAACTTGCCGGTATAATCCAGTTAGTGATTGGCAGGCTAGGACTCCCACCTTACCGTTTCTTTCATGATGTCATGCTGTTCCTATTATACTGCTTATAAAGCAAATACTAAAACTGGTTTGCACAGAACTTTATGGGTATAGTGAGGTGAACTAACATTTCAGAGCTGAACTATGGTTTTTCCACTTGGCTCCACATTGCTGGGGATGAAGCCTAGGGCCTTGTGTGCACTCTTCCCACTGAACTACACCCCAGCCCTCCACTGTGGACCTTTGACTGGCATGCTTCGAATTTCAGTTTAATTGAGGAGCATCTGGCTTCAATAATGATCTCGGTGTCTTGGCTGGGGTGGGGAGGTTGACACTCAGCACAAGGTACCGAGTTCTCTGTGTGACCACACGGCCTTGCCTCGAGCTTCTCCCCCTTTATCTCTCCATTCTGTCCCCTCCAAGCAGATCTTGGTTCTAAATATTAGGGTCACATTTTCTTCTTTGCATAGTCCTTGATGACACCCTGGGCCTTAAGAAGATGTTATCAGTGAAGTCTCTAGTTATTGTCCCTCTAAAAGATTTTATTACTGGCCAGGCATGATGGTGCACGCCTTTAATCCCAGCACTTGGGAGGCAGAGGCAGGTGCATCAAGGTAAGCCTGGTATATGTAGTGAGTTCCAGGCCAGCTGAGGCTACAAGGAGACCCTGTCTCAAGAATTTTTTTATTCCATTTTATTTACTTATTTGTGTATTTATTTATCTATTTATTGTGTGTGTGCATGCCATGGTGTGTGTGCAGTAAGAGGACAATTTGCAGGAATCGATCCTCACCTTCTACCATGTGGGTCCCAGGAATTGAACTCAGGCTGTCAGGCTTGGCCACAAGCACCTGTATCTGCTGAGTCATCTTGCCAGCCCTTATTGCT
Organism: Nannospalax galili; assembly: GCF_000622305.1. NCBI lineage: Eukaryota > Metazoa > Chordata > Mammalia > Rodentia > Spalacidae > Nannospalax > Nannospalax galili. The sequence continues at coordinate 1,271,653 of NW_008337055.1, forward strand.
CCCATTAAAAAAATTAATTTATCTTCCAAAGCTCAGGGACGTTTGTGGAAGAGGTTGGCAGAAAGAATGTAAGAGCGGAGGTGGGGGTGGAGTGTTACCTGGAAGTGTCCGCCAACCACTATGTGGGTAAGCTATAGTCACACCTCCTTCCCACGATTGTCAAGGAGTCCAGGGGGAAGTCAGTTACCCCTCCCACCCAATCAGTGACCCTTAGCTGCATGTGGGGGAGGGGCTAAGGATACATAAGCCAAGAACGCCATGAGGCACCTCTCCTTTTGTGTGGCTGTTGGGAAGTCACAGAATGTGTATTTGAGTGTGGACTTTCCAGTGCAGCTGTAAATGGGGGGCACCCACTCTTCTGTAAATAAACCCCCACCCTATGCCCTGTTAGCAAGCCCAGCAAATCCTTTGGTCTTTGATTTCTTATTCCTGTTCCCCCCCTTAAACTTCATTGTGTACATATATATATATAATTATTTATTTTACTATTTTATTTTATGCGTATGAGTGTATTGCCTGCATGTTTGTGAGTGCACCTGTGTCATGCAATGCCACGGAGGTCAGAAGAGGGTTTCAGATTCCCCTGGAACTGGAGTTAAGGATGGTTCACAGCCGCCATGTGGGTGCTGGGAATCGAATCCAGGTCCTTTGCAAGAGCAGTCAGTGCTCTTAACTGCTGAGCCATCTCTCCAGCGCCCCATTGTATATATTTTTATGTAACCTGCTTCAAGTTATTTCTGGAAAAATATGTTTAAAATGGCCTCTCTTTGGAATGATAAAAGTACTCTAAAATTTTAAAAATTAATTCATTATTATTTGTTTTTTTCAAGATGGAATTGCACTCTGCTTGAACTCAGCGATTTTTCTGCCTCAGCCTCCCAAGTGCTGGGATTGTGGGTGTTAGCCACCATTTGCAGATTGTTATCATTCTTTTATTAACATTTTTGATTTATTTTGTGTATGAATGAGTGTATTCCCCACATGTATGTACGTGCAAGCAATGACTGCAGAAGTCAGAAGAGGACGATGGTTCCCCTGGAACTGGCATTACAGACAGTTGTTAGCCACCATGTGGGTGCTGGGAATCGAACCCAGGGCCCCTGCAAGAGTAGCCAGTGCTCTTAACCGCTCAGTCATCTCTCCAGCCTCGGGATCAGTGTTTTTGAAGCCCTGTTGGCATAGACTATCATAGCTTTAGCTGTGTGGTCCTGCCTGGCCTGCTACTCCATATGTAGTCCAGGCTGGCTTTGAACTTGTGGTGATTGTCCTGCCTTAGCATCCTTAGTTCTGGGATTACAGGTGTGAGCTAGCACAACCAGCCTTCTCTCACACTACCTGTTGTTGTGTATGTGGTGCTGGAGATGGTGCCCAGGGCCTCCTGGTACTAGGCAAGAGCTCCTTCGCTGAATTCTACCATGAGACACTTCCCAGCCCACAATTTACATTCCTGCTAATTCCAAAGCGATAGCTAGTCCCTCACTCTTGACTTTTCTTTACAGCTACCAGACAGTGAAGTGATTAGGAATGAGTCTAATTTCCCACTTCAGCAGTTTGAGGAAGGGAAGCTCAAGTCTTACAGCAATCTTTACAACTAGGGATGATACCCTTTGGGAGGCATCTCAACCAGTCAGTTATTTGGGTGTGTAAACAGAAAGCCTCTACTGAGTGCCAGCTTAGAGTGTGCATTTCTGCAATATGATCTAAGTCTTGTTTATATGAGACTGCTCAATGCTAAAGAAGTCAGAACTGAGACGGCCTGAGAGTGGCTGTTCTGGCCTCCATCTGGCTTGAAAGCTGAGAACACAGCTGACTGCTCAAGAGATCCTTGACCCAGCCTCCACATGGTGGCGAACTCCCCCCAAATCGAGCCTTTCCCAACCTCCTAACTGGGATTACTTGAGGCCCCTCCCATGGCACCAGGGCAGACCCCTGCCCTAGGGTAGGGTAAGACACAGACCTTAGCAGACACCCTGAGAGTGGCTGTTCTGGCTTAGACGCTGAGAACTCCACAGACAGCCTGAGAGTGTTCTGAATACATGCTAGTAGAAGTCTGAACGTTAGAAGGCGGCCTGAGTGGACCTGACTGGAGCCTCACTTGGGCTTCTGAGGGAACTCCTGAGTAGCTGATCTGAAGTCTGGGATCCAAACTAAATTTGGGGATATCTCTAAGAAGTTTAAGGACCTAACAGGCATCTTCCAAATATTCTGCCCAAGCACCAGAGAATACACTTTCTATTCAGCACCCCGTAGAACTTTCTCAAAAATTGACCACATACTGGGGCAAAAAAGAAACCTCAACAAATACAAAAATATTGAAATAATTCCACACACTGACCACAATGCAATAAAGCTCAAAATCAACACTGAAAGAAGCCCTAGTAGCTGCACAAGCTCATGGAGATTAAACAGCACACTTCTAAATGATGTGTGGGTCAAAGGAGAAATTAAGAAAGAAATAAACGAATTCCTGGAATTCAATGAAAAGGACAATACAACTCAACAAAACCTCTGGGACACTTTAAAAGCAGTCCTAAGAGGGAAGTTTATAGCTCTAAGTGCTTACATTAACAAATCAGAAAGAGCACACATAAATGACTTAACATTGTAACTCCAGACACTGGAAAGGCAAGAACAAATAAAACCCAAACCCAACAGAAGAGAAGAAATAACAAAAATCAAAGCAGAAATTAATGAAATAGAAATGGGCTGGAGAGATGGCTCAGCAGTTAAGAGCACTGACTGCTCTTGCAGAGGACCCAGGTTCGAGTCCCAGCACCCATGTGGCGGCTATGAACCATCCTTAACTCTAGTTCCAGGGGATTCCGAAGCTCTCTTCTGACCTCCGCAGCATTGCATGACACAGGTGCAATCACATACATGCAGGCAATACACTCATACACATAAAATAAAAAGAATAAATAAAATATTAATGAAATAGAAACAAAAGAAAACAATACAAAGAGTCAATGAATCTAAGAGCTGGTTCTTTGAAAAGCTAAACAAGATAGACAGACCCTTAGCCCAGCTGCCCAAAAGAAAGAGCAAATACAAATCAACAAAATAAGAAATGAAAGGGGAAATATCACAACAGACACCATAAAAATCCAGAACATTATAAGGGAACACTTTAAAAACCTTCACTACTAAATTTGAAAACCTTTAAAGAAATGGATGGATATCTAAAATCATGGGAACCACCAAAGTTAAACCAAGAAGAGATTAACAGTTTAAACAGACCCATAACATAAGGAAATTGAAACATTTATACAAAGCCTCCAGATTAAAAAAAAACCCAGGCTCAGATGGATTTACAGCAGAATTCTACCAGACATATAAAGAAGACCTCTGACCAATACTGCTTAAATTATTCAGAATGATAGAAACAGAGGGAGGACTCCCAAAGTCATTCTATGAAGCCAGCATCACCAGGTAAAGACACAACCAAGAAAACTACAGACCCAGATCCTTAATGAACATAGATGCAAAAATTATCAACAAAATACCTGCAAAATGAATACAGATATACATGAAAAAGATCATTCACCATGATCAAGTAGGCTTTATTCCAGAGATGCAGGGATGGTTCAATATATCCAAGTCAATAAACGTCATCAGTCATATTAAATGGACTCAAAGACAAAAACCACATTGTCATCTCAATAGATGCAGAAAAGGCTTTTGACAAAATTCAGCATGCATTCATGATAAAAGTCCTAAAGGGAGTTGGACTGGAGGGAACATACCTCAACATAATTGAAGCTATATACAACAAAGCCACAGCCAACGTCTTCTAAATGGAGAAAAACTGGAAGCATTCCCATTAAAATCAGGAAACAGACAGTGATGTCCACCATCTCCACTCCTTTTCAATATAGTGCTTGAAAATCTTGATAGAGCAATTAGACAAGAAAAGGAAATTAAAGGATTACTAGTTGGAAAAGAAGAGGTCAAATTATCCCTTTTTGCAGACGATATAATACTATACCTAAGAGATCCAAAAAGTTCCATCAGAAAACTCATAGAACTGATCAACACTTCTAGTAAAGTGGCAGATTACAAAGTTAATCTTCAAAAACAAATTTAAAAGGGCTGGGGTGTAGCTCAGACATTAGGTTTAAGTCTATATAAATGTTATTTAGACAATTATTTCTCATTGATGATTTTGTTCCTAACCAGAAAGTGCTGCTCAGATGTAAGACTTCAAATCTTGGTCTCCAATACTGTAGTGCCCACCTGTAGCTAAGGGAGACAACCTGCTATTGTTCTAAAATGATGGATAAATTTGTTTTCTCCCCCTATCTAGAAGCCTTTTAGAGGGAACTGACAGTAATTTGACCCACTCCAACAGTTATCCAAGTGCCTGAAAACAAATCCTGAGTCCATCACTCTAGAATCCAGCCTTGGGAGACAAAAGAAAATGAGGAGGAACCCAATAAATGGATGCTTTTGGAAGCTCTTGACAAGAAACTCCAATGGACTCTCATATGCACATTTGACATTTGCCCTGTTCCGACTTTTTTCTGGTTCTCTGTCTAGAACTTGTAATGCTAACTACTCTTGCCTTTACTTCTCCTTCACATCCCCTATTCACCAGTCAAGGACTTTCTTTTCTCCCTACAGATAAGAGTTATCTTTTAGATAGACCCACTGAAGGGGTACCCCAATTGCCTCCCCCTGCATCCCTGTTCAGCATGGAAGAAGCCAGACTGGTCTGCGTCCTGATTCCCTATCAGCAATGTGGGTAACCTCTTCAGAGGATGGTGTCATAAGGTGGCTAGGCAGTTAGGGTAAAAAGACCCCAAAGAAAAGTAGCCAGTTTCTTGGGTAAAAGTCAAAATGTCCTTGGGTCTCTTAGCAACATACTCTGTTCCAAAGGCCAAAAATGTCAAAAGTATTTGGGAGCTTTTTTCTAATCCCGAAAAGATTTTAGGGCTACTGCTTCAGAGGGGGGACTGTTAGAGTAGCAAAAAGCCCCATTAAAAAAGAAAGAAAAAAAGAAAGAGAAAGAGAAAGAGAAAGGAAGGAAGGAAGGAAGGAAGGAAGGAAGGAAGGAAGGAAACACGAAAGGAAGGAAGGAAGGAAGGAAGGAAGGAAGGAAGGAAGGAAGGAAGGAAGGAAGGAAGGAAGGAAGGAAGGAAGGAAGGAAGGAAGGAAGGAAGGAAGGAAGGAAGGAAGGAAGGAAGGAAGGAAGGAAGGAAGGAAGGAAGGAAGGAAGGAAGGAAGGAAGGAAGGAAGGAAGGAAGGAAGGAAGGAAGGAAGGAAGGAAGGAAGGAAGGAAGGAAGGAAGGAAGGAAGGAAGGAAGGAAGGAAGGAA
>NW_008337055.1:1277576-1281400 GCF_000622305.1 Nannospalax galili
TTCTTGGTCTTTTTGAAACAGGGTCTCCCTGTAGCCCCAGCTGTCCTGGAACTCACTATGTAGACCAGGCTGATCTTGAACTTACAGAGATCTGCCTGCCTCTGCCTCCCGAGTGCTGGGATTAAAGGTGTGTGCCATCACGCCCGGGCCCCTTAAGTATTATTTTTAATTATGTATGTGTTGGTGGGGATATATACACATGTGTGTGGGTGCCCTTGGAGGCCAGAAGAGGATGTCAGATTCCCTAGAAGTGAAGTTCCAGGTGGTTGGGAGTCATCCAGTATGGGTGTTGGGAACTGAACTCAGGGCCTCAGCAAGAGCAGTAAGTGCTCTTAACGACTGAACCATCTCTCCAGGCCACACCCAGCTTTTTTGGTTTGTTTATTTTTGGGAAATGATCTCTTTATTTAGACTGGGATGACCGTGAATCTCAATCTTTCTGCCTCAGCCTCCCAAAATGTTCATTACTCTTGGTGTTTTATACCTAGAGCATATCGAATTCCCAAGAGTCACATTTCAAGTTCCTTGGCCATGTGGCTTCTGGCTGTTGTAGTGAACTATGTCGTTCTCTTGGGTCTCCAGCCTCAGAGTACAGTGACAAAGGAACTCTGAGTGCTTCTCTTCTGGGCAGTGTCCTCTTCTCTGTGACTCTGATGGCACTGAAAGCTAACAGAAAACTTCCCTGCTCTGTGGTGCTGGGGATTGACCCGTGGCCTTGGGAATGCTAGGCAAGCAGTCTAGTCCCTCAGCACTAAACCTTCCTAAGCAGGATTGTCTCCGTAGGGCTCCAGGGGCACCTCGTAGCTTAAGGGAAGCCATAGAAGCTCTCTAGAGTTGAAATCTTTACATCCCATTCCAGCAGGCGAGAGTGGCCAAATCATGTGGGTGAGACAGTGGGTGAGACAGCCGTGGGGAAATACCTAAGTCCACGGCACAGCTGGACAGTGGTGGGGGAGTGAGAGGGCCAGGTCTGGGGACACAGAGGATCAGGCCCCTAACTGGAGACACTCAACAGGATTTGCCCGCTCCCCAGCCTTGGAGTCGGACATGTGTAATCCAGGTCCGGTGCTCTTCAAAGGACCCAGAGGTGGCTTCTGGGGACTCGGCCTCTTGAATTAGGAGCAAAATGTTTACGTAAGTTAAACGCAGAACCGAACACAGGGAATTGTATTTTCCTGATTAGAGGGCCACCAGGTAACACACTGGGAGCCAGGAGGGGCCTGGGCGCTGTATCAAACCTGTCATTTCCAGCTAGGAAAGGTGAGCATCGGCTTTGTGGAGTTACTTAGCCAAGCAAGGCTTTTCACTGGCTTCTGACTGACTCAAATCTGGAAACACAGTGTTCAAGGGCCCCAGATGATCTAAGAGTCAGGGGAAAGTGAGGCATGGTGGACGGTGGGGCAACTCATGATGAGTTCTGGAAACACCTGATCACTCCAGAGTGGCGTTTGAATCATAAAGAGGTTCCCACCATGCCTCTCGGGGTCCTAACCCAGCCATTCTTTGCTGTGAGGAGTCATTCTGGGATTCTTAGTCCTTACCTAGCAGATGCCAGTAATTTTCTCTCTCTCTCTACCACTTATTTATATTTTATGTGTACGAGTGCATTGCCTACATGTGTATAAGTGCACCTGTGTCGGGCAGTGCCCACAGAGGACAGAGGAGGGCATCGAATGCCCTGAATGGGAGTTACATTCCATTGTTAGCTGCCATGTGGGTGCTGGGAATTGAACCCAGGTCTTCTGAAAGAACAGCCAGTGCTCTTAACAACTGAGGCATCTCTCTAACCCCATTTATTTATTTTATGTGTGTACGCACATGCCACAGAGCTCTGATAAAAGTCAGAGGACAACTTGTGGGAATTGATTCTCTCCCATCGTGTGGGTTCTGGGGATAGAACCCACAGGCTTGATGGCAGGCACTTGTACCTACTGAGTCTCCTTGCCAGCCCATAATTTCTTTTTATTGTTATTATTAACTTTATAGATTAACACACAAACTAATGGGTTTCTATATAGCATCTTCATGCATGTGTCATATTTTATTCTAAATAGTAGTATTTCTTTTTAAATTTTTATGTGTATGGTTTGCTTATATATGTATGTGTACCATGTGCATGCAATGCTTGAAGAGGCCAGAAGAGGACATTAGATCCCCCAAAATTGGAGTTACAGATGGTTGTGAGCTACTGTGTGGGTGCTGGAACCCAAACCCAGGTCCTCTACAAGAGTAGCCAGTGCTAAACTAGGTATGGTGGCCCACACCTTTAGTCCCAGCACTCAGGAGGCAGAGGCAGGAAGATCTCAGTGAGATCAAGGCCAGCTGGGGCTACAGGGAGACCCTGTCTCAAAAAGATGAGAGAGAGAGAGAGAGAGAGAGAGAGAGAGAGAGAGAGGCTCTTAACCACTGAGCTATCTCTCCAGCCTCTTATTTTTTGTTTTTGAGACAAGAGTCTCACTCTGCAGCTCTGGCTGGCCTGGAACTCGCTGTATAGACAGGCTAGTCTTAAATTCAGAGATCCAGGTGCCTCTTCCCACTGAGTGCTAGGATTAAAGGCGTGTACCACCATGCCTGGTCTATATCAACTGGGTTTTGGCACCTGCTGTCCATCCTTGTTTCATGCTGTCCCTAGGGCACAGGAGCCCCTCCATTCTTGTCTCCTCAAAGGAATGAATTCAGTCTTGAGACACGCCATTTAAACAGAGTTTATTAGCAAAGACATACACTCTGGAGGTTGAAGTGGGCTGTCCCACTCCTGGGTGGGGGACAGCACATTGTGTGGATTTTAAGGAGTTTTCATGAATATTTATGAGATGGGTAGTGTATTCATGGTGTAAGATGATGTTTTCCGTTTCCAGACCACTGTGCTCCAGATCTACCTTTCAGAGTGTTTCTTCTCAAGAACTTTTGAGGATGTACCTGTGTGGTGCCTTGGCCGTGGATACCGTGGCAACAACCTATCTGCAGCCTCTAGGACATTTAGCCACAAGGGGGCATTCTGACATCAAGAGTCACAGCCAGCAAAGCTGTGAGAGCTTCCTATTTCCCTCATATCTCACTTCCTAGTGAGTCTCTTGAGGTCACATGACCCATCTCCTGCCTGTCAATTAAGATGTTTCTGTAGTCCTAGGGTTATGACAGTCTGTTATCTAATGAGGTTTTACACTGAACATTGCAGCCAAGGTGTAAGGATAGAGGGCAGGCTGCACAAACAGGAAGTGCTGGGGTGGTCCACAGGACTCTTCCTAGCTGACTCTGCCCCTTAAGTCTATCTCCCACCTGACACCCACTTCTCTTCCTAGTCACTAATCACCTGGCTTTACGCTCGCTCATATTAGACATCGGAGTATACAGTTATCTGTGCTTAACTGTCCCAAATGTTGGGACTGGGTGGGGCAGTGCCAGATTGGTTAATCCACTACTTTATCGACAGGTATGTGAACACAAGTTGGACTTCTGGATTGAATATGGCTTTGGAAGAGGTGTGATTAATACATTGGATAAATAAATGTTCAGTTTGGAGGTTTTTTGTTTGTTTGTTTTTTAAATTTTTTTTAAGAAGAAGCATTTCATTACAGCTTTAACATAATAACAGTTTCCAGAGTAAAGATACATTTCTTTCAAAAGTGGTTATAAAATTTTTAGGTTCACAGTTGAACTGATACAGTTATACAATATTGAACTCAGTAAAAACCCTGTAAGACATAAAATTGAATGAGGTTTTAACCTTTTAAAAAGATCTCCCTTTCATTTTAAAATATACTGTTTCTTACAGAAAGACTCATTGCTTTTGCTAATAACACAGATGTTGGTGCATGTGACTC
>NW_008337055.1:1282154-1284700 GCF_000622305.1 Nannospalax galili
CCCACAACCCCCCCACCCCGTTTTCAAATTACTGTGCATTTTCAGGATCTACATGTGTGGGAGAATTCCGTGGTGCCTTGGCATTTGATATGGTGGGAATACACTATCTGAATCCTCAAGGACATTTACTTGTCATACACTGAGTTTGGAAGGTTCCAGGACACTGGCTGCAGGTGGGCAGATCTCCTCATACACTTAGGCTGGAAGGTTCCAGAACACTGACTGCAGGTGGGCACATCTCTGATCCCTGCCTCTCCTTTCCCAGGCCTCGGCCTCTCCCACAGAGGCTCAGCCTCCACAAGTCTGTGGTCTCACCTCATCGTTCGTCAGGGCTGAGTTGTGATGCTGGCTTTCCTCCCCTGGTGGACCTTTTACGTCTGGCCTCTACTTCCTCCGTCCTGCCACACCGTGAGCTGCTCTTTCCAGCCCCTGCCCAGCGCCCCAACCCCGGGAGACTATTTCCATACAGTCGTTTCCCCTCCAGAGCACTGGGATTACAGCGTGCCCACCCCCCATCTCCCCAGTGAATGGTTATCCTTGTGTCCCTGGGTTCTGCACGCTACATCAACTGCTTCCAATAAAGGATGGACTTAACAGTTTGAGAGGGAAACTTTGACTTCGACCTGCTCCTTCAGAGCTCCTGAGCCTCCAAAGCTGGCTGTGCTTTTTGCTTTCCTCCCTGAGCAGTGAAACATGGGCCACCATCTTCTCTGGCTCCACAAGGAATAATGCAATTAGTCTCGAAGCAAAGCTCGAAGTCACCCAACCCGAAGCTCTCCATTCAGACTTCCGCCCAAAGAGAATGTTGTCCCACTTCCTGTATTTATTTCAACACGGAGTTTTAAAAGAGCCCAATACCCACTGCAATCACTTTTTAAAATTTGTCCTTAATAGTTACCCCTTGAAATAAACACAGTGGAGCAGAATTTGTAAAATCCGCTCTTCAAGCGGGTTAAGCTGCGTGCTTACAGTGATGTTTCAAATAGAGGCAACGAGCCCGAAGACTCTTCTTTGTCTCTGTGCTCCAGCAGGCCTTGCAGAGTGTGGCTCTCATGATGGGGCCACAGGCAAAGAACATAGAGGAAACGCATTTCAAGGCAAATCCGAATGTAGGCAAATCAATTCCACATGGCTTATGACTGGATGGAAATAGTCTCCCAGGGTTGGGGCACTGGGCAGGGGCTGGAAAGAGCAGCTCATGGTGTGGCAGGAAGGAGGAAGTAGAGGCCAGATGTAAAAGGTCCACCAGGGGAGGAAAGCCAGCATCACAACTCAGCCCTGACGAATGATGAGGTGAGACCACAGACTTGTGGAGGCTGAGCCGAGGCCTGGGAAAGGAGAGGTCGGGATCGGAGATGTGCCCACCTGCAGTCAGTGTTCTGGAACCTTCCAGCCTCAGTGTATGAGGACAAAGATGTACTAAGACCAAGGTAGACAGATGGAGCGTTTCAGAGTTCAACGTATTGGGGGAATTGATGATGAACATGCAGTCCTGGGCAGCAGCAAGACCGGTTGCATTGCCCAGTGTGATGCTCACACCTGTCATCCCAGCACTTGGGAGGTGGAAGTAGGAGCATCAGGAGTTCAAGACTATCCTTGGCTTACATAGTGAATTTGAGCCCAGCCTGGGCTACATGAGATCCTGTCTCAAAAGAAACAAATAAAAAAACCAAACCAAAACTCAAACACTAGTTGGATCCCCCAAATTTGGGCCTTAGATGAAGAAGACTGTGGATTATCTGCAGTGATATGAAAGGGTTGGGCTCATCCCTGGAGCCAGGTCCAGTTGAAGTTCCATACAAGATGCTGATGCTTTATGTTTTCATGACTTGCTGGGAAACTTCAGGAAAACCAAGTGCGGCAGGCAAGGTTACTACGACCCAATGTCAAGATCAACCATTTTTTCATCATCAGTAAGCTTTTAAAAGTCACCTCTTGAGGGGCTGGAGAGATGGCTCAATGTTTTAGAGCACTGGCTGTTCTTGCAGAAGACCCAGGTTCAAATCCCAGCACCCACATGGCAGCTAACAACCATCTGTAAACTCCAGTTCCCGGGGATCCAACAGCCTCTTCTGTCCTCTGCGGGCATTGCACAACACAAGTGCACTTACCTACTAGCAGGCACACATACACACACGTAAAATTAATAAATTTTTTTTAAAAAAGTCATCTTTTGGGCTGGAGAGATGGCTCAGCAGTTAAGAACACTGACTGCTCTTGCAGAGGACCTGGGTTTGATTCCCAGCACCCACATGGTGGCTATGAACCGTCCTTAACTCCAGTTCCAGGGGAATCCAAAGCCCTCTTCTGACCTCTGCACATTGCACGACACGGGTGTACTCACATACATGCAGGCAATACACTCATACACATAAAAAAAATAAATAAATAAAAGCCGGGCGTGGTGGGGAGGCAGAGGCAGGCAGATCTTTGTTAGTTCAAGGCCAGCCTGGTCTACATAGTGAGTTCCAGGACAACTGGGGCTACAGGGAGACCTTATCTCAAAAAGAACCCCCACCTGCCCCTCTGCTCCCCCCTAAAAGGTA
>NW_008337055.1:1284712-1290231 GCF_000622305.1 Nannospalax galili
TTTTGAAAAGTCATCTTTTGAGATTGTAAAGAGAATACAGTTTCTGATCTATATGGGACTCTGTGTGTGTGTGTGTGTGTGTATGTAGGAGAGGTATGTAAAGAGGTGTGTGAAAGAGGGAGGATCTTTAAGAAGCAGGTCCTGGTAGGAAGCCCTTAGACCACTGGGGATACTACACTCGGAAGAGATTGAGGTCTTTCCCCTGGGACGATGGTTAGTTCTTTTGAAAGGGTGGTTTTAAAAGAACAAGATGGGATCAAGGGTGTGGCTCAGTGGCAGAGAACTTGCCCAACATGTGCAAGGTCCTGGGCTCCACCCCCAGCACTGAGGGGGAAAAAAGAGCAAGACCAACCCCCCGACGCACTCTGACTTCCTGTCTTGCTGAGTATTCCTTACTCCTCACACCATTTTCCATGATAGAACGCATCCAGGAGACCTCTCATCTAAGCCAACACCATGCTATTTGGACTTTCAGCCTCTAAAACTGAAACTAAGAAAACCTCTTTTCTTTATATATAATGCAGCCTTTGGTATTGTGTTATAAAATGGATCTTGCTTCAGTTCCCACCTGCCTCCCAGCCAGTTTCCCTTACTTTTAGCATCTTATATACGGTGAAATATCTTTCAAGATTATGAAACTGCCTTGGTAAATTTCTTTTCAATTAAAACATTGAAACACTTCCTTTAATATGAAAACATTCTAGGGGCTGGAGAGAAGGCTCAGCAGTTACGAACTCTTGCTGGTGTTGCAGAGAACTGGAGTTTGGTTCCCAGCACCCACAGTGGGTGACTCACAACCATCTGTAACATCAGCTTCAGGAGATTCAGGAGATCCAACACCCTCTTCTGACCTCAAGAGTGGGCGCGCGCGCGCGCACACACACACACACACACACACACACACACATTAAAAGAAAATAAAAAGCTCTCCACATTCCTGGTTTGGAGGATCCAGACGTTTGGAGTGCAGGCCATGGCTACTGTCTTGTGGTGGGTAGTCAGGTGCCAAGTCACACCTACGCTGCAGATCGGTCTGCAGAAGCCCTGGGCCCCAGCATGTGAAGTGGATCCTTTGGCCTTGGACACTCCAGTAGTATACCTGGAGAGGGACTTGACATCTCAGGGAGTTCCCGCTCTGCGGGATGGTGAGGAGTCTCCCTAGGGCCTTGCTTGAGGCTTCCCTTGGGGACAGGGTTGCAACATGAGTGGAACTCTTAGGGTCTCCCTCTGGCTACACCGCGGCTGTTGGCTGAAGCCCCCTCTCTTCCATCTATTTGGGAAAGTGACAGAGCAGGCATCTCCTGGCTCTTCGAAGTCCAGCTGTGGGGGAAAGGGAATTGCAAAGAGCAGGGTTCAGACGTCTCAGGTCCAGTGACTTTTTGTTTTTTTTTTTAATCAGGGTGCCCTCATTTGCTGGCTGTGAAATACGAGCTCCAGCCTTGTTAGTTGCTGTGTCTCAGAGCCATGTAGGAAAGCTGCTGACAGCAGACTCAATGGTGTGTCTGGTCCCAGACATCTACGGTTTAGTCTGCCCATTCTCCGGACTGGAATTTGGATTACTGGCAGCTGGAGGTGCCATCTTTATCGATGGGGCTATTTATTTATTGAGGTAGGGTCTCCTAAGCCCAGGCTGGCCTCAAAGCCACAGCTAAGGATGACCTTGAACTCTCGCTCCTTCCTCCTTCACCTCCTGAGTGCTAGATTGCCACCACACCTAGCTTCAGAAAGACAATTGAAACGTCATAAAACAAGGCAGATGAACCTCACTTTCATTTATTCTTCGCGTGCGTCACTGAGGACCAGGTGTCTCTGCGTGTTTGTGAGTTTGTATCCATTGCTGTCCAGTAGCATTTTCTGCACCAACAGAAATATTCTGTCCACCAGCCTCAGGTGACTGCTAAGCACTTGCAAGGGGCTAGTAGAGCGGTGGTATGAATTGCTAGTTTGGTGTGTGTGTGTGTGTGTGTGTGTGTGTGTGTGTGTGTGTGCACGCAGGTATACATGCATGTATGTGTGTGTGTTTGTAGGCTGGAGGTCTATGTCAGGTGCCCATCTTATTTTTTGAGATAAGGTGTCTCACTGAACCTGGAGCTTATAGATTCGATTAGGCTGGTTGGCTAGTAAGCTCCAGGGATCCACCTGTCTGTTCTATCCCCCACCTCTTAGTGGGGTTACAGATACAGGCCAGTGCACCCGGTTTTTATGTGGGCTCTGGGATCTGAGCTCTGGTCCTAATATTTGCATGGCAAACACTTAACTGAGCCATTTCCCCAGCCTCAAATTTTATCTAATTTAATGAATTCATATTTAAATTTAAGTAACAACACAAGGATCTGGCAACTAGTTTTTCCTTTACTCACTTCCTCCAGCCAGGCCCCTCCCAAAGACTCCACCACTTCCTGAACAGCACCATCCACTGGGAACCCTCAGTGCTCTGACCTGGGAGCCTGTGGGACAGTTCGCATGGAGACCTTAGCTCTCGAGAACCGCGTGTCCTCCTTCCAAGGACAGAGTCCCTGACCACCTGTGACTTTCCACAGGAGTAGATGCATGAGAACACGGCTGACACATACAAATACACTTAAAAAATGACTTCTCCTCAGTTGACATGGCTGTGACACCACTGAGCATCACAGGGCTGTACAACAGATGTGACAATACTGTATTTCAGATTTGTGGCAGTTTTTCTGATTGATTTTCTTGAACGTAGAGCAAGGTGGGTTTTCTTTGCTTAAAATCTGGGTTGGGAGCTGGAGAGATGACTCAGTGGTTAAGAGCACTGGCTACTTTTGCAGAGACTGTTGGGAAAAAAAATGAAATACCTTGATGAATGCTGTAAGAACTCTGCATTTTGATAGAAAACTCTGTTTAAAATGTTGATTTAGATTTACTTGCTAAGCTTGCCTGTTCTGCCTGATTGTATCTACCACACATGGATGATTAACCTAGTTGAAATGCTAAGAATTGAAGTGCTGTAAACCTCCTTCCTGGACCCTGGACCCCAGACTCAGTTGATTTACAATGTGTCCTGTAGGCCTGTTTGCACATACCAGATACCGATAAGGAACAAAAGAGGGAAGTTGCACCAGGCTTACACCAGATCTACCCTTCCTGGAAAAGATGTTTAACCGAAACTATAGCTTTTAGAAGATGATTGATTAAAGTGTCTGCTGAGGAATGCTTTTTGTGTAATGACTATGTGGGCCTATATAATCTGTACCTGAAACTGAATGGGGGTCGATCGTTCTGACCAGACTTGCATGTCTTGGGAAGCCGGTCGACCCCAGCTAGCTGGAAAGTAAAGACTCTGCTTGATTTTTCCATCTCCAATCCCGTGTATTTGTTACCTGGAGGGGACCCATCGAGTCACGGACCCTAACAAGACCTGGGGTTTGATTCCCAGGACCCCCATAACAGCTAACAACCACCCATAGCTCCAGTTCCAGGGGATCCGACGCCCTCTTCTGACCTCTGTAGGCATTGCACGACATAGGTGCACTTACATACATGCAGGCAATATACTCATACATTATAAAATAAAAAAATAATAAAATATTTTAAAATCTTAGGAATAAGCCAGGCACGGTGCACATGCTTTAATCCCAGCACCTGGAGACAGAGGCAGCAGCAGGTGGATCTCTGTGAGTTCAAGGCCAGCCTGGTCTACATAGCCAGTTCCAAGCCAGCCAAGGCTACAGGGAGACCCTGTCTCAAAAAAAAAAAAAAAAAAATCTTAGGAACAGATAGGCTATAAAAACAAAGCAAGGACAAAATGCCCAGGGAATGGGCAGTCCACAATGCAAAGCAGCAAGCCAGGTCTGACCAACCAGGGGAGCAGTGTGTTTTGGAGAACTTGACTGTGTTTTGAGCAAACTTGCATCTAGGGAACAATTGACCTTCCCGTTAG
This sequence comes from Nannospalax galili, assembly GCF_000622305.1. Lineage (NCBI taxonomy): Eukaryota > Metazoa > Chordata > Mammalia > Rodentia > Spalacidae > Nannospalax > Nannospalax galili. The sequence goes on from NW_008337055.1 coordinate 1,288,620, forward strand.
AACATAACGTGGGCATCGTCTGGATGTTGAATCACTCAGAAGCCCACTGCAGCTAATAAAAAGGACGGATTGTGTATTTCACTCAAACCGACCGATTATGAGAAATCACTGCAGGGCCACCTATCAAGTGGAATTCCTGTAGCTCATTGCTTCCTCTTATTTTTGCCTGCGATGGAACTAGTTTGCCTTTTATGAAGTCAGATAAATATAGATGGGAAATGGCAGCTCCCACCTGTGACCCCAGTAGTTCAGTGACCAGAGCAGGGGGATCACAAAGCTGGGTTCAACACCACTCAGGGCTACATAGTGAATTCCAGGCCAGCCTGGACTCCAACGTAAGGCTCTGTCTTAAAAATGTTTATATAAACACAGTTTCCCATCATGACGTGAACACCCAGGTCTCTCTCACCACGCTCTTTCTTTGTGGTGTGATTTGCCCTACAATTTCTCTCTCCCCTTATCTCCAAATATTCTCAGGATCACCCTGTATTCTCTCCTCTCCTGCTCTCCTTCCTCTTCCTTTCCTTTTAGTTTATGACCTTAAAATTTTTATTTTTTAAAATTTATTTATTTATACGTGTATTCATGTTTTGCCTGCATGTGTGTAAGTGCACCCATGTCATACACTGCCTGCAGAGGCCAAAAGAGGACATCAGATCCCCTGGAACTGGAGTTATTGACAGTTGGTACGGCCACGTGGGTCCTTTGCTAGAGCAGCTAGTGCTCTTAACCACTGAACCTTCTATCCAGCCCTCCTTTATTTTGTATTTTATGTGTATGAGTGTTTTGCCTTCATATATGTAAGTGTACCCATGTTGTACAATGCCCACGGAGGCCAGAAGAAGGTATCAGATTACCTGGACCTGGAGTTATGGATAATTGTGAGCCACTATGTTGGTGCTGGGAACCAAACCCAGGTCCTCTGCAAAAGCAGCCAACCGCTGAGCCATCTCTCCAGCCCCATGTTGCTATTTGAGACAGGATCTCTCTGTAGTCACAGGTGGCCTAGAATTCAACATGTAGATCAGGTGTTGGGAAAAAAATGAAATACCTTGATGAATGCTGTAAGAACTCTGCATTTTGATAGAAAACTCTGTTTAAAATGTTGATTTAGATTTACTTGCTAAGCTTGCCTGTTCTGCCTGATTGTATCTACCACACATGGATGATTAACCTAGTTGAAATGCTAAGAATTGAAGTGCTGTAAACCTCCTTCCTGGACCCTGGACCCCAGACTCAGTTGATTTACAATGTGTCCTGTAGGCCTGTTTGCACACACCAGATAACTGATAAGGAACAAAAGAGGGAGGTTGCGCCAGGCTTACACCAGATCTACCCTTCCTGGAAAAGATGTTTAACCAAAACTATAGCTTTTAGAAGATGTTTGAACAAAGTGTATGCTGAGGAATGCTTTTTGTGTAATGACTATGTGGGCCTATATAATCTGTATCTGAAACTGAATGGGGGTCGATCGTTCTGACCAGACTTGCATGTCTTGGGAAGCCGGTCGACCCCAGCTAGCTGGAAAAGTAAAGACTCTGCTTGATTTTTACATCTCCAATCCCGTGTATTTGTTATCTGGAGGGGACCCATCGAGTCACGGACCCTAACA
>NW_008337055.1:1296621-1302951 GCF_000622305.1 Nannospalax galili
TTGCCCTGAAGGAGGAATGTTGTTTTTACAGAGACCATTCAGGTATAATAAAGGATAACATGGCAAAGATACGAGAGGGATTAGAGAAACGAAAGATGGAAAGGGAAGCCAGTCAAGGGTGGTTCAGCTCTTGGCTTAATCAAACTCCTTGGGTGTCAACCCTTCTCTCCGCTGTTGCAGGGCCCTTAATTATCCTTCTCTTGCTTGTCACGATTGGGCCCTGTATAGTAAACAGACTGCTGAGGTTTGTCCAAGAAAGAATAGACTCGGTTCATCTCTTGGTGCTGCGGCAGAAGCACCAGGTTGTAGAGTCGGCTGAGGAAGATTCCTCAGTTTTACCAAGACAAGGGGGGGAATGTTGGGAAAAAAAATGAAATACCTTGATGAATGCTGTAAGAACTCTGCATTTTGATAGAAAACTCTGTTTAAAATGTTGATTTAGATTTACTTGCTAAGCTTGCCTGTTCTGCCTGATTTGTATCTACCACACATGGATGATTAACCTAGTTGAAATGCTAAGAATTGAAGTGCTGTAAACCTCCTTCCTGGACCCTGGACCCTGGACCCCAGACTTAGTTGATTTACAATGTGTCCTGTAGGCCTGTTTGCACATACCAGATAACCGATAAGGAACAAAGAGAAGGAAGTTGCACCAGGCTTACACCAGATCTAGCCTTCCTGGAAAAGATGTTTAACCGAAACTATAGCTTTTAGAAGATGTTTGATCAAAGTGTCTGCTGAGGAATGCTTTTTTGTGTAATGACTATGTGGGCCTATATAATCTGTATCTGAAACTGAATGGGGGTCGATCGTTCTGACCAGACTTGCATGTCTTGGGAAACCGGTCGACCCCAGCCGGCTGGAAAGTAAAGACTCTGCTTGATTTTTACATCTCCAATCCCGTGTATTTGTTATCTGGAGGGGACCCATCGAGTCACGGACCCTAACACAGGCTGGCCTTGAGTTCACAGAGATCCACTTGCTTCTGCCTCCCCAGGGCTGGGATTAAAATTAAAGGCATATACCACCACACCTGGCTTTCTTTTTCTTTTTTTTTTTTTTGAGACAGGCTCTCATTATAGAGCTGTGACTGGCTTGGGTTCACTATGTAGTTCAGGCTAGCCTTGAATTTATGGCAATCCTCCTGCCTCTACCTCTTAAGTGGTAGGATCGCAGACAGGCCCCACTATTCCTGGCCAAACATTCCCAATATTCTGAAGACTATTCAGTGCCGTTTCTTTCGTTGGTTTTTAAGTCGGGTCTCGGCTTTTGAGACACCTGTATCCCTGTCCCCCACTCCCCGGGTCCGAGCCTCCTGCCCCCACCTCCCGAGGCTGGGTTACAGGTGGGTCCGAGCCTCCTGCCCCCACCTCCCGAGGCTGGGTTACAGGTGTGCACCTCCAAGCCGGTTTCTGACTTTCACCCTGCCCTCAGCCTTTTTCTCTGTTCACCTTCTTTCTTACGCGGCCAATCAGCCAGTGTGTTCGGGTGTCAAGCCTGTTCTACAGCGCTGTTTCCCCCTAGTCCAGGGAGCAGGGACTCCCTCGGGGTACTGCTGGGGTAGTAACCTCTCAGCACCCCCCCCCCAGCAGCGGGATAGGAAGAGCTGCGACAGGCCCCAGCCCTGTCAGTCACCCCCGGCACAGAGCACATTGCCTGGGCGACAGGCGAAGGACGCTTCTGCACCGGTTCCTGAGCCGCTTTCCCTTTGCCCTGCTGTGATTTCCTTTGCGTCCTCCGGCTCTGTAGGTTGACAGCTGTTATCTTTGATGACGAAACATCTCTTCATTCTGGGTTGCCTGACCATGCTGGGTTTTTCTATGTTATAGCCCAGGACTGACACCTCGTGGCTTATGTATAAAGCTCTCAAAATGTTAGGTTTTCAGCAGCCGGAGAATGACAGTAAGAAACATTTGCTCCTTGTTGGTAAAGGATGCAGAGCTTCTTTCCCAGAAACATCAACACGCAATACGAAAGGCTTAAAAACTTTATTCATTTATTTACTTATTATTTATTTATTTATTATTATTTATTTTGGTACTGGGTCTAGGTAAGTGTTCTACCTCTGAACTACATCTCTAGTTCAAGGAAGGCTTTTTGATGTGCTGTGAGAGCTGGGTTTAGCCAGAAATGTGTATTAACCAGGGGATGAAAGAAGGGCAGGGGTCACAGAATAAAGTCTCTCAGGCAGGGAGAGAGACAAGAGATGCTGAGTAGAAGACACCTCGGGAAGATGGTGTCTTGCAATGTCCTCCCCTCACTCCCTTCCTCCCTCCCCCCTCCATCTCTCTCTCTCCCTTCCTCCTTCCCTCTCTCCCTCCATCCCTCTCTGCTTCCCTCCCTCCCTGTGTGTTGTGGATGAGTGCAGGTCTTCTTCAAGAACAACCAGTGTTCTTAACCACTGAGCCATCTCTCCAGACAGCTGTAAGCACATGGGCCCCTCCTCCCTCCCTCTCTTCCGCCCTCCTTCCTCCTCCTTCTCTCCCTCCTTCCTTCCCCCCTCCTCATAGAAGAGGGGTCCCAGATCTTTCAGACTGGACTGGAGTTCTCAAGTTCCAGCAATTCACGTTTAGATTCTGGTGGTCTGATTTTGAGTCTCATTCTTTTCTTTTGAAACTTTAAAAAATTATTTATTTATTTATTTTTAATATTTTATTTATTCTTTTTATTTTATGTGTATGTGTGTATTGCCTGCATGTGTGTGAGTGCACCCATGTCGTGCAATGCCCGTGGAGGACAGAAGAAGCTGTTGGATCCCCTGGAACTGGAGTTATGGACAGTTGTTAGCTGCCATGTGGGTGCTGGGATTCGAACCAGGGATGTTTGCAAGAACAACCAGTGTTCTTAGCCGCTGAACCATCTCTCCAGCCCCCTATTTATTATTTTTATTTTATGTGTATGTGTGTATTGCCTGCATGTAGGTAAGTGCACCTGTGTTGTGCAATGCCTGCAGAAGTCAGAAGAGGCTATTGGATCCTTGGGAATGGAGTTACAGACAGTTGTTAGCTGCCATGTGGGTACTGGGATTCGAATCCAGGTCTTCTTCAAGAACAACTAGTGTTCTTAACCACTGAGCCATCTCTCCAGCCCCTTGAGTCTCATTCTGACAGGACTGAGGAGAGTGATCCAGGGGGGACTTTTCAGTTGCTTTGTGGTAACTGAGGCCTTTTTTTTTTTTTTTTTAGAAATTATTTTTAAATTTCAGAGGTTTTTAAAAATCTATTTTTATTTTATGGATATGAGTGTTTTATCTGCATGTATGTGTTAAGGTTCAGATAGCCCCACCCCCTCATCAACAGGGCTTCACAAGCCCCTGAGCAAAGGGAACTGAGCTGATAAGCACCCTGGTCTTTGAAGTCAAGAGAAGCAGACTTTTCTCCACTGTTTGGCCAACACAGCAGGCTTCCCCTTTGATCTCTAAAGAGGGCAGGTTTTAACAGTCCAGCTCTCCTGCTTTACCCCTCCCCCAATTTTTTTTGCGGGGGGGCGGATTAAGCTGATTCTTAGCAGTTCATTCCAGACCACCGATCATAATCAGCTTCAGCAGAACAAGATATCTATAGCCTGCTTCCATCCATTCTATCAAAGTATCAGCCACAAACTTCCACAATCTAACAAAGTCTACTAATAATATAACAAGGCACAATTTGCTCCACAGTACGTCAGGAAGGGTTCACCCCTGAGAATACATTTCTATCAAATGCGCTTCAACAGTCTTTGGAATTGTTTTCTGTTGACTATATCACATTCACATGAGAACTGGAAAAACAGATCCACATTGCATAACCAGCTCAAACATAACTACCCCAAATTTATACTTTTTTAAATATAAGAATAAACTAAAGTAGTCTGAATGGAAAACAAATCATGCAGCTTCAACACTCATACTCAATGAAAAATTTTATAGTATTTCATTGAAAAGGAGAGGGTTTTTAAACACCAAGCAATATAGCTTATTTACAGAGTACATTTTTATTGTTTTTTTAAAATTATTTATTTAATAACCACATACTTAGAAGAAGCATTTCATTACAACACCATTGACATATTCAATAACAATTTCCAGAGCTAGGATGCATCTCTTTCAAAATTGGCTGTAAATATTTAGGTTTACAGTTGAATTATGATAGTTATACAACATTGTACTTAGTATAAACCCTATAAGACATAACATTAAATAAGGTTTTAACCAAACATTTCATTATTAAAATACACAGTTTCATACACAAAAATTCATTTTTAATGCAATTGATGTTAAGATGTTTGCACATGCGTTTCTAATCTCTATATATCTGATTATTACTAGCCATAATCGGTTGCACTTGGATCCTTGGCGCCTGTGTATGTCTATAAAGTCATTGGGTAGATTTCAATGGTAACGTTTTTCACATCTACTAATTATTAAGAAGCAAATTTTTATGCTTTGAAGATATATAATTTTTTAACCATTATTTTTAAAATTTTTAATAGCTACATGATTAGAAGAAGCATTTCACTGCAGCTTTAACAGATTAAGTAACACACTCCAGAGCAAGAGTACATCTCTTTCACAAGTGCTTGCAAGTTTTTTTGTGCTGCTACTCAAACAATTTGGTCCATGTGTAACTCAACAATGACATGTATGCTCCTTTGGATGTCCCAAATACATTGCTTACATTTTCAGTCATATGATTATTATTAGGTTTTCAAACTGCAGCAGCCTTCCCCCTCTCCAACAGGGTCTCACAGACTTTGGATTTCTGAAGCCCCTGCAGGAAGGGAACTGAGTTGCTAAGCACCTTGGTTTTTGAAGTCAAGAGAAGCAGACTTTTCTCCACTGTTTGGCCAACACAGCAGACTTCCCCTTTGATCTCTAAAAGGGACAGGTTTTTCAAATTCTGCTCTCCTGCTTTTCCCTGCCTTACTTGAAAAAAAACATCTTCCTGCCTTCTGCAGGAAGCAGAAGCCTCTCCCTTAAAAGACAGCAGCAAAAAAAATACCTTCCCACCTTCTGCGGGAAGCAGAAGTCTCCCCCTTTAAAAGACCCCAGCTCATGACCTGGGCAGACATTTTAAAAAAATACCTTCCCACCTTCTGCGGGAAGCAGAAGTCTCCCCCTTTAAAAGACCCCAGCTCATGACCTGGGCAGACATTTTCCCTGCCCAGAGCTCACGGCCTGGGGCAGACATTTTCCCTTCCTGGAAGGGAATCTGTCCCATGTGTTCTTTTGCTAATAAACTCTATTCTGATGGAGTTTTATCTGTGTCCTCATGCTTTTTCCAGATCAACTGGATTCATCCGGTTGATAGGCTACTTTATCTATCAGTATGTAAGTGCACCCATGTTGTACAATGCCCATGGAGGCCAGAAGAGGGCGTCAGAGCCCTGTTAGCTGCTATGTGGGTGCTGGGAACCAAACCTGAGTCCCCTCTGCAGTGCAGCCAGTGCTCCTACTCTGAGCTCCTACACTGAGCCACCTCTCCAGCCTGGAGTCTTTATTCCCCTTAACTCTTTGTTATATTTATTTGTCTGTTTATTGTGTGTGTGAGTATGCACATGCCATGGTGTGCATGTGGAGGTCAGAAGACGATTTATAGAAGTCAGTCCTCTCTTTCCACCATGTGGGTTCAGGGGATTGAACTCAAGCTGTCTGGCTTGGCAACAAGCACCTTTACCCCCTGAGCCATCTCCCTGCCCCTGAGTTTTAAAAAAATGTCTTGTGTTCGTTTTATTACCAAAAGTTAACTCAGACACAATTTCTGGTATAATTGTCAATTTTGTGGAATCTTCTTTTTTTTAAGGTTTATGAAAGTTGCCTGAGATGTAAAAGGCAAAAGAGAAACAAGGGAAATAGGATCAACATGCTACATATGTGTGTACGCGAGTTTAAAAACAAACAAGGGGGCTGGAGAGATGGCCCAGGGGTTAAGAGCTCTGGCTGTTCTTCCAGAGGACCCAGTTCAGTTCTGGGTATGGGGTGGTTCACAACTGCCTGTAACTCTAGCTCCAGGGGATCTGATGCCCTCTTTTGGCCCCTGAAGGCACCTGAACACATTCACATAGACAGACAAACAAGAACAAACAAATAATAAAGAGAAAAGAAACACAGAATGAGAGGCCCAGTGGCCTTATGGGAAAGCTGCTGAAAGATCCAGAACCCAGTCCTGAGAGAAATGGTGGTGCATGGATGGGGCCACAAAGATGCCCAGGGCACAGATTAGGCCCACAAAGATGCCCAGGGCACAGATTAGGGCCACAAAGATGCCCAGGGCACAGATTAGGGCCACAAAGATGCCTAGAGCACATATTAGGGCCACAAAGATGCCCAGGGCACAGATTAGGGCCACAAAG
>NW_008337056.1:0-832 GCF_000622305.1 Nannospalax galili
CTGGTCATTACCCAACATTTATCTGCAGGACACACACTAATTAAAAATGCCGCAATGGTGGAACTAATCTTCTTGGATGTTTAACAGACATACCCTGAGATCTATACTAATTGGGTCAGAGGGATACAAAGGACACTTTTTGCTCCCTGCCCTCCTAGATCGATTAATTCCCAGGGACCATGAGCATCTCGCAAAAATGTCCTGTAATGGTGGTGGGTCATCTGACCTCTTGATCAAGGAGGCCAAGGAGACCCCACCAGATGGACTTGAACCAGTGTCCAGTCTATAAAGAGGAGAGTCAACACGGAGGAATCATTTCCTCCATTCTTCCAAGAGAAGCCAACAGTGGTCGAGTAGGACCTTTGACTTATCCTCACATGGATGGAGCTGGTAAAAGAAAGGAGCCAGGGGCTCCTCCCAAACCCATGGGACCCCTGAGGAACAGATCCTCAAACGACCTCAAGAGTGAAAACAAATCAGTTTATCTGGTCCAATGGTATGTCCTTAAACACCCAAAAGGGAAGTATAACCAAAGATTAAAGGGGCCAATATAATTTCATAAGAGCACACATATATATATATAACTAAAAGTTACTTTACAAACAGCAAAGACAGACAGGTGATACCTTCAATCGAGTTCTTGGCCAGGATGGATAAAGGGTCTTCCAGACAGTAACCCAACATACTACTGGAAACATGAAGAGCAGACCCCAATTCTATCCAAAGGAATACTGACAGTGGATTGCCGTTGATAAGGAACAGCTGATCCTTCCGGAACAGAGACCTATGGCTGACTAGATTTACCAGAAGGGCAGATAGGGGGGAATGGATG
>NW_008337057.1:0-3143 GCF_000622305.1 Nannospalax galili
GGTACTGAGTAACATATAAGGGTTGGGGACAGTGGGATGAATGTCAATGACCCTCTTGTTCACCTCCCTTAAATCTTGTACTGGTCTATAGTCCCCAGACTGGGGCTTTTTGACAGGCAGGAGTGGGGTGTTCCAGGCAGACTGGATCGTTCTTCGCACCCCCAGTTCCATTAATCTTCTGATATGTGGAGTAATTTCAGTTTTGCCTCTAGGGGCATAGGATACTGGCGCACTTTAACAGGGTCCGCCCCTGCTTTGAGTTCAACATATATAGGAGGCCTGTGTCCTGCCAGACCCACATCCCCTGTTTCTGCCCAGGCTTGGGGAGATTTTTGGAGCCAATCTGATATATTTCGCACCCCCAGTTCCATTAATCTTCTGATATGTGGAGTAATTTCAGTTTTGCCTCTAGGGGCATAGGATACTGGCGCACTTTAACAGGGTCCGCCCCTGCTTTGAGTTCAACATATATAGGAGGCCTGTGTCCTGCCAGACCCACATCCCCTGTTTCTGCCCAGGCTTGGGGAGATTTTTGGAGCCAATCTGATATATCAGGGTTTGGTTGGATCGGCTCCTGATGGAGTCTATATTCCTCAGTCAGGTCATTGGTGACTAGAACCTGAACCGGTGCCCCATTGTGAAGCAGGGTGGCTCCTTTAGCTGTGAAGTGGATCTGTGCCCTCATTTTTGACAATAAATCTCTGCCCAGAAGTGGGTAGGGACATTCTGGGATTACTAGAAATGAGTGGGATACCTATTTTGAGGGTTACCCTGGGCTCAGTGAGGGGACCTGAGCCCTGTCTCCCCTAGTCACTGTCTTCACCCCCAATTAGAGCCGGTAATACCTTAGCTGATCACTTATTCTTCTTGGGGCAGTCCTTCACCCAGTGCCCTTCCTCCTTGCAGTATGCAGACTGTTTTTTCCCTACCTTATTTTGTGGTCTGGATCCCGCCGATGAGCTCCCTCCTTACTGGGGGTTGGTTGCCAATAATATCTCTCTGAGGTCCTTCTTGTGGCAGGCTTGTTGTCTCTCCAGGACCCTGGTCAGGCTTGCTTTGGTTCCTGTCTTTTTTCTTTCTTTTTTTTCTTTCTTTGTTCTGCTGTCTCCCTTCTATTATAAACCTTTTCCACCACTGCTATTAAGTCCCTAAGGTTCTTTTCTCCTAGTCTATCTAAAGACTGTAACTTTCTCTTGATGCTGCCCAGTTAACGAAAGCAAACATCACAGTATGAGCTGATTCCTCTGCTTCTGGGTCATACGGAGTGAACCGCCGGAAGGCATCTTGTAACCTCTTTAAGTATGAGGCTGGGCTGTCTTCAGGCCCCTGTCTGACATCATAGACCTTAGACACACTGGCGGGTTTTTGAGCCACCATTTTGAGACCCGCTAACAGAGTCTGGCAGTAGACCAGGAGCCTCTCCTTACCTTCTGCCCTGTTGTAGTCCCAGTTGGGACGGCTAGGGGGCAAGCTGGCATTAATGATGCCTGGGTCTGTGGAAGGGTCCCCAGTGGGGCCCGGAACCAATTTCCCGGCTGCCTCCAGGATCCTGTTTCACTCCTCAGTAGTGAACAGGACACTCAGGAGCTGGTGGCAATTGTCCCAGGTGGGCTGGTGAGTGAAGAGATCAGTTTCCAATCAGTTAATCAAGTCCCTGGGGTTTTCAGAGTAAGGCACATTCTGTGAGCACCAATTGTAAAGATCGCTGGTGGCAAAGGGCCAGTAATGAAATGGCTGATTGCCCTCTCCATCTGGGGGCCCCACCAGCCAGAGGGGGAGGACAATGGTGTCAGGCTGGGGGGCCACCCCCCTCCGGCTCCGTGTGGCCTGTGCAGGTCCCTGTGGAAGCGATGGTGGCTCCTCAGGGTTAGGAGGCGAGGCCTGCACTTGTGGCACCATTGGCGGGGTGCCCGTCTGAGAGGAATAGGGCGGGGGAAAGATGTTGTTCTCCTCTTTGCCTTCCTGGAGAATGGGTTTCTCTTCTGCCTTTGGTCTGAGAGGGAGGACCTGCAGAGGTGGAGGGGGAGCAGTTGGATTAATTGGGGAAAGGAAGGACTTGACCCAGGTGGGGGGGCCATTGGGTCATTTGATGAGGCCTCGCCAGGTCACGATGTATGGGATCTGGTCCTGGTGGTCCGTCCGTGGGCGAAGATGTGATCCTCTACCTTGGAAATCAAACTCAGGTTAAAAGTCTCTTCAGGGGGCCATCCAACATTGAAGGAGGGCCAATCAACCGAACATAAAGTTGTAGATTTCTTTTTCTTTACATCTACACTATTGTTATGGGCAATCATCTTAACGTCCCCCCAGTGGACTAGTGTAAGATCTAGAGGGGAAGATGGGATGTTGCCCATAGTATTTATCAGTCCCATCCATTTCGTCAACAAAGAAATTAGAACAAAGATCACAAGACACAAGAATGACACAGAGGGCCCAAATTAAACTACCACAGCTTTCAGATGGTCTGGACTCTCGGCCATGTGGATTTCCTGGCTCGATTGTGCCAAAGACCATATGGATAGGACTCGCATGTCCCAACAGGGTTGCGAGGTCCTCTGAGGTTTCAGATGGACTAGTGTCCTGGTGGGGTGTCCAGTGGGGAACACCCACCCTGACGAGGATGGGGACATCTCCCAAATCCTCCAGGTTGCCTTGCTAGCGTTCCAGCAACAAAAAGCTGAGATCAGATGGCCGCAACCAAAGGGAAAGTATAGAAAAAATAGGCGGAAGTGTCCCAACAGGGTTGCGAGGTCCTCTGAGGTTTCAGATGAACTAGTGTCCTGATGGGGTGTCCAGTGGGGAACACCCACCCTGACGAGGATGGGGACATCTCCCAAATCCTCCAGGTTGCCTTGCTAGCGTTCCAGCAACAAAAAGCTGAGATCAGATGGCCGCAACCAAAGGGAAAGTATAGAAAAAATAGGCGGACAAAAAGACAGGTGGACAAACACAGTTTTACAAAAACTTACCTGGTACAGTTTTACAAAAACTTACCCGGCTGGTTGATTACAAGCCTTTTGGGGTCAGTTCCTCTCGGAGGTCTCTGGGGGGATCCTGGACGAGCCCCCAAATGTTGTACCCCATCCACTGGACCCCAAAAAGACCACCGAGGACCCAACACACCAAAATGCAAAAGCAAAGGT
>NW_008337057.1:3457-26389 GCF_000622305.1 Nannospalax galili
GACATGATTTTTGAAGTAGCATTTACAGACACAAATATATATGCATACATATGCTACATATGCATATGTATATTTATAAATGTATGCATGTATGTGCACAAATACTAAAGAAGGACAAAAAACTGAGAGTGGGATGACATGGGAGGAGATGGTGGGGGACTGTGTGAATGAAGAGGGTCTCAGGGTTCTAACCAAGCATATATATCCATTATTTTATGTGTAGTCTTTTTTTAAAAAGGTACATTTAACAGTTTTATATTAAGAATATTTGGAAAAGAAATCACCCATGACTATTATATAAATCAAATAAAATTTTAATCAATACATATATTTATTTAGAGTCTGTTTTGGAAGGAAATTCCTACCAAAGTCAATGTATGTAACATTGAATTTTATAGCTTAATGAAATCTTTATTCTATGACTCTAATCAATGTTGTTTTATATAAACAATTACAGTTTTAAGATTTTAAGAAACACTTAATAGATTTAAATATATCATTTCAATAGATTTCAAGATGTTTAGAGCATATAAGTTTATAAGGCAGTATATATTTATCAGACTTTTTAATATGTAACCAAAATGTTCACATTTATAAATATGTACCTGTATATTTTAATTAGGTATGCCAAAAAGTAAAAATAAAATAATAATTTTAGCGTACAATAAAAATGAATGAAAAAACTGAAAACAGTTTGTTAATTTTTATTGAATTTTTGAGATTTACATGTAATATAGTTTGATGGCATTAGATTTCTTCCCTCTATCCATACCTCCCCTTACTGTCCCCCATAGAATTTAATGTAGTCATATACATACAGCACTATATATATACTACATATATATTGATATATATAATAAGACATATAGTCTAATTAGTATCCCCAAATGAGCTCCAGTATGGATCCATCCACTGGTACCTGGTTAACCTATCAAGAGTCCCATCCTTGAAAGAGACTAGCTCTGCTCTTCCCAGGAGCTATCAGTTGCTGTGATTTCCTTAGGTTGGGTTGGAGTTTCTTACCCATTCATGTCTATGCTGGGATTTTGTCTGGTTTGTGCTTTCGTGGGACTTGTGCATGCTTTCACCAATGTGAATTCATGAGCAACTGACCAGTTGCCTGGAAAACACTGTTTCATTGTGTTCACTCACCACCTTCAGCTCTTAAAGTCTTTCCACCCCCTCTTCTGCAATGATTCCTGAGCCTTGGGAGGCAGAAGTTTGATATAGGTGTCCTATTCAGGGATATGACCTCTGAAGATTCTTGTTCTTTGTACATTGGCCAGTTGTAGGTTCCTGTCCTGCATAAGGAAACTTTTCTGGTGAGAGTTGAGAGATTCATTTATCTATGGGTATAATAATAAGTCATTAAGAGTCTATTCAAGACAATAACTATTTAGTAGAAAACTAGTATTAAATTCTCCTCTGTCTCTTGTGATATGTCTATCTTCATGCTCCTAAGCCTGATATCAATGTCAGGTATGGACTCCATCCTAGGAAGCAGACCTTAAATCCAAGAAAACAATGGTTGATTATTCCCATTATATTCATACCACTACTGAACCAGTAAGCTTATCTTCCAGCGTAGTTGTTATTATAGTTCACAGGATTCACAGCTCAGTAGGGTTGATGATTATTTTTTCCTTCCAACAGCATGCATATCATGTTCCAGCAATATGGATGCTATGCACTAGCGATCAGGCTCTGAAGTCAGCACCAGCTTGAATTTTTTCTTCTTCATTCTACAGCTCATGTATGTAGTTTCTTCAGCAATAGAGTCTTACCACCCAGTTCTGGTGGGTAACTAAGAGCAGGGGCAATGGCCAGTATTGTTTGAGGGTCTATGAGAACCCTGACCAACAGCTTCTAGAGAGGAAGTCCAGAGGGACTCTATCATGAACCACACATGAAAGCAATTATCATAGACACACATGACATAATTGGGGAAAATCTAGGTGCACCCAGTTTTTTTTTTTTAAAGTGGAAAGTGGGATGGAAGATGACTCAGCAGTTAAGAGCACAAACTGCTCTTATAGAGGACCTGCTCTTATAAGAGGAACCGTCGTGTAGAGGGTTCTATTCCCATACCCTCATGGTGGCTAACAACCATCCATAACTCCAGTTCCAGGGGATCCAACATCCATTTCTGACCTCCTTGGGCATTGCATTTACACACATGCACTGGTGTGTACACACATCACACTGGTGTGTACACACATTACACTGGTGTGTACACACATTACACTGGTGCATACACACTTTACACTGGTGCATTTACACACATGCAGGCAATACTATCATGCACATAAAATAATAATAATAAAGGTAGAAAGTTTATATCCCAATCTCTCTAAGATGTAAGAAAGACTTAGCAACATAAAAAAATGAAAAGTGAAGTTTGTCATAGAGACATAAGGTAATATTTCTTTCTCCTGTCAAGAGCTAAATAAATTAGGGTGGAAATGTCTTAATTAAAATGTTTTTCTCAATGTTATTGTAGGAAAAAACTGTGTTTCATTTTGTATTGTGGAGGTTTTTGTTTGTTTTTTGTTGTTTTTGTTTATAACTTTTTCAATTTATAGTGAGGCTAAATTATATTTCTCATGCTTGCTTTTGTATCTAAAAGAAAAAGGAAAGAAAAAAAGTAGATTATTGAATCAAGCATCCTCTACTCACCCAATGTCTGTCTGAAAGTGTTGGCTAGTCTCTTATGTTGGATTATACAACACAAGCCTTTCTCATACAGCCATTTACTCAGTATTTGGTCATTACTAATGCTCACGTGACTACTTATTCCCTGTAGGCATGCCTAGAGTTCCTTGGTTCAGAAATGTCCTGTCCAGTGAGTATAAAATTTAAATGCATAGATACAGAGGAGACAGGCAGGAAAAAAAAGAACATGACAGTGCCTTTTAGAGTTCAGGTTAAGAAAAATCATAAAAGCAGTTATTCTTAATGTACTACTTTCTCTTATTGTGTCTCAGGTCGTCCTCTTGGAGGCAAGAGACTGGCTTAGGACACTTGGTGTTAGGGTTCCAAATAGCAGCAGCTTCCCCTCTCCCCAACAGGGACCTACAGACTTTGCTGAGAAGCAGCCTGCCTTTCCTCTGATCTCCAAAGATAAGATCAGCAGATTCTACCTGATAACCAGTGATTTTAGAAGCTGTTTATTACAACAGCTTTTCTCTTATCTCAAGAGGGAAAAAGGAAACACTTCCAGACCCTAATCCTACCTGCTTTTCCTGCTTCCCCCTCCCTGATTTCTCCCCCAAACATTCCCCCCCTTCCACACCCTAAAGCCCCCATATATAAAGTCCCAGCTCACAACCCGTGGGCGGACATCTTTCCCTGCTTCCCTGACATCCTGCCCTTCCCTGACATCCTTCCCTGACATCCTTCCCTTCCCTGACATCCTTCCCTTCCTGGACATCTTTCCCTGACATCTTTCCCTTCCCTGCCTTCCCTGCCCTTCCCTGACATCTTTCCCTTCCTTGACATCTTTCCCTTCCCCGAGGGAAAGGTGCCCCATGCGAAATAAATCTGTATCCCTCTGAGAATTCCATCTGTGCCTCAGTGCCTCATCCATCCACTCGTGCTCTCCATCCGTGCCACTCGCTCTCTCCAACATTCCTATCTATCACTTGGGAGATCAGCTCTTATAAGGATGTTCCCTAGGAAAGCCATGTACTGCCCCATCTCACACAGGAACAGAGTATGGATGAGTCTAGGGGTCATTTTGTTGTGTGCCAGTGATACTTATGAAACATTAAGTGAATCTCTGGCCAAAAAATCAGAAGCAAAGGAACCCAAAGTAACATGCAAACTATGCTTAGGAGGGTATCCAAGCAACAGACAGAGGTACTCACTAACAGTGCTTCAAGATGGATCTCAGCAGGAACACCCAGAAATGTTAGCAGTGGGTCGACAGAGACAGCCCCATGTGGTCATCCTTAGACACCTGAGAAGTTTCCATAAGCTTTTAAGAACCTCAATTGGGGCCAAACTAGGATTTGTGGCCCTTCAATGCTGAAAGGAAATTTAGGACTAGCTAGTATCATTATGGAAATAGAAGAGCTTATCAGATGCTAAAAGCTTTTGCAATGTGATGGTAATTAAGAACCAGGATAGCTTGGAGATTAAATGGGCAAGTCAACAGGAATCTTCCCCTACTCCCTGAGGTTATCCAGGATAGAAGTCTTTGTTTTCCAAAGTTATCACATTCCTGTAACCTTTGCATTTCTATTACCTTTGCAGTCCTAAATTACCTTACTTAATTACCATGTATATGCTATGTATTTTTGCTTGCATTCCTTACAGATGAGTATAACACACCCCCCAAAAACTTGAAAAAGGAGCTGACTCCTTTACAGAAGGATCCATGGGTCAGACCCCTAGAGTAACATTAAACTCCCTCTCCTCACCTGACTTTGGTTGTTGGTCTCTGATTATTTGAAAACAGTATAAAAAAGGATGTTTTCATGTAGTCTGAAGCATGACTGTTAAAAGAAAGAACCACTCAAGGAAAAATATAAGACATATCCATGTGTGAATATAGCTTCTCAAAGGAAAGTGGCTTTTTAAAAAATTATTTATTTATTATATTTATTTTATTTTATTTTTATTGTATGTATGAATATATTGCCTGTATGTGTGTAAGTGCACCCATGTGGTGCAATGCCCACATGGGTCAGAAGAGGGAGTTGGATCCCCTCTGGGAGTTATGGACAGGTGTTAGCTGCTATGTGGGTGCTGAGAATCAAACCCTGGTCCTCTGCAAGAGCGCTCAGTGTTCTTAGCCTCTGAGCCTTCTCTCCAGTTTTCACAAATGGGAATTTTTAATATAGCATGGAATCTCTTTTTTCTAGTTTTTAATCTTAAAACAGATCATAATCTGTTTCCCTATAGAATTTTTCTCTGTGAGGAGATAAAGAATGAAGAGGAAAAGAAAGAGGTGAGAGTGGGAAGCTATTCTCAGACTTTATCTTTAGTTCTGATATAACCTCTAGATTTTTTTAAATTAATTTTTATTTATTTTTAATGTCTCCTTTAAACTCGCATTTTTTTTAAATTACCAATTCTATCCTATCTTTTTTTTCTTTTTTATTTCATTTTTTTCATTGACATTTCAATTAAAGCAGGCTACCCATTTTTGAATTTTTAAATTGAAGTAGTGAATATTTCCTGCCTGGAACTAGCTCAGAGCCCCGCAGAACTTCCAGAGCAGCCACAGCTATGTAGGTCTCTGTAAGTCTGTCTGCTTTCCTGAACTCTTCAGGAAAGTGAAATTTCTCCTTTTCTTCTTCATACCTTTCTTACTAAACATGCTTTCTCTAAGGCTTTGGGCTGCCCCTAGCATCTTATAGTTCTTCACTTTTTCTCTAAAGCTTCCTTCTCCCAGCCATGTGGCTGTGAGTCAGCCATGTGTCTGACCTCCATGCAGGTTCTAAACCTGCATGGCTTACATACCTTTCTTTCCTTCTCCCCACCATTCACTTCCTCAAGGCAGCTGCCAAGATTACCAGCTCAGCTGCCCTGAGGATTTTTCTTTAAGATTCTAATAAAATTGTAAAATCTTCTGTTTGGGTCCATTCTTAAATTCATTTATGAATGAGACTAAGAACCCTCTAGTGGACCCTCTTTCTCCCCATTTCAATATGAGAGAAGTGTCCAGAGAAAAAGAAAAAAGGGGTGGAGGAGAGGAAGACTGCTAGCAAGTTTAACAGTTAGAGTGCAAAATGCCCCAGAGATCTGAAAGAAAGCATAAAACAAACCAAATGTTGGAAACAAAATGCTTTCAAAGCAAACAGACAAAATAGATGCCTTAAACTAAATACTTTGAAAGCAAACAAAATAGTACCTACCAAATATAATCCTTAAACAACCAGCTCAAAATAAACAAATGGATGGTTGACAAAACCAAGGGATGTTGTATTAGTCACTTTTCTGCTGCTGTGATAGAAACACTGACCAAAACAACTTATAAAAGGAAGAGTTTATTTGAGCTTATGGTTCCAGGGGAATTATAATCCATTATGGCAGGGAGGCATGGTGGCTGGAGGTGGCTGGAGCAGGATCAGGAGAAGCTAAGGTCTCACATCATCATGCAGGCACAGGAAACAAGAAAGCAACTGGAGATCCAGCAAGGCTTAAGAACTCTCTAAGCCCACCCCCAGTGACGTGCTTCCTCCAGGATAGCCACACCTTCTAAAACCTCCCAAAACAGCACCACCATCTGGGGACAAAATGTCCAAATACTTGGAGCCTATTGTTGGGGACTCCTGCTGTTTTTGGTTGTAGTCTTTCCATGTCCGGATAGCCGCATGCCGGCTCAGCGTGAATGGAAGGACTCCTCTTCTCAGCAGGGCACCCGCCTGCTCTCTTCCTGACTCATCTTTGAAGTAGCCGCCACAGATACATGGCCTCTGGCATAGGAACTGCCAGGTTTTCCTGTGTGATAATCAGGCAATGTCTGGCAGCCTGGTGGAAGCCCACCACCACATGTAAATGGGGCATCCTAAAAGCACCTATCAACTAAGGCTTTTGCCACTGCCCCCACAGTATAAATATCCTGGTTTCCCCTTAATAAATCAGAGTTGCATCAGAAGCTGTGTCTTAAGCTGTATCATTGAATCCTGCATCTCCCCAGAGGCGGCTGTCTCTTCATAAACAACGACTGGCGGAGATTCTGCTTTAGCCGTTCCCACATCTCCCCATGTGATCCGGCGGCCAGCAGATCTCGTACCTCGAGGGAGTGCCCGGTAGTTTGAAACGGAACCTGCCCAGGCAGCTGACAAAAGTCCTCTAGAGCCGCCAGCCCCGGTAGCTGCAGAGAGCTTCAGCAACGTGGAGAAACAGGGACCCACCCCAGCAGTGGAGAGCCAGGGACCTGAACAGCAGACGTGGTGCGTGACCTGCCACACCCCAGCGGCGCGCGGGAGACTGGCGCCATGCCCAGCAGCTGGCGCTCTGAGATCCCTGCGAGTCCATAGCCTATGGGGAACATTTTCATTCAAATCATATCATTCCACCCCCTAGCCCCCATAGGCTCATAACCATAAAAAACACAAAATGCATTTAGTCCAACTTTAAAAGTCCCCATAGTCAGTGTCAGTCTCAATACTATTCAAAAGTCCACAGTCCAAAGTCTCTTCTGAGACTCAGGGAAATATCTTAACTCTAAGCATCTATAAACTCAAAAGACAAATTACATACTCCCAACATAGAGTAGTACTGAAAACAGATTACTACTCCAAAAGGGAGGAATGGAGGCATAGTAAGGAAATACTGGACCAAAACAAGACCGAAAACCAGCAGGACAAACACCAAGTCCAGTAGTTCCATATTGAACTTCTGGGACTTTATTTCCAAAGGGCTTAGATGGCTCAGCCTCTCTAGCTTTGCTGTCTGCAACACACATCTCTCTCTTGGGCTGGTAAAACTTTCTGTATGTAGTGTTCCTTGGCAGATGTCTCACAGTTCTAGCATCTTGAGGGTCTTCAGATCTTCTCTGACAACCAGGCTTCACTTTTACAGCTTCATATCAGGGCCTTCTCTATGCAGAGGAACCTCTGCTGCATGCTGCCTAGACCCCCCCCCAGGCTCTCTAAAACCATGGATAAAGAATTGGTGACCCCTTCACTTTTTCATCCTTCATGCCTCTAAAGCCAGCACCAGGTGAACAACACTGCCAAATTTCACTGTAAGTTTGGGATAGACTCCAGCCTGCTTTATCCATTTTAGAAGCTCTTCTCTTCAGTGGTCCCTGCAGTACTTTCCTTCCACATGTTGGAGGCTTAACTGGGTGTGGTCTTGCCCTGGAGGCACTCTCCCCATTTAAGTTTGAATCTCTAGGCTCTTCCTTAATCTCCTTATCAAAGGGATCCTCTCCAGCACATGTCAGGTCTCCAACATTAATCTTCCTAATGCTCTTTTTCAATCCTTCCTGTACATTCTGTATTTCTTTCTTCCTCATTTGCTCTTTTTCACTGTAAATCTGTATAATATTCACCATTAATTGTCATTACTAGAATGGCCTGTTAAAGCTATGCTTACAGCAATCAATCACTTTTCTAGCCCAAACTTCCAAAGTCTTTCACATTCCTCCAAAATCCCACATGGTCAGGTTCTTCACAGTCAACAGCCCACTCTCTGGTACCAATTACTGTATTAGTCACTTTTCTGTTGCTGTGATAGAAATACTGACCAAAACAACTTATAAAAGGAAGATTTTATTTGACCTTATGGTTCCAGGGGAATTACAGTCCATCATGGCAGGGAGCCATGGTGGCTTGAGGTGCTGAAGCAGGAGCAGCAGAAGCCAAGCTCTCATATCATCATGCAGGCACAGGAAGCAAGAGAATGACTGGAGATCCAGCAAGGCTTAAGAACTCTCTAAGACCACCCCCAGTGATGTGTTTCCTCCAGGATATCCACACCTTCTAAAACCTCCTAAAACAGTGCCACCATCTGGGGACAAAATGTCCAAATACTTGGAGCCTATGGGGGACATTTTCATTCAAACCATCACAGATGTCAAAGAAAACCCCAGAAAGAACTCACCACAATCCATCCGCTAGAAAGAACATACCACAATCCATCCACTCAGGAGATAACACCAGATGGCTTGGACTCAATGGGTCCATGCTTCCATCCAGGTGACTCTTCCATGAAAAGAGGATTATTCTTGGAACCCCATGTTGTGTACTACAACTGTCAACCCTAAAACACAACTCTCACTTCAAAGGGGATAAGAAATAGTTTATTCTGATGCCAAATATGAGTAACCATGGCCCAGGAATACAGATCTAAATCACCCCAAATTCCATGTTCCAAAATGGAAACAGTTTCATGAAGTTTTTATACTAACAGAACAAAGAAAGTCAGAAATCAAGGCACTTTTCAAACACATTGATGGAAACATTAAGTAGGTAATTACAGTAAAGTGGGGAAGTCTTAGCTATGGGATTCAAATGCTATCTGATGTCACTGAGCCTTTTGATTAGTGGAAACTATGGTTTTATTGACAATATATCCCAAAGGGTTTTCATCAGTTAGCCAGAGGCTGTTGGTCCAAAATGAACTATATATAATTAGTCTCTGGACCTGCAACATATCAAATTTTTCACAATTATTGAAGTGCTAATCAGTTGATTAGCCTTGAAGAAGGTTCAGTTTGAAGATGAAGGTTTTTTTTCTGGGCTCTGATAAGCTATCTCTCTAGCTCCAAACTTTTACTTTTCTAAACATCTAAAACTATGCTCATTACACTGTGGCTCAATAGTGCTCTGACAAGATTACACATATTTGGAAAAATGCACATACTGGAAACCTCAAATGTAAATAGCAATGGTGGCTGCTAAGCTCAGCAAATTCCAGCCTCACTTCCTCTGTTTCTCTGAGTCAACCACAGCATACTCAGGCCTTTTCCTGCACATACGTTTTGGCAAATTCAGAGAGGACCTGGAGTTCTAAAGTTAGGACTGTTAAAGCCAGTGTATCTCAATCTTCATCTGCATAACAGTCTCCTAGACAGCTCCTTGGAAAGTTGATTCTGCTTCAGTGGGACTGGAAGGAGATCCAGACTTACATTTTTATTTGATATTTTTTATTCATTTATTTTGCAGCACTAAGAGTCAAACCCAGAGGCTTGTAGGTGAATTCTTTACCAGTGAACTATATACTCAATCTGAGACCTGAATTTTAATGAACTTCTGGCGAATGCTGTAACTCAGGCCTAGAGCACAATACAGAGCTTTTGCACAACTTTCCAACTAGTGTTCCCAGGGAGGGAAAGTTGTTTCCTTCAATGTATATGAAAAATCTTGAGAAGTCCTTCACCAAAAGGCTCTTTAATTTTTGTGGGTATAAAAACCATCAAGACAATCCAGAAACCCAGGCCCTATCAATTTTGAAGAGCATGATACAATTAACTTCTACCGTAACCCTCCTGGCAGGAATGAAGATATTTTGAAGAAACAATTGTACCCTTCCTTTTGGTTATCAGACTATTAAAACAATGAACTCCAAGAAATTTGAATTCCCCAGAAATTTCCTGCTAGGAAAAGAGAAAGCCTGATACCTAACAGAGGAGGAACTTGCCTCTCAGAAAAGAGATTTCATACAGTGCTAGCACCTTGTCACATCACCTTGCTGGAAAGAGCGAGGCCAGACCATGGTGGGTGGGACCACACCTTGGCCTGCACTGCTTCATGGTTCTTTGTTTAAACTTTAATTTCATTTCTGGACTCTGAAGATGGACTGGAGTGGGGGTCACTGGATCACCTTGTCCTTATTCCCAATAAGACTATATTTAATAAACATTCATCTGCCTTTTACTATGAATTTGGCTATTCTGATTGGCTTATGGAGGGTGGGTGACCCTATCTGGCTTCTTGGGACATAGATTATTACCCCAAGTTTGATAACACTGTAACTTTGTTCCACATTAAAGTCAGAACCACTGCAAAAATGGTAGATGCCTCAGGAGGTAGGCAATAGCCTACTGGAATGTAGTAAAGACTTCATCCACTCGTTAGAAACAGGGAGGCTCATTTCCCTCTATTCACTTAGCACACATAGTTTACTATGCAGGAAATGTGGTTTTGAGCACTAGCAGATACATCAGATGTGGATTTTTCTTAAGGAAAACCCATGGCTTTGTGAAAAAGATATTAAATGGATAGTTGGAATAATGTGATCAACACCTAGAGCTCACACTCTCAAGGAAATAAGA
This sequence comes from Nannospalax galili, assembly GCF_000622305.1. Lineage (NCBI taxonomy): Eukaryota > Metazoa > Chordata > Mammalia > Rodentia > Spalacidae > Nannospalax > Nannospalax galili. The sequence continues at coordinate 14,190 of NW_008337057.1, forward strand.
CACATGCTTATAATTAGTCTGCAATGAACAGTTATTCTGAGTCAGGAGCTAAGGTTGCAGAAATGAGTAAAATAATCTCTGTTCCTGAAAAGCTTGTAAACTTGTGGATGAAAAGTCAATGCAAGTGAATAGGTTGGCTTGTCAATATGGCTTGGACTCTTGGATGGCAGCTCAAAGAAAATAAGGGCTTTTCTAAATCAGATTCTTTGGATCAGTATCTGCTGAATCAACAGAGAAATAGGATGGGTCTTTTTCACTCAAACTAATCCTCACAAATATTTTGAAATGCCTAGTTGACAATATTTTTACCACCTCTATCTTTTACATTCTGTCTGTGATCATAATCCTCAGCCCTAAGGAAACAAGGGGGAGAGGGTTTTGACATCCAATCTTTCTTTTTTAAGACAGTATCTCACTGTGTAGCCTACGTTAGGCTTGAACTCATGATCCTCCCTCCTCAGCCACCCAAGTGCTAAGATTATAAGTGTGTAATACCATGCCTGGGTGATGTTTAATCTTAAATTTTTATCTTCTTTTGACATGCCATAGTTTGTAACACAACAGTGTCATCCCTAATTGTTAGGTGAAAACAAAGATTAGGGTTAAAACAATGATGCTATAAACACCAAGGAAGGTAAATAAGATGTGGTGCACCTAGGGATGATACAGCCAATCTGACCAAAGAAGAGGAAAGACAAATGGGGCTCCAAGGAAAACAACAAAGCTGGCTCCATCAGGTTCCTGCCAGCTCCCACAAAGCACTCCTTGAAACACCTGAAGCACTGTTGCCCATTCCATGGTAAACTTCTCAACTTTATGAGTAGTTAGACCGTCATACATAACATAGTCCTGCAACTAATGCAGCTAATTGTAGCAAACTGAATTATAGGTAAAGATGGCTTCTAAGAAAGCCTCCACCTATTCCAGGAAAGAAACAACCCCAGACAGCCCTAGGGATGGGCAAGGGGAAGAGAATGGTGTGCCAAGACTTACAAATCCAGATACTAAAAGAAGCTTTTGCCTTTGCTACTCAGCTCAGTCTGCTGTCCATTCTGGAGAGTGTACTTTGTTTTCACTTTATCATCTGTTGGAATAAACCTTGAAATTGCTTGCTCTACTTGTGTCCTGTTTCAGCTCTTCTCCTTTGGGAGCACAAGAACCATGACCACTTCTGTGACTGGGATGAGAGAGAATGTGGGTAAGACATATTCCTTCGGCATCCACAACACAACTTCTCCCACTCCAGCTCCATTATACTCTAATGCTTGTGGGTCCTGCCTCAACTCTACACAGCTTCCAGAACACAGAAGGGAGGTGTCCATTCTGCCATTCTTCCTGAGAAGCCACAATTGTGTTGAGCAGAAATGAGTCACTTCCTCTAACCTCCCGCTACTTTGGTGTTAAGGCCCTGAACTGCTTGGTCAAAATCAGTATTGTGAGAACAGTTCTGCTGTAAGATTCTGGTATCTTCGACTGTCACCACTCTTGTGATGAGCCTAGTAGTAAGGCCTCCCTGGGGTTGAATACATTTAGATATCAACCTTTTTTGTTTGTTTGTTTCATCAAGCTTAAGCAAATGAAAAAGGGAAGTTACTACTACAGTCCCAAGAATGAGGAACTGGCTTGTGGTGCACAATTAGTAATGTATTCTCACCCAGTATTGGGAGTTTGCCATTTTTAATTTTTTAAAAGAATGATACACTTGTATCTCTGAACACCAAGCATACTGTCTCACTCTTGGATTTTCTATTTTTTTAAAAATATATATTTTGGCCGGGCCTGGTGGTGCACGCCTTTAATCCCAGCACTTGGGGGACAGAGGCAGGTGGATCTCTGTGAGTTAAAGGCCAGCCTGGTCTCCATAGTGAATCCATGACAGCTGAGGCTACAGGGAGACCCTGTCTCAAAAAGACCAAATATATATATATAATTTATTTTTATTTTATGTGTATCAGTGTATTACCTGCATGCATGTAAGTGCACCTGTGTCGTGCAATGTCCATGGAGGTCGGGTGTTGTTGGCTCCCCTGGAACCAGAGTTACAGGTGGTCATTATCCACCCTGTGCGTGCTGGGAACTGAACTTGGGTCCTCTGCAAGAGCAATCAGTGCTCTTAACCACTGAAGCATTTCACCAGCTCCCAATTTTCAAATTTTTACAGATTCCAAACATCTATGGCTGTTAACTCAATTCTGTGTTGTATAAAACCTTCTCCCATCCAATATCCACTCTTTTTTCTTGTTCTAAGATAATTCATGAAATTACTCAATGTGTTAAAGTGATGGTTCAGAACTGCTGAGAATTGAGGAAAGCAGTTCAAGGAGAGGGATATTGAGGCTACTTATTCTCAAAATCAGGATGCTTTCTAATGAAAGAGTGAGCTTAACTGATGTGGAGGAGCCAGCAATAGTTCCATATTGCTCTCTTTGTAAGAAATTGAAGTTCCAATTTATGCACACGGTTGCTCTATACTCCATTTATGTTCATAAAGGATGCTGATCTGCTCTCCTATACCATCTCTGTGTGATTTGGGTACCTATCAGCCTAATCTCCCAGAATGAGTTAGAAGTATTCCCTACTCATCAATTTTATGGATGACTTTGTGAAGAACTGGGGTTTCCTACAATAGAATTTTAATGACAATTTCAGTTTCTGTTATAGATGTGGAGCTATTTAGTGTCTCTATTTTTTGTGAGCTTTAACTGTTTGTCTTTCAAGGAAATTGCCTTCTCATTAAGTTCTAATTTGCTCTAAAGTTGTTCACAGTAGCCCATTAGAAAACCATTTATATCAAAGGATCTAAAGTGATGATGTCGTCTCTCTCATTATTAATACTTGGCACTTTCTGTTTTTATGTAGTTTCTTGATTAGTCTGAACAGAATGCTGTCCATTTTATTGATTATCTCAGAAAATTTACTATGAGTCACTGACTTTTCTTTTTTGATTTTGTTTTACCTCATTGATTTCTGATCCTTAACACTTCATTTCTTTTGTTTATATTGGATTTAGTAATTTTGTACTTGTTTCCTTATTCTATTATTTATTTACTTATTTATTATTCATTTATTCATTTATTTATTTGAGACAGGGTCTCCCTGTAGCCCCAGCTGGCCTAGAGCTCACTATGTAGATCAGGCTGGCCTCAGTCTCACAGAGATCTGCCCACCTTTAATCCCCCACCAGTGCTGGGATTAAAGGTGCCAGACTGTAGTTTCTTAAGCCAGAAGCTGAGACCAATATCTGAGACCCTTTTCTGTCTTAATATAGTGTAAGAGGTGAAGTGCCAGAACTAAGCACAGGCCACACTAGAGAGCACAGCTTCCACCTTGAGAGCACAGGCCATGCTTCTGCAAAAGAGCCAACCTATAATCTGCCTCCGGACCTAGAGACTGATGATGTAAGTGGCCTGGATGAGGGGATCAATCAGGGAGCAACACACTAGTTTATGGGACACTGGGAGCAGGGGGAGAGATATATAAGGCCTGCCCTTCCCAGCAATAACAAGTCTGCAGCACTTCGCCTAGTGCCTGCTTCCACCTGACTCCTGGTGTCTGTGTGTTGAATCCACACTGCTCACCCCCACCTCAGTCAGAACCCTCATTCCCTGAAGTCCCTTGTGGGCTGGATCCATGAGAGAACCTGCAACAGCTGGTGCCCAAACAGAGTTCTTGGCCCCCCCGGCATTGGCAACATTCCCAACATCAGTTAGTTCTGTGAGTAGGCCCCGGGTTTTGTCTGTCCCTTTGGCTGCTCAAGGGTGAGAGAGTGGACCCCTCCTCTGTCCCCGCTACCCTGTTTGTCATATTTGTTGTTAAATCAGGAAGGCACACTCTGCCGCATGGTCCCGAAGCCCACATCAACACCTTTTATTCCTTGGCTTGTCCTGGTGAGTTCGCATAAGGGCTGATCCACCCCGAACTCAGAGCCCGGGCTTCAGGTCATCCTGTTGCCTGTCCCAAAGACACCATGTGAGCATACGGCTGAGGGTGTCATGGCCCTTGGATGTCCCTCGCTAAGCACAAGACATTTCAATCCGATAGACCTCTTCATGTCCGGGTAGTTTATGTCTGAGTGGCTCATGGTCCTTGTTTGTTTCATTTGTGCTCTCTTGGTAGTCACCCTGGCCTTTTATTTTGTGGCGAGTTTCCCTTCATGGGACCTTCCCACAATGGGCAACCTACCACCATAGTGCAAGGAGCCACAAACGGCAGTGCTCGAATTGCTCCTTAGAACTCGGGGACTGAAAGTGATACAAAAAGATACTGAAAATTTCTGGGATGAAGCCACTAACTTGGCCCCTTGGGTCTCTCCCAACAATATGTGGGATCCTGACCTCTGGATGCAGGTCCTTTTCTTGGCCTAAAAAAGGCAAGTAGGGTGGGGAGTCAATCCTACTGCCTTGTTTGTCCCGATCCTTTTAGCCATCATTGCCAGCCATAAATCCTCCTCCCCTGAAGAAGTCATTTCAGCCCACAATAAGCATTGTCAGGATCAGGCCAATCAGAGACACCACCACCCCAGTACCCCTGGAAGGAACTATGTCCAGCCTGCTCTGATGCACCTCCCACTCATTATATCCCCCCATGGCCCATCCACACCTTACTGCCCCTTGCCAGCCATTGTCTGCCTTTCCAGTTAATGTCAGCCCCAATGCTGCGCAACAGCCATGGGTGCCCACCCCTCTCACAGACCTTGCACTCATCCACAAAGCCGCCAATGAATCAGGACCCGATTCCCCATATTTTGAACAAGTTCTCCACCAATGGGCCATGCAGTTACAGGCCCATTATGATTGCTATAACTTATTAAAGGTGGTATTGGAGCCCTCAGTCTTCCTGAACTGGCCTGCGACGATCAGGTTGAAAATCAGGCACATCTCAACATTCAATATTGCCTTAATATTACTCTGGATATGCTCACAGGACATGGACAATATACTGACCCCATTTCCCAGTCCACTATTGGCCTTCATGCTTACTACCAACAAATTAGTGACCTGGCCTTCAAGGCCCTTAAATGTTGCTCCCCCCATGACCCACAGGCATTCTTCCGCAATCTGATTCAGCAGCTAGGGGAGTCTTTCACGGGTTTCCTTGCCCGTTACTAGAGTGGTGGAATGGAGAGTGGAGTCTGGGACCACTCGAGATATGCTCATCAAACAGTTGGCATGGGAAGGCCTAAATATTCCTACCCACAATGCTATCACGCCTGTCCACAATGATGATATTCATAAATGGGTACTCACCACTAGAGACTTAGACCCCAGGACAGGGCCTATCAAGGCCCTGACCACCTCCTTAGAGGTGCTCTTATTACAAGGAAGGCCCACCTCCTCCAATTCAAAAGATGGCTGCTGGAACTGTGGGAGGACAGGACATCTCCGCAGGGACTGCCCGAACAACGGAGGTCATCCCAAGACCCGCTGCCCCAAACACAAAAAGGGATTTCACTGGGCAAAAGATTGTAGGTCACAGCCCCAATCAGACTTGGCTCCTTTAAACTCACCCAGGGCACCCCTCAGCCCCACAAGTAAGAGGAGGAATGAGACAGGTTTTATGGACCCTTCTGATTCTTAATCACCCCCCCCAATGACCTTATTCCTAGATGGGATCACTGTGAAGGGCCTAGTAGACATGGGAGCCGGTGTTACCATCATCACTGAGAATGAGTTTCTTAGGTTCCCCCATTGGAAATATCAGCCTGGCCCACCCATTAAAGGAGTGGATGGCAGCCAGGACACAAAGTTGGTCATCTGCCCAGTACACTGGAAGGACTTAGACGGGAGTAAGGGCACATTCACTCCCATAAAGGTCAATGTCCCCCACAACTTGTGGGGTTGAGATGTCCTGGAGGACATGGGTGTGGTCCTTACCACAGACGATCAGGCATTTTATGATGACGTCATAGCCCATGATCACGTTGACCTCTCTGGGAGAAATCAGAGCACTGACCAGCACTCCCAATTCTAAGGGCCACTGCCCTCCCTGGGACATCCCCTAAGGAGTCGCCCACACCAATCGCTCTTACTTGGCTCTCGACAGGTGCAATCTGGGTGGAGCAGTGGCCTATTATAGAACCTAAGTCCTCAAAAATTTGGTCCAGAAACAATTGGACCTCGGACATTTGGAACCGTCCACTAGTAAATATAATACCCCAATATTCGTTATTAAAAAGAAAAATGGCCATTTTAGATCTCTTCAGGACTTACATGCCATTAATGACCAAATAGAACAAATGGGCTCGACAAAGGCTGGCTTGCCCCACCCTGGCACTATTCCTCCTTCTTAGTATATCATAACACTTGATATTAAAGATTGCTTCTTCTCAATCCCACTGGCCCCCCAAGATCGTGATCACTTTGCCTTTACGTTTGGGAACCGAACTTCCACAAGCCAGCCCTCAGATATCAATGGAAAGTCCTTCCCCAGGGAATGAAGAATAGTCCTACTGTCAGCTTTTTGTCTCACAAGCCACTTTAACCACCCCTCATAGTGTATAATTTATTCACTATATGGATGACATTCTGTTGTCCCACCCTAACCCACAATTTCTCCGCAAGGTAACCAGAGACTTACTTTCCTGCCTATCATCCCTTGGATTGTCTATTGCCTTAGATAAGTTACAGGAGGTGCCTCCTTATGCCTTTTTGGGGCATACCATTTCAGTTGGTGTATGCCATATGGCCCCTGCCTTTAATTCAAAGCTGGTCTATACACTAGCTGATTTTCAACAACTCTGTGGCACCATAAATTGGCTTACACCATTCTTGCCCATTCCCTCAAAAGAATTGAGGGCACTGTTTTCTCCTTTGGAGGGCTCCACCCTGCCCTTCAGCAAAGATTAACTTACCTCCCCCAGCCATTGCCTTATTGCAAAAGATCATTGAGTTACTCTCATCAACAACCCTCCACAGGCATGAACCCTTACAATCCCTACAGGCTTTAGTGCTATTGACTTCTTCTGGCTTCCTTGGTACCCTTTGGCAGACTGGGCCACTTATCTGGTCCATCGCTCATATTCAGAGCTCCAGCAGGTTTCCTCCAAGTTTGATTATGCCTTTAACTTGGTAATCAAACTGCGCACTCAAGCTTGAAAAACCAATAGAGAACCCGACGCTATTGTGCTCCCCTTTCCCCTCTGTAATCTACAGGCCCTCTGGGCCAATTCCATAAGTTTTCAGACTATGATGTCAGGCTTCCCAGGTGCTATTGACAATCGACTTCCCCAAGACAAAAGAATTCAGGCCCTTCTCACATTGCCGTTTGAGGTTAAGCCATACAGCACCCCTTCCTTTTCCCCAATTCCTCAAGCGACCATTGCCTTTTTGGACACTAATAAGAAGAACTTTGGGGTCCTGATACATCGTCCTGGAAAAAAGGACATCACCCACATCATCCCTAATCCTGGCTCTGTCCAGTTGGGAGAACTTCTTGCTATACTTAAAGCTTTAGCAGAGTGCCAGGACAAACCCCTAAATCTCTTTTCTGATAGCACCTATGCTTTTCAGGTCACTAAGGTCATCACCTTTTCTCATGTTAAAAACTCCTCCACCCCACTCCACCTCACTACGGTCAAGCTACAGGAATGCCTAGAAAATAGAAGTCACCCATGGTACATCTCCAATATCCGCTCACATTCCGCCCTTCCCAGAATCCTAGCTCAGGGAAATGCTACCACAGATGCCATGATCATGAAAGTCCAGTCTGACCTGTTAGAACAAGCAGGAGCTTTACATCAACAATTCCGCCTGTCTCCTCAGAGTATTCATTAACTCCTCCCAGAAATCCCCATGTTCCAATGCAAGCACCTTGTCTGCTCATGTGCTACCTGTGCCATGCTCATGCCTCTCAGACTCTTTAACAGGGGAGGAGTGAACCCCCATGGTTTGATACCCAATGCCATTTGGCAGACAGACATGACTCACTACCCCCCTTTTGGGAAATTGAAATTCATTCATGTTATAGTTGACACATGCTCCTCCCTTACTTATGCTTTAGCTCTCTCAGGGGAAAAGACTATATATACCATTAAAGCTATAAAGTCTGCCATGTTAATCATGGATGTACCCTGGGCACTTAAGACTGATAATGGGCCCACTTATTCCTCTCAAGAATTCAATAAATTTGTTTCCTTCTGGGGAAACAAACATACCTTTGGTACTCCCTATAACCCGCAAGGACAAGCCATCGTTTAAAGGACCAACAGGACACTTAAGTCCCTCCTGGCTAAAATCCCCTCAGCTGAGGCCAAACGTGACCCTCACCTGGCTCTTAGTGAGGCTTTGTTCCACCTTAATTTCCTCATGTTTGATGACAGGGGTCTCAGTCCAGCATACAAACATTGGTCCTCCTTGCCTCGGGCTACGCCTCTGCCACTAGTTAGATGGAGGGATCCTATTTCATTCCTATGGCAGAAACCAGCCCCTGTCCTGACACGAGGGTGAGGATATGCTTGTTTTGTTGCACAGGACACTACAGCCTCCATCTGGATTCCATCGAGAGACATCTGACCAGCTATGAAAAACCATCTGGAGACCGGGCCTGACTACAAGTTTGATAAGCCATGACATACTTTTCTGGCTTCGTTATCGTTGGCACCCTTTGTCCTTTGACTGTGCTTCTCCCAAGGCTTCAGATCTCTGGGCACTGGTCCCCTTACCACCTCTGATCCTCCCCGTAGATGAACAGTCACCCACTTTCCCAGTTCTCTTTACTACTAATGAATCCCTCAGTCTCCCCACCATGGAATTGGTTCATGCGTCTGTTCCCATAAATGGCACATGGTCCCTTGCAGGATCACTCTGCTTCAGCCCAGCCCTTAACCCCTCCTCCCCTAATGCCTCTCACTATCACTCCCTCTTTAACATCACAACAGGCAACTTTCATGGAAACCAGAGCCAGGGTTCCTTATGGGGCCTCAAGATCTGGTCTCCCTTAGTAAAAGACACTTCTGAGACTACAGTGTCCTTCATGTCCCCTGGGGCCACACCCCTCCCCCCAAGGGTCAGGCGTCCTCCATGGACCCAGTGCCCTCCCACCCATAAAATTCCCACCACATTGTGCTTTCCTATTCCATGGCAACACTGCCTCCCTCTCACTCCTGGAGGTACGCTCCTCTTTATGGATTATGATGGATGCCTGCAGGCTTCCTCCCTGGCATCCTGGAGACACCTTGTTTCTACAAAACCTTACTCCTATGTCTACCCTGACCACAGGCGTAAAGACACTGTCAGGGAGGCCTGGGAGCTCTACAAGCCAGCAGCTTGCCTGGAATTGCATCCTCTCTTCTTTGTATTAGGTAGAGTCATCTTTAATGGTACATATATGGGCAAAAACTCAGAGACAGGGTTCCTCGGTGTCACAGACCCAACTTGGACACCTAATGAAGTCTCTGTTAACATCTCCCATTCGATCTCCTCACCTGTTTATGTTCGACCACCATTTGCTCTGCTCCTTGCTAATTTCTCGGACGACATAGGGGATACCCTTAACTGCTCCCTCGTTAACTGCACTCTCTCAGCATGCTGGATTTTCCATGCCTCTCTTGTTCTCTTTGTGCTCGAACCCACAGCAATCTGAGTTCCCATTCCCAATGCTTCTCACTTCCATGTTATCACCCTCATAGAATGGACAGCTCTCCAACCCTTTCCCCGGATCGAGAGAGATTTTGGTATTACCATGGCAATTGTCACTGCCATTATCCTTTCCTTAGGGGCTGCCACCACTGCTGCTGTGGAATCTTCCACTACTGTGGAAACACTCAATGAGGTCATACCCAAAACCTCTACAGCCTTACACACTCAATCTTATTAATCAACACCTCTTCCAGGCCGTTTCTGTCATCCAACAACAGGTAGACCTCCTCAGGGAGGAGATGGCGATCATCAAACAAATGATACTAATGGCCTGTGACCCTTGGTTCAAAGCCCTGTGTCTCACACCTTACAAAGTAGATAAACTCACTAGGGCCAGGATGGAACTCTCACAGTACATTCTTAACTACTCCACCTTGCTCACTGACCAGATCATCTCCCTAGATTATACACGGGCTCAGATATTAGATGTAAACTATGGGTTCCTCAACAAACTTTGGTCGAACCTAAAAGCTTTGTTAGACCCTTCATGTATCATTACTTATTTATTATTGGGTGTCATAGTCTTAGTTCTTTTCTTGCTGATAAAATTCTTTATTCTATGCTTCCATAGACAAAACCAAGTAAATTACTCAGTGTATCAGGTTCTCAAGATGCTCAAGGATCCAGACCTCAACCCCCACCCCAAGGTCTGGCAGTCTGGCTTGCTGATATCCGAGAAGTGGTTGTATAACTTCTTGCCCTCCTCCTCCCTCACATGGTCATGCCAGAGGTCACATCCTTTGAGGGCTGGTCATCAATGACGGGTAAGAGCCTGATGGTCAGGACGACCTAAGACAGGTACAGTCCATCAAGCTGGGTGCCCTCTGAGGTGGGGTCAACTATTTTGAGGCAAAGAACCTTGGCTCCCACTGACCTTTCTATAATAAAAAGGGATGGATATGTGGGAGGTGAAGTGCCAGACCTAAGCATAGGCCACACTAGAGAGCACAGCTTCTGCCTTGAGAGCACAGCCCACACTTCCACAAAAGAGCCAACCTGTAATCTGCCTCTGGACCTAGAGATTGATGATGCGAGTGGCCTGAATGAGGGAATCTATCAGGGAGCGACACACCAGCTTATGGTGTGCCTTATATAAGGCCTATATAAGGCCTGCCCTACCCAGCAATAAACAAGTCTGCAGCACCTCGCTTAGTGCCTGCTTCCACACAACTCCCAGTGTCTGTGTGTTGTCCCCATGCCGCTCACCCCCACCTCAGTCAGAACTCCTGTTCCCTGCAGTCCCTCATGGGCTGGACCCGCAAGAGCACCTGCAACAATATAGGAGTTTGATACTATCAATTTCCCTATAAGCATTACTTTAGATTGTTCACAAATTGGATTTCAATTTGGAGAAAAGTAAAACAAAAGAAAAGCATACTACCCCAGGAAATTCTTAGAGTGACAAGCATCTACTAGTGACTGGGATGCTAGCAGAACCTGGGATTCAGTCCTAACTCTGACTACCAAGCCCTGTGGCAACTGGGGCTTCTTAGAAAGAGCACATTTCATAATTTGCTAAAAGCATTCTGCAGCTGTTCTCTCTTTGCTATTGGAAAAAGGTCACCTTTCTTCTTATTAAACTCAGGAAGAGTTGGCTCCTGGTGAGGAACTTTGTGGGACATAGGAAGTATCTTCATTTTGAATTTCTTCTGTAATGTGAGGCTGAATAATAATCTTTGGCTCATTAAATACAAATATTTTCTTCTAGTCTGTTTTCTGTCTTTCCTTTACCATACCTGATTGTGCTGATTTATCACATATGATTTCATGTCTTGCTTAATATGTTTGTCTTTCTTATCCTGAAGCAATAGAAATATTACTCTTGGACTGGAGAGATAGCTTAGTTGATGAAGTGCTTGCTGCACAATCATGAGGAGTTAGGTGGATCCTCAATACTGGTGTAAAAGCTAGGCATGGCCACACATGCCTAGGAACCCCAGCTCTGCAGGTGCATGATTACTCAGGCTTTCTGGCCAGCCACTTTAGCCAAAATGGTCAAAGATCCTGTTTCAAAAAAAGGAAAGTGGTAGAGAATGATGCCCAAGTGTGGTCTCTGTACACACACCCGTGAGGACACACACCACACCACATCTCTCCACACACAAAAAATATACATTTTATTTTATTTCTTGTAGTAACTTTAGAGGCTTTTTTAAAAATAAATTTCACCCATTTGGAATTTATTTACTTTTTTGCATAAAATTAATAGTTTTACTTTATTTCTTTTCAATGGATAACCAATTTCAGAGCACCATTTGTGAAAAATTGATATTTTCAATAATTTAAAGTGTTGCCTTTATACTAATCATCTATAACCATGAATTTGTTTTAGCTATCTTATTTCATTCTTTTATCACCTATTTCTGCACTAATCACTAATGACCTCTCTTTTTTCTTCCTTTTTCTTTTTTTTTTTCCTTTTTCTTTTTTTGAGGCAGAGTCTCACTATGTGGCTCTGGATGACCTTTAACTCCCTATGTACACCAGAACACTGACTTGGAACTCACAGAAATCCACCTGCCTCTGCTTCTCTTGTGCTGGGATTAAAGAACTTAACTACCATGC
>NW_008337057.1:26613-55025 GCF_000622305.1 Nannospalax galili
GATAGCTGGAAAGTTCAGGTTTTATTCTCCTGTTTCAATGTTGTTGTTGGATCTCTCACATTTTGTTTTTCATGAAAAATTAGAATTACTTTGTCCAATTAAAAAAATCTACTGAATTACATTGAATTTATAATTTAATATAAGGAGGTTGAGCACCAAGGGTAATAAAAGAATAATACATTGAATTGAATGAAAACAGGAATACAACATGACAAAAATCCATGAGACACTGTTAGAGCAGTGAGAGAGACATATATAGCACAAAATTTTTACATTTAGAAAACAGGGGAAGATATCGTTTATCCTGACTCCCTTAAGAGTTAGGAAAAGACAAGCTAAATAAGCCTAACACAATAACTAAGAAATTAGTAAGAGTGAGAGCAAAAATCGATGAAGTTGAAAAAGTGTAAAACAATAAAGAAAACCAATGACACACAAATCTCCTAAATATCAGCAGCATTGATGATCTCTATTAAGACTGACCAAAAGAAAAGACACAAATTCCCAATATCAGAAATACATAAGGATTATTACTATAGGCCTTCCAGAAATCAAAGAGAAAAGAAATACTGTAACAACTCCAGCATATAAATGTCACAGCTTAGTTGAAATGGATCAATCCCTTGAGGAACACAAACCACTTTATCCAGGATAACCTGTAATTTGATTACTTCCTATGAATGTCAAAGAAATTGAGTTGATAATTTGTTTTAATCCTCCAAAAATAACTCTGCAGTTGCACACTGGCGAAATTAAAGTCATTGTGGGTAAAGGAATTATAGAAAATTAAAAACACTCCCAGAAACTACGAAAGAAGAGAGAATTTATAATTTTATGTAGCTAAAACTACTTTAAGAACCAAACCAGACAAAGTCAGTACAACAAAAGATCGTTATAGATCAAAACCATCCTGAATACAGATACAAAAACCCTTAACAGAACAGAATTCAGCAATACCTAAAAAAAGAACTGCACACCATGACCAAGTAGGGCTTATTCCGGGAATTCAAAGCTTGCTCAATATTTGAAAGTCAGTTGATGAACTTTACCATATTAACAAAATTAAGAAGAAAAAAAAATCATATGATCATATCAACTAATGAAGAAAAAAAGTGTATTTAACTAAGTTTAATGTGCATTAATGGAAAAGAAAAATCTCAAACCACAAGGAGTGGAGGCAAACCTCAGTTGATAAAGAACCCTAGAGAGAACCTACAGTTCATATTACACACATGGTGAATGTCATAATGCTTCCCACATAGATAAGGAACAAGACAAGAATGTATACCTTCAAAAATCCTTACGCAACATTATTTGGATTCTTCTTGCTAGTTCAATCAGACAAGTAAAGGAAATTAAAAATGTAAGCCAGAAAATAAGAAATGGAAACCTTTTCTGGGTGAATGAAAAATTATCTATTCATCTCAGATAATGCACCAACAAAAGACCAAATCTAGCTTGGTGAAGCCAGGAGTATAAATAGGCTTACTCACAGGAGCATGAGTGAAGGGTTATTTAAAGGAGCATGGGTAACTTACCACTGACTGCATCACAGAAGAAAATGCCTCTTTCCTAGTAACCATGAACTGCCTATGAATCTTAGGGAGGGCAGAGCTTTGTGAGACCCCCCTCCCACACACACCATAATGGAAAGTTAATACCACCAAATCTTCCACAGGTCTCATGCAGGTAATCACAACTGCTGAGAAGGTAACAGCCATGTAATACACAACTACTCAACAACAAAAAGGAATATAGAGGGAAAGACTATTGATCACAATAGGGACCAATTTCAAGAGAATTGTGCTCAAAGAAGCAATATCAAAGGGCTGCTTGATTCCATTCATTCAGTATTCTTGAAGCTATAAAATTTTAGCAGTAGAGACTAAACTAATGGTTTGCAAGGATAAGTACTGTGAGTAAAGTGGGTGTGTCCAATGGCACCACTGTATGTCTCAATTTTATCAAAGTCCATATCCTGGTTAAAATATCATACACCTTATCAGCATGGTACTATGAAGGAAACTGAGTTAACTTAAAATCTCTAGATTGCCCTGCATTATTTCTTATAACTGTATGCACATCTAACATTATCTCAAAATAAATGTTGAATGAAGAAAATAAACATGGCCTGAGTGATGTTGCTTAGTCAGGAAAGTGTCTGCCAGGAAAGCATGAGGACTTGGGTTCCATCCTCCAGAACCACGTAAAAATGCTGAGCACAGCAGCATGTGCCTGCATTCCCAGTGTTGGGGAGAATGAGAGACAGTAGGATCCCTGGGGCTTGCTGGTCAGGCAGTCTGGTCAAGCAAGCTCCAGCTTCAATGAGAGATTCTGTCTCAAAAAATAAGGTGGAGAGTGATTGAGGAAGACATTTGATATTGACTTCTGACTTTTACATGCAGGTACGCACACATGAACACACATATACATGTGTCAAAAGAAAAGAAATGCATAAGATGGGCATGGTGGCTCACAGTGTAACCACAGTATTCTGGAGGTTACAAAAGTTCAAGGTCAGCCTGGGTTACATGATGAATTCCAGCCAGCCTGGGTTGGAGAGAAAGAGAGGGAGATAGGACAAGACAGACAGAGACAGAGAGAAAAACAGAAACTGAAGGAGAAAGGGAGAGGAGAAAAAGGAAAGAGAGGAAGGAAGGGAGTTGATGGTATGTGATCGAGGCTGCTAATGTAAAGACACGACACATGCTTTGTTAGAATAGCAACTGAGCAAAGTTGAGATCAACTTAGTTGATGATTTAAAAGACAAGGTCAGAATTCACAACCACATGATGACTTGGAATAAGAAGGATAAGATATAATGATTTTCATGTAAATTCCTATAGAAACTGTCTGTTCAAAAATTTTAGTGAAATTTCTGTCCTTAACTTTGATATAAATTAGGTCATTTAAGGTATCAGTTCTAATGGAAATTTTCTTCTAAGGGCAGCACCCCACAAAAGTTCTCCCATGTCCACAGTAACACACCAAGACCAATTTTTCAGTACGTGGACATTTTTTTCTGAGACAGGGTCTCTCTGTAGCCCCAGCTGACCTGGAACTTGCTATGCACACCACAGGCCTTGAACTCATAGAGATCCTCGTGCCTTTGCCTCCCAAGTGCTGTGATTAGAGGCGTGTGCCACCAAGCCCGACACAATATGTGGACTTTTGAAGAACAGACCACAGCCCACTCATAGCAACAAGATTCATATATTACAAAGTATTAAATACTGACCTTTTAGAAACTGTACAAATAAAATAGTTTCCAATTTTTAAATGAGAGGTGAGATTTATCCCACCAGCATAAACCTTTATATCTTGTACTTGAATTACTATGTGTAGTCCCTATCATGGTTTTTTCCTGACAAGACTGGAGAAATGGCTCAGTGGTTAATAGCACTGACTGCTCTCACAGAGGACCCAGGTTCTGTTCCCATCACCCACAGGGCCACTAACAACTGTCCTTAACTCCATTCAAAGAATCTCATGCCCTCTTCTGGTCACCATGGGTACTGTGTGCACCTGATTCACCTACATACATGCAAGCAAAAACACACACGTTAAGAACAAAAACAATTTTTTTTAATTGTTTTAAAAAGATTTTTACTGACATTAATTTTAATTTCTGTCATGATAAATGAAAACTTTCATTTACATAAGTGGTAAAAATTAAAATGTTTACAGTCACTCAACATTTCACAACAATTAAAATTGTAATTGGAAGTTTCACTGATTCTTTCTCTTTCGTTAACAAATGTAATGATTTCTTGTAATATGAAAATTCAAATGATCATCAAAGCACAAAATGTTTAAATTAAGAGTTTCAAGCTGACGTAGCTCTACTTGACAGATTACACATATATTCTTAGCACAGTCAACCACAGCTGGTTCCAGTGCCACAGGAAAGGCATATCTGACACAGATGGAAAGAAGAGCCTCAGATATGTAAAGCAGAGCTGGTGCTGCTGTCTGGCTGGAGCTTCGCAGACCCAAATTAACCTGGAGGCCTTTGGTACACCCATGTTTCTGGCACAGAGAACATGAGCCCAGTACCCTGAGAGTCCCCAGGCCCCTGCCCTGGAATTGCATCTGGAACTGTACAACTGGAAGGAGATGGGGCTCTACCCAGAGAGGACTCATGGACCTTGCACATGACCATGTAGCAGCAAGGGCTGCGTGGGTGCCTGAGCTCACTGCTCAGGGCCCTTGGTGAGCTTTTCTGAGGGCACAACGAGATGCTCAAGTGAGGTTGCTCACAGTGAAGTCCTATCTACCTGTCCTTCAGGGCAAAGTAAAGTGACATTTCACAACACTCCACACTCCATTCATCGTTTTAAAAAATATTTTATTTATTATTTATTTTATTTTATGTGTATTCATGTATTGCTGCACATATGTAAGTGTACCTGCATCATGCAGTGCCCACAGAGGTCAGAAGAGGGCATCAGATCCCTTGGAATTTGAGTTATGGATGGTTGTTAGCTGCTATATGGGTGCTGGGAACCAAACCCGGGTCCTATGCAAGAGCAGAGAATGCTCTTAATCACTGAACCATCTCTCTAGTCCCAAGCTGGGAAGTTCTGATGTACAGAATATGCATAGAAACTATTATAAAAGTTGGCTGTGGACAGGTTCATCATAGAATTATCAATAAACTTGAAAGAGATGGTATCATATGGCCCACAGTCTCCAGCCATAATTTATTAAGTTATAATTGTCTTTTTATTGACTATAAAAAGGAAAAGAACATGTTTGGAAACTAAAAAATAAATTTCTTAATGCCTTATAAGTTAAAATGAAAGCAGAACAAAAAACACAAAATATTTAGAACAAAATAAAAATAAAAGCATGTCTAAAATCTTTAGTCCACAGTCCTGAAATCTAAAAGATTCTAAAAACTGATGCTTTTTTTACCACAACTCATTTGATGGTGGATCCTGACCTGAGACTGTCAGTTTTAATGATCTCATTTTGATCAAAGATGACAAAGAAAAAAATGAGAAAAAGCACAAAGAAATAATACTGCATTAGTAACAATGAAGAAAAACATAATTAAATAGAAGGCAGATATTCAAAGAACACCCTGAGCCAACATATGTGAAAATGTGGACGAATAAATACCTTTCTAGATTGTACCTTGCCAAAACGGACTAATGAAGCATTAGAAGAATAGAATACACCTTTAAAGAAATTGAACTGTCCTGATTTTCTTTCTCCACAGCAGATTTACAGCAAAAGAAATATATATATGCCGAGTAAAAATGAAAATGCACTAAAATTCATTTACAATTAAAAAATGTGCAGGTGGCAGATGTAATTCAGTAGTAAAGTGCTTAGCATGTACAAGGCCCTTGGTTCTATCCCCAGCACCACATGTGCACAGTGTTTTGTTTTCTTTTTTGAGACAGGGTCTCACCCGGAACACAGAGTGCACTGAAATGGTATGAGGCTAACACCACCCTTCTGATTAGGAAACACTATAAGTCTGATTATACCCAGTTTTGGAGATGTGGAAGATCACCGTGTCCTGTTGGGTGGGTAGGATATTAGACTGAAAAACCTCTTTGAATAAGCCTAGCGATATCTAAAGCACAGAGCTGTCCTCATTAAGTACTCCATATATACATCAACCTAGAGAAATTTTAACACATGTATACAAAGAAACAACAAGGGGCCCAAGGAGTGTGCTGGGACTCACATCAGAGAGGCCATGCAGGGCTTTGTCCCTCCCTGGAAAGCAGTCCTGGGTAGAGGAGGGACTGATATTTCAGCAGCATGTCTCAGGTGCTTCCCCAAGCATAGATTATTAAGGGAAAAGCAGAAGCAGGGAACAAGTTGGCCCAAAGTCCCACCCAACCGTGGTGACCTGGTAAAGGCAGAAGCAGTGTCACAGGCCAGATGGAGGGCAAAGTTCCAGGCACACCCTGATGCTAAGCACAGGTGGTACCAACATCACTGACACACCCCATCACTGTGGTAAGCCCAAACAGCAAACAAATAATATCCATCTATGTGAACTTGTTGGAAGCTGACCCTTCTGTGATAAGCAGCCAGTCCGTCCTGTTCTTTGTTGATAGGACAAGACCAGTGCTATTGTGTTTACTGGTTTGATTTGTTTGCTTTTGTTTTTTGAGATAGGGTCTTACCCTGTAGCCCAGCTAGCCTCATGATTTTCCTGCCTCATCCTCCTGAGTGTTGGGATTACAGGTGTGTACCGCCATGCCTGGCTGTGTTTACATATTTTGGACCATTTAAAGAGTGGATATTGGAGAAAGATTCTAGGGCATAGGAGCCTGACCAAGCATGGAGATGTCATGGAGTAGAGTAAAGGCAGTCTCAGTCCCAGTTTAGAAATACCGTTGAATCTCTAGAGCTCTTCAGACAAGTGGTTTCAAAAACAAGCAATAAAAGTGGGTGTGGGGGCTCATATCTGTAATCCCAGAACTTTGAAGTTTGAGGCAGGAGAACAGCTACAAGTTTGAGGGCAGCCTGGGACCACATAGTTAAAAAAAAAAAAAAACTCTGGGGGCTGGAGAGCTGGCTCAGAGGTTAAGAGCACTGGCTGCTCTTACAGAGGACCCAGGTTCTATTCCCAGTACACACATGGTGGCTAACAACTATCCATAACTCCAGTTCCAGGAGATTGGATGCCATCTCCTTATGTCTGTGGGCATTGCACAACACGGGTGCACTTACACGTGTGCAGGCAATACATTTACACACATAAAATAGAATAAAATTTTTTAAAAACTCTATAAGATTAAAATAATACTAATGGGGAGTTTCTTTATGAGACTGGCTCCAGAAATGAGGATGGCACAGTAGCTGCTCTCTGCGGGGGAGATCTGCCTCTGTGTCCTCTGAAGCCAGTCTTACTGCATCCTGGCTGAGTATCAAGGCATTGACTTTTGACTGACTGGGTCTCCCCAGTCTGTGATATAAAAATTAAAGGAATTATTTGGAAAAAAGACCCTCAAGTCATTCTGTGTGAAGCAAGGGCTGTCAAAAGTTACTCAAAAGTAACCCAGCAGTACAACTGTTATGTGGAGTCAAAGGCCAGCACTGATCATGTGAGGTTAAGAGCATTCAAGATCTTGGGTTGGTCTGAGTATGACTTAGTGACCAAAGACCTAGATGGGTTCCAGGTGACAATGCGTCATTGACAGGGGCAGCACTGCCTCATTTAAGGCACAGTCTGTACAACTGCCCTTGACTGCCTTTCCTATCCATGTCTTAGTAAAACCCAGAGCTGAGAACAACCAGATAGACCTACATTTTGGTTTAGACCAGTTCCCCTTTTGGTACTGTGTTCACTGCTGACCACTTTACATCCCACATTACTCAGGCTGACCCACCCCATTTGGTCTGGGCTTGCCACTTCCCTTTATAAGACACACATGTACTTACTGCCAAGAGCATCTCTGTTTGCAGTTTAGAGTTCAAACTTTAAAGCAGATGATTTTCACAGCACTGTGTAAAGTTTTACCTGGTTTTCCCCTGCCAAATACTTCACAAATCTACTCAAATATAACAGCTTATGAGCTGACATTTTCTTTTGCAGTAGCTCTATAAAATGTCTCCTTCCTCTTCTCTTCCTTCTCTTTCTTGTTAAAGCCTCTAATACTATAGTATTGACATGGCTGTGGTTTTAGGTTTACCTTGTTTGTGGTGAGTAAAGCCCTCTCAGTAATTATAATGGTGGAATTTGAGGCTTGATCATGGAAGGCCAGATTGGTAATTGGGGTTTGGAATTCCACAAATTGACAATTGAGAAATCTTAGTTTTTTGGTTTTTTTTTCACATGGGTTTCATTTGATTTCATTTTAATTTCTCAGTAACCTTTCTCTTTGACCTAGAAAAGTTCCAGTTTTCATCATGATAGATTGGAGCATGGAGATTTGTGCTTCATTATTTCTCTGCTAAGAAGACATCCCCCCGGAATCTCAGTTTCCCTAAGAGCAAAAAGAAAAGGGGCTCTATTCCAGCTCAAATGCTCTGTGGATGTCAGGAAATGTCTTCTTCCTCTGTGCACTGTGCATTACAGAAAGCAAAGGGAGGTGCCACCCGGATGTTTGTGCTTTCGGTGTCTCTTTCATCATTTCATGACTCTAAGGAAGTAGTGTTAGAGACAGGCAAGGTTTCAGAAAGATTCATCTCTAACCTAAAAGGTTTCTAAGGTGTTTTTGAATTCTTCCTGACTCCTGACATTTGCCTTTATTAAAAGCATTCAGAGAGTTCTGGATCAGAAGTGTGGGCAAGAGTACCTTGCTGACAGACAGCATGTTGGTCTGGAGCTCCTCATTTTGAGAACCATGGTCTCTTGGGCTTAGACTCAAGGCTAGCAACTCCCTGATGCCACGCTCTGAGCTTGATGTCTTTCCCAAGCTATTGACTGGCAGTCCACAGGAGGAGCCTCTCACCTCCATCCTCATGGTTGAGGAAAGGGCACTTAAGTAGAAAGCTATGTGCAGCCACTGAAAGGGAGACTCACAAAATAAGAATGAAATAGAGATGTCAGGAGGAGAGAAGAGACTCCTGATTCTCAAGGCTCCCATCTGTCAGCTGACCACTTTTGAGGCTCTGTTCTACTGTCTTCAAAGTCCACAAAGGCCCCTGTATCCTTAAAACTTCATTCTTATATTGGTTTAAACTGGTGGTTTTGAAGTTTCAATGTCCTTCTTGTACCTTAATGTGTGGCACTTGTAGAATGTCTAACTTATTAGATCTTGGGAAGAGGCCAAGAATCAATATTCTTAGTAAGTTCCCAATTAGTAGGGTGCTTCTGGTCTGGGGACCTCACTTGGAAAGCCACTGGATTAAAAAGTAGCCTTCTCCTTATTTGCATTTATATAATAAAATTCGAGAATGGATTGGCCCCTGTGCTCTTCCAGCCATAGCAGCCTACATGTTTTAATGACTCAGTGCCCACAGTGACTCTCTGAAGGAGGAGGATGTTGTAATTCTACTTTACAAATGAAGAAACTGTTGCTGTGTGAGGTTAGTGGCACGCCTGACTTCTGTCGCTAAGATGGCAGAGCCAGGAATTGAGTTCAGCACTCTTGACTGGGAAGTTCACTTTCCTCACTTGTACTCCATCTCACTCCCCACTCCAGGCTCAGAGTCATGCTGGAGGATGAGGGCCACTCTAGAAGAGGGGGTTACTTCAGACAAGGTGACTCTTCTCTGCCAACTTGAGTTCCAAAGGAGGCTGAGAACTGAGCAGGTACCAGCAGCATTCACAGAACCAGAGAAAGATGAGGCGGCCTTCATCTTTGAAAGGGAATCAAGTGGTGAAGCACAGTGACTGTCATGCTTAAATGACCACTCCTGTCCTTTTGACCTTGTTGCTTCCCTGCCCAGGTCCTGCTGCCTGTTCTGGGCACCTTGAACTCAACCTAAGTATTTGAGATGACTGCTCTTTCAAGGCAGATCCCACCACACCTCCCCCTTCCTAGCCATGATTGCTTTCAGGACAGATTCTCTTGCAGCTAGAGGTCCATAGCACACAGGACCAGCAAATGAGACTTAAGTGAACACACAGCCATTCCTGGTAATGGATTCAAGGAGAAAACTGTCTTTAAGAAGACACAGAAGTGGTGAAGCCTGTCTCAATAAATTTTACACAAGACCATCTTGAGAACAATTAAATACATTTGGGAAGCACCTTTCACTAGGCAGCTTCTTAGAGCATCTCACAGCCATGATAGAGGCTCAGCTGACTAAAGGACAGCTTCCAGGGCATAAAAGATTTTCCAGTTCTTCCACTCAGTCCCATTTTTCTCTACTGCTTTTAAATAGGGTATTGTGAGACATATGGTGCTAACTGCTGGGGCAAGGGAATGACTCTTTCATAAATCCCATGAAGTAAACACAGCAGTGTACAAAACAAGGAATTCTGAATTAAAAGTCTTTAATGTAGATGGGTAGTGACAAGTCTCATAGCAAAACCTCATCTGTTGAGGGTGTCTGTGATTGGGGAGAGGTAGGTAGGGTGGCATGTGGCTCCTATTAGGCGTTCCATAAGCGGTATGCAGGAGACTCTCCCCCTTATGTCTGCAGAGAAGAGCACCTTGCTAAGAGCTCAATCCCATTCTTAGTGTATGAGGTTTTCCTTTTTTCCCAGTTATGTGCCTTCAAATGGCTCTTTTATGATGTTTCTTTTAAAGGCTTTTTTTTATTAATATATTTGTATTTTATGTGTGTGAGTTTTTTACCTTATGTAAGTGCACCACATGCAGGCAATGCCCATGGAGGCCAGAGAGGGTGTTGGATCCCCTAGAACTGGAGTTATAAATGATTGTTAGCTGCCACGTGGGTGCTACAAACTAAAACTGGGTCCTCTGAAAGAGCAGTAAGTGTTCGTAACCACTAAGCCATCTCTCCAGCCCCTTTTTGGTGTTTCTGAGACAAAGTGGCATCTCTTGACCCTGGAGGAACCAAATGACTTTCAACTGTATTAACTTCCCTTTCCCAGAAGAAAATCATATACTAGGGAAGAGACATGCCTGGGGTTTTACGATCCAGCTTGTGCATGAAACTTTCTACAGCAATGTCAACTCCAGGCAGCCTTTCCGCTCTGCCTCACTGTCTACATGAACAGTTTTCAAACCTTAGCTGCCTGCCATTCTCTGGGGATCTCAGTGAAAATTCAAATACTGGTTCAATAGGTCTGGATGAGGCTGGAGATTGGGCCTTTCTAATAAGCACCAGAGGATTGCTAATCCACAGACCTCACCACTAGCACCAAGGCTCCACAGAAAATCCTTGCCATAGTCGTCCACTGCCTTCCAATTCTTCATGCAGGGACAAACAGGACCATCATTTGTCACAGGGATGTCCATCACTCTCCGCTCCATACTGGTCCTTGGGTGCTATTTTCTGGAAAAGTCTCAGAAAATCACAACTGGCTTGCTTCTTCAGAGTTCCACAGACTGGATCCCAAGGTCCTGAGTTAAATGGGGGTGTGGGGGGTGGCACAGAGAGAAAGAAGGAAGAGGAAGAGGAGAAAAGGAAGAGGAAGAAGCAGAGGAGGAAGGGGGTGAAAAACTGTCTTCGTGGCTCCAGACTGCCCTAGTTTTGGTTCCTGAGTTGAGCTCCCCTTTTCACCTGTTCTGTCACCCTTTCATCTTGGCATCTGTAGAAGGATTGAAACTAGCAACATTTTAGTTTAAACAATGAGGGTAATTTCCTTCTGGAAGGTCTTAATGGTTTACATGACTCACCTCTCACTCTCTGGCTTTTGAAAACCTCCCTCTCCCTGCCCCCAGTGGATCCCCAGGCCCACTCACTGCTAGGATGTGTCAGGTTGCTTTGTCAACTTTCCCAGGACACTCTCCTCCTTGCGGCCACATCAGCTTTGTCTCTGGGATAGAGAAAGCTATGGACACCACCCTCATTCACACATTATTAACTCCCCAATAATTTTCACACATCACCTCAGTGGTTTCTCTGTGTCTCTGTGCCTTCAGGGAACTCACTCAGCTTCAAAGAATAGGCTGATTAGGGAGTCACTGAAGTCACCAACATAAGCAGGGATGCAGCTCAGAAACTGGTGGACTTTATTTCATTGCTCCCTTCACCCAAGTCACTGTGCAATGTGCAAGTTGTCATAATTGGGAAACAAGGAAGCAAGGACTAGACTGGACTAAGGAAGCAGAAGCCTCACGACCTAACTGTCTTGTGAAACAATTCTGCACAAGGCTCAATGGATGCCCGACTCTGGTTCCTGATTCTATCCAACAAGTTAGTGAATGTGACTTAGTGGCCAAAGTATAGACACCATTTAAATCTACACCCCAAATCCAGATGACCTGCCCCTTAGGATTACACTGCAGAGGGAGAGTCTCAGGAAGTCTGAGGGTATCCAGGCCCAAGATACTGGACTCTGCACAGAAAATGGGACCTAGGCTCCTGACCTTGAATTTCCAAGGATACTCTTGAGCCATGGTTACAGTTTCTCTTTCCTCCTCAGCAAAAGACAGCCCCGCAAGGATAAGACTGAATTAGATGGTCTGTTAAAGTAGGCATTGCTGAGCTTTAAAGAAAACACATACGCTTTCCCTTTTATGTTATTTTTTAAGTGTGCTGAAGCAGAGCTGTAACCTAGTTTTTCACCTCTCACAATTTGACTTCCTAGAGGTGCCATTCTGAGGGAAGCCAGCTATCTGTACCATGAAATCTGATTCATTATCTCAAAGGTATGATCTTCAAGAGTCCGAAACTGGAAGGGTTCTTTATACTGTAGATACATATGCAGACACTTTATTGGCCACCCTGTTGCAAGGCTTTGTCCCCCCAAAGCTGTCATTTTTTTTCACACAAAAAGTTGAAATTTTTATATGATCAATTTTTTTCACAGCTTCTGAGTTCTTATGTCACTGTGGCTGTTGATTTCATATATTCCAGAAGGTTATCCCCCGCCAGAGTGATGAGTGTGTGTGTGTGTGTGTGTGTGTGTGTGTGTGTGTGTGTGTTCTAAGAACACCAGCATACAAGGTTTTGCAGTTGTCTCCTTTGCGACCTTCACTATCTTTATTAATCAGATCTTCTAAGATAACATCAAGTTACAAAGTAATGGTAAGTATCCTTTGATGATCTGACAGACTGATTTTTTTTATTTTTAGTATTTTTACCATTTAAAGTAATAGCTTTTGAGGATTCTGGTAACAGACTTTATTGCAAATAGTTTTACAAGTTCTTATATTTCATTTACAGTTATTACTGGGAATAATTAAAAACTTTTCTCTATATGTTTCAGTACTAATAATGTGATCATTTGTCAAAAAAATGAATCATCCTTTTAATAAATTACTGGATTTTATTCATTAATATTTTGACTGCTGCTGATGGATTTGTAAGTCACATTGACATAAAACCTTTTACATTCCAATTTATAGGCAGATTTCAAAAATTAAACAGAATGTTTTCTATATTTTTATATAATCTGGAATAAAATATGAGATTGGGGGTTGTTTGGGGTTTTTTTTGTTTTGTTAGACAGGTTCTTACCGGAACTCACGATCTTCCTCCTAACTTCTATATTGGTTATTTTTCTATTGCTGTGATAAAACACAGTGGTTAAGGCAAATTACAGAAGGAAGAGTTTACTTGAACTTATGGTTCCAGGGAGAAGTCTCCACAATGGTGGGGAAGGCATGGCAGAAGGAGGTGGCTGGAGCAGAAAGCTGATCAGATCTTCAAGCAGGCACAGGAAGCAGAGAGCAAAGTGAGGCTTACGAACTCTCAATGATTGGCCCCAGTGATGTGCTTTCTCCAGAATGGCCACACCTCCTAAAACCTCCCAAAACAGCATCACCAACTGGGGACAAAAAAGTCCAAATACTATGGGGGACATAATCATTCAAACCATCACATTCTATTCCCTGGCCCCCATAAGCTTATGACCACAGAAAATGTAAAATGCTTTTAATCCACCTTCAAAAGTCCCCAAAGTCTTTACCAGTCTCAATACCATTCAAAAGTCCAGAGTTCAAAGTTTCTTCTGAAGGCAATCTCTTAACTGTAAGCCCCTGTAAAATCAAAACACAAATTATATACTTCCAACATAAAATGGAACCAAATACACATTCCCATTTCAAAATGGAGGAGTGGGGGAATACCAAGGAAATACTAGACCAATATAAGACCAAAAAGAAGCAGGGTAAACACCAAATCCAGTAACTCCATGTCCAACTTCTGGGACTTTACTTCCAAAGGGCTTGGGTGATTCAGCCCCTCCAACTTTGCTGTGTGCAATATACACCTTTCTCAGGCTGGTACCATTCCCTGTATGCAGCTCTCCCCGGCAGATGTCTCACGGCTCTAGTATCTTTAGTCTTTTGAGGTCTCCACTGCCAACCAGGTTTCACCATCACAGCTTCACACAGTGGCCTGTCAGGGCCTTCTTTATGCAATGATGCCCCTGCTACATGCTGCCTGGCCTCAGCAGCTCTCTGAAACTGTGAAGAAAGAACTGATGACCCCTTCACTCCTGCGTCTTTCATGCCCCTACATCCAGGACCACGTGAACATCACTACCAATTCAGAGGCCTAGAACTATAGCTTTATACCACCATACCTAACCAAAAGTATTCCTTAAAGCTTGGATAGAACTTAGGTGTGAAAATATCTGACTGTGACACCTTTAAAAATATATATATTACTTTACTTTTTCATTTTTTTCTGTTAGTCTACCTATATTTGCTATTTCTTTGGTTAATTTTGATCATTTCAGCTTTCCTACAACTTTCCCCATTCCTTCAGGTTTTCTAACATATTGCTACAGACCTGTATGCAGACTCTATCAATAATTTGTTCACCTCCTCCATGTTTATGAGTGTCCCCTTTCTCATCCCTATGACTGGTCATTTAACAGGAAGAAAATTTAAATGGCTAGCAAACATGCGAGTTTTCAAATACACAAGTTGAAGTTTAAAGTGAAATGTTCTGAGCTCATTACACTAACCACATTTAGAAGTGTGGGAATGCACTTGGTCCATTGGTGGATGAGGCAGGAAGAAGTGAGCAGTTCCTTATATGTTGCCAGTGGAAAGGAACAGCCAATTACTGGAATCATTTCAGAAAGATATATTGCAAGACCATTTCAATTTAGAATGCATACCTTGGGGCAGTGAGATGGCTCGGTTGGTAAAGGAACTCACTGCCAAGTGTGGTGAACTGAGTTCAGTTCCCAAGACCCATGTGGTAGAAGGAAAGAACTGACCACACAAGTTGTCCTTTACTTCTTCAAGTGTCCTGTGGCATGAGCAAGCATGTACATACACATGCACACACATTAAATAAATAAATGTAATTTTAAATGTCTTTAAATAAATAAAACACAGGTCTTTTTGGACATGGCAATGCATGCCTATGATCCTAGAACTTGAGAGGCTGAAGCAGCAGATTGGAGAGTTCCAGGCCAGCCTAAACTACATACAGAGACCCTGTACTGAAATCAAAACAACAACAAAACATGAACATATCCCAATCCTGGAAATATATGCCAAAGAAATAGATATACCAATGACTACTGTGTAAAATATTTAAGCGGTGGTGGTGGGATGGACCTGGAAAGTGATTAATCTAAAATACAAGGAAGATTCAATGAGTCATGGCTTATCTATACCCTTGAATATTGTTATGCGTGTTAAAAAGGAGTTAGAGCTATGCCATCAGATTTGCAGGAAATTTTACAATGTAAGAGTTGTATATACTGTGTCATAACAATGTGGCTGTGGTTACATTGAGAACATGGAGCATCTGTGTGATTTAGAAGTATTGAAAAAGTCCTCAGAAGGTAAACAAGAAAGAAACAGAAGAACACTACTAGAAAGAAAAGGATACCTTCACTTGTACATGTATAATATCTCGTAAGTATAAGATAGCATAATTGATTTTATATTTTGCATAAATCAATTAGAAGAGATAGAGTCTATTGGATTGTGGGATGCCCATGAGGAAATCAGAAATCAGTGAATGAAAAAAAAGACGTGCAATTGAAAGCAAGCAAAGACACGCGGTGCTGGGAATATGCTTGTATTTCTTTTTCTATGAGCAAGGGAAATGGAGAATGTTTACGCATGCTTCCATTCATAGTTATATAGCAAAACATCACCTGTTGTAACATACATGCACTATTTTTTCTAACGTGAAAACCATCAGAAAAGAACAATCAAAGAGAAACTGATCAGTAACTCTTACTGTTTTCAATAAAAGCTTTTCAGACAGGTGATGCAGCTCAGGTCAGCCCACGGTGAAGTGACATAGCAGATGACAAGGGCACAGTTATCCGTGCACTGCAGCTGGAAGTGAGTTCTGCATCCACTGTCATGGTACCCGTTCTCTCCCTGCAATGCCAGTTCCCACCAGACTTTCATAGAAGTCCAATTGATCATCAATGGCCTTTGAGCAAAGGGGAGCTATCAGCAATGGAACAATAACAAGAAATAAAGAGACGAGAAGAACCAGGAAAAATAGTGCTTTTAGTACCAGCAGCATTTTAGATGCCTCCGTTATTCATCTAATGCTCCCCTTTCTTTTGGTTATCATGTCCCTGTGTGGCATCTGTGGAAGGTAGCCCAATCTGTCACTCCTCAGCCAGCTGAGACGTTCTTCAACCTATGTATAGGACTGCAGGACTTTCCACTAGGTCCTACTTTGTGGGGGAAATGAGGAAACACATAAGACAGTCCCCTAGATCTCACCACCCAAGTACCCAAATTATTATACACACTCTCCAAGAACTCTGTGTGTGTGTGTGTGTGTGTGTGTGTAAGACTGATGGGTCTTGGTGACACTCCCAATTTTCAATTAAAAAGCACATTTTAGATTCACTTGTAGAGCCATTTTCCTTGGGCACAGTCCTTAGATTAGCAGAGCCTAAGGATGTGTGGACAGGAAGGACAGGTGGATTGTTAGGCATAAACCCAAGAAGGTCACGACCTCTGCATCTTCCCTTCCATATATACCTTGGAGCCTCCAACCTGTGCTTCCTAGCTCAGAAGCTAGATCATCTAGACTTTTTTTTTTTTTTTTGGTCTTTTTGAGACATGGTCTCCCTATAGCCCCAGGTGTCCTGGAACTCACTATGTAGACCAGGCTGGCCTTGAACTCACAGAGATCCTCCTGCCTCTGCCTCCCGCGTACTGGGATTAAAGGTGTGCAATCATCTAAGCTTTTAAAATCTTGTTTCAGAGGGTAACTTAGCTAGACATTTATATAAATTTTAATAATCTGTTGACATTTCAGACACAGAGAAAGGAAAACATCTAGCAATGTGCCCTCAGATTTCTAGTAAGACTTTCTGAAATATCTATAGTTCTTGGATTAGGTGCATAGATGCAGCTTTCTTTTTTCTGTTTTATTTTTTATGAGTCATAGACAAAATAGTACACAAACTTTTGACATGTATCCAGTGTAGAAATAGTTTGCATAGGGATTTGAAACCATACAAAATGGGGTTTAAGTAATATGAAACAGGCAAAAAATGTAGTTTGGGTTTCTGTTTCAGTGTTGACCTTGGCCACTGGAAGACTCAAAAGCCATGCCTATGTCAATGTCGTCATTGAGGTTCTTTGAACTTCTGTGAGATCAGAGCCTCTATGATTGTGAAGGTCACCATCATACCAATGTATGACACACAACTACAGGTTTATTATGAATAATGAATGGACAATTCCAAATCTAACGAAACATTTAGATGTAAAGTCAATGGGAAAGGTCATCACTTAGGATAGATAGGAGAGAACACATGCTATCTGGATGTTTGAGGAAGTTCATTCTATTAGGTTACAAATAGCCTTACAAAGTAGAATAGAGATTTGCACAGACTGAATCTTTTTAGAGTTGTGTGAAATAGCAGAATTATTAATAAAGAAAATGCTTTTAAAATCTATAATTCATGTTTAGTATGCTTAATTCCCTTCAAGAATCTTTCCAGAAAATTTTCTACTGAAAATTCCTTCCATTCTGTGATTAAGCATTAAAAGCAGAATGTGAAAATTTTATCAGATTTCTCACAAAGGCTGAAGAATGTTTAGAAGTGTGTATGATAAACTGTCTTCAAAAATAATAAGGGGCTGGAGAGACAGCTCAGCAGTTAGGAACACTGGGTGCTCTTGCAGAGAATCCAGGTTCAGTTCCCAGCACCCACATGGTGGCTCACAACCATCCATAACTCCAGTTCCAGGGGATCGATCTGAAACCTTCGTTGGGTCTCTGCAGAGACCATATGCATATGGTACACTTATATACATGCAGGAAAATACTCATACAGAAAATAAAAGTAATAAATTTGTAAAAGGGTAACAATAATAAGGAAGACTGGGATGTAGCGGTCGAGTCCTTGCCTAACACACTTGAGGTCCTGGATTTGATTGTTAGCACTACAAAATAACTAGAAATGCAAAAACTTAAAATTGTAATAATAATGTATACAGAATAAAAAGTGCTAGAGATGAAGAAAATCTTAAAACATTTACAAAGTCACAATCCTTGCTTTATCCTGATTTCAAAAGACATCAAGAACATAGAAGCTAAAATGTCAGTAAAAACACCAACAAAAGCATTGCCAGGTGCCACCCATTGTCAGAGCTGGATTTTGAGATGTGTCCAGGCTATGAATTCTACATTCAATGAGCCTTCTAGATAGCATTTGACTCAGTCCTGCTGCAGAGATTACAACCAATGGGGAATGTGCCAGTTTTCTGTCATGCATCTGACATGTAAACATTCAAAGAAAACCAGGTATCTGTGCTGTCTGTGTGGTGGCACGGAGGAATAACACTGATTCTACTGTGCACTAGCTTCTCCGGCCTCAAGCCCAGAGGAGTACAGCGAGTCGAAAGAACTTTTTTACTAAATGGAAAATGAACTAAGAAAAATATTCATGATCGGGAAATGATGAAGCTCTGAGGGGTCTCAAAGGTGTAATGTTTTGTTCGCACCTTTCCTTTCTGTTCTCAGAAGGTGGCAACAACTTGGCAGAATGTGGAAGAATCGCTAAGTGTAAGCAAAAAGGTAATCACGCATGAGTCATTTTAGTTCTTTGTAATTGTTATAATATTGTTCAAAGCTCATTACTAAGTATGTATTTGTGGTCACATGATGCTTAGACTTTGGATCAGTCTACTTCATGAAATTTTTTATGTGGTGTCATCATAAATACGTTGTGCACAGGGGTTCACGCCTATAAGCCTAGTATTTGGGAAGCTGAAGCAGACAGATTGAGAGTTTGCAGTCAACCTGTAAGACCCTCCCCCCCGACGCACACACTTTGAAAACAAACAAAATATGGTTTATGATTATGAAGAAAAATATTTTCATTTCTAATCAATGGAAACAGCTGCATTTACTCATCCTACTTTTTTTAAATTAACATAATTGGACATCTTACATATTCCATTGGTTCATAGCCCAGAGTAAGTGATTCAACATAAACGGGAGAGTGGAACTGCTTGATGCACATTTGTTCAGAATGTGCAAATGAATGTTGTAGCACCCATGGTGTTAGAAAGATTGTTAGAGCAAAAGAAATAATAATAATAAACTTTACAGCAAAGGGTACTGGCATAGAGGAACTTCCCGACAATCTACAGGTGCCTGTGGGAAGATGGCTCAATTGCTGGAACAGCTGAGGAAGTCATGCTTCCTCCTGAGATCAAATGTTCCTGACTCCACAGTGTGGACCCCACAGTCTTCCCAGTGCAGAGGCGTGTGTGCAAGAAAACCTGAGAGGGACATAAAGTGTGAAGCCTTTTACCAAAAAAAAGTAATGCCAGCCTCGTTGCTGCCCCATTCATTACTAGATTCAGGGCTTGAGAACAAGCTTTCTCAGAAGCTTGTGTGGAATTCCAAGTGCATGGAAACATAATAGAAATGGCTTGGGTTCCCCAGAGGGCAGAGCCCTGGTAGGGCCTTGTGTCCCGGAATCCATCAGTGTGTGAAGTCAGGCAGCAGAGGTAAGGGGCAGGGAAAGAAAGTAAGAAAGGAGAAAGGGCCAGAACAAGGATGTATGATATGCCTTGTGAGAGCTTCGCAGACTTATTCGTGGGCTATGAGTATCAGGACCTGGAGGGTGCTTCTGTCCCCTCCTGGATAAAGCTTTGCCCTGCCAGACAGCAAGTCCAGCTGTGTGCATGTTGTGGAGGAGCCCTGGGGTAGGCAGTGGGAGAGGCAGGGTACCAAGCCCAGCCTGGGTAACTTCAGGCCTCATCTGTTTGAGGCTGACTGGAGCCCATCGGAGGAAGCAAAGAATTAGACATGGTGCCACTAAATGTCCAAACAGCCTCTGAAAATACTCAGACATCTTCAAGCCACAGTGCCCAGTGACATTACATGATCAAAAGTGATGCTATCGGGGCTGGAGAGGTGGTTCAGTGGTTAAGAGCACTAGCTACTCTTGCAGAGGACCTGGGTTCTGTTCCCAGCACCCATATGGTGGCTAACAACTGTCCATAACTCCAGTTCCAGGGGATCCAACGCCCTCTTCTGACCTCCATGGGCATTGCATGACATGGATACACTTACATACATGCAGGCAATACACTCATACACATAAAAATCTTTTTTTAGAAAGTGATGCTATCTTTAATTCCAGGAGTTGAGGAACAGAGAAACTGCTACCTTAGCTGATAACCACAAGAGATAAAGTTTAATGACTTGGTGACGGCATCATCACAAGCAAGTACCTGGGCTGGTACAACAACACAAAACCTTACTCCCCACCAACCTCAGCTGGAAACAAGTGACTACTCAATAGCCATCACTGGACACAAATGTTGGCAGTGAAGGTTGAATGCTGACAGTGTGGAGAAGTGATTGCTTCACCGTAACATCGAAAGGAACAATCAGAACATTCATTGTTAATAATGTGATTCTAACTATGAGCACATTTTAAAGTAAAACCAGAGAATTCTTAAATCCCAGCAATTTCTCTCTACGATGAGGGCAACCAGCTGTGTCCTCTGCTGTGACCAGATGGTTTGTATGTGCTTTTAGCTAAAACTGGACCATTCAGTATTTGTCTGTGCTGTATAGTGAGTTGTCTTCCAATTCAGTGATGTTTTAGCAATCGAATAGTGGTGCTTCAGTGACTGCAGGGCTTGCTTTGTTCGGGTTATTAAGCAACACCTCACCAAGTCTGCTCCTCTGTCAGAGTCGCACGTGCAGTAAGGAGCCCCCTGGTAGTGTTCTCACTCTCTACTACTTTCCTTTTCTTTTTCCTCTTATTCCCTGATCTAGTAACATCATGTTTCTAAAGTTACTCTTTATCAAAATGATAGCGGTGCATAGGAAAGAAAATAGAAATAGCTGCTCCCACCCGCCCACTCCCCTATGTGGCATCCTCCTATCTGCTGATGTCCTCCTGGTGCTTGTGGAAAGTGATACGCTTGCATTTGCCCAGCGATGTTCATTTTAGCAGTATCTATCGACTTCCTGTCCTCATAGGTAAGCATTAAACTATCACACTTCCTACCCTTCCCCACATCCTCTCAATATGGTTTTTTGACAGTTTCTGGTTAATCAATTTTTGTTCACACCTAGTGAATGTTTATTGAGCACCTTTGAGCTGCTGTTTCATGTTCTTGAACTTGATGGTGGATTTTTTTCCCATTTAATTAGCTTCTATTTTCATTTATTTACCATCTGTTCTCCAAAATGCTCTAGTTTACCTGTCATGGACCCAAAAATAATTTTTCAAAATACTCAAAGTCCACCAGGTCCAGATTTTCCCTGACTGGCTTCTCAGAGGCCTGGAAGGCTCCTTTATCACACTACTGTGTGAAATATAACGTGACTCCTGTTTTGCAGGTGTATATTTTGTCTCTTCCTGAGAAAGAGTAAATTGGAGGCAAATTTTTAAATCCTTACATTTCTGAAACTGTCCCTATCTACTCATAATCTAATATTTAAACTCTAAGCATAACACAGCCAGGTCATTGTCCTTTATCAACAGAGGTGTTGTTGAGGGTTTTACGCCTTGTCTCTCTCTGTGTGTCCATCCTGTTGTCTGTCTTTCTCTTTGACAGTTGTCTTTAGTTCTGAAAATCAGAACAATGTGCTTTGAGGGAACACTCTGCCCATTTATCCTGCCAAGCATTCAGGACCCACTCATTTTCAAAGACCCTTGTCTGTGTTCTTTTCTGGAGACTTTTCCAGAATCCTATTGCCTTCTGATATCATCCTTGTAAAACTATGTTTAATTGTCTCAAACTCCTTAGTCAAAATTTTATACACCATCTTATTTTCTGACCCTCTTCAGCTAATCTCTAGTTTTTCTCTCCTCTCCCTTGCAAGCATTCCTCTGAGTGAAAGTACTATACTACAGTTAAGACAGGGGCTCCAGGGGCTGGAAAGATGGCTCAGCTGTTAAGAGCACTGGTACTCTCACAGAGAACCCAGGTTTGGTTCCCAGCACTCAACATGGTGGCTAACAGTCATCCATAACTCCAGTTCCAGGGGAATCTGACACATTCTTCTGGCCTCCACGGACATTGGTGCATTTACGTACAGCAGGGAAAACACTCATACACATAAAAATAAAAGTAAATTTTTTTTTGGTCTTTTTGAGACAGGGTCTCCCTGTAGCCCCCAGCTGTCCTGGAACTCACTATATAGACTAGGCTGGCCTTGAACTCAACAGAGATCCGCCTGCCTCTGCTTCCCAAGTGCTGGGATTAAAGGCGTGCGCCACCACGCCCGGCCTGTAAATTCATTTTTTAAAAAAGATTTGGGCTCTGTCACCAGATCCTGGGTTTAAATTCTGATTCATGCCTGCAGGTGGAGAAATGTTGCACTTCCTTTAGCAAAACAGAACTCTCAGGTTGTTACTGGACTCCGGAGGAGGCTAAGTGTTTGACTGTAGCCACCAGGTTGCCATAACACTCAGATGTTTATTATGAACTGACAACTTTCTGACCTACTTTACAATAAAGTGAAGCAGTCCAATACCACAGCCTCATAAAGGGAAATGATACACACAGAACCAAATCCCCAAGGTCATGAGAGCATTGTGGGTAGGCAGTTCATGCTGGCTTCACCCCTTATCCCAGCATCCTGCCATCCACAGGCTCATGGCTCACAGGAAGTTTACTAGGATGATCTGCCTGAGGATACACCCATTCCTGCCTGGTTAACGGGCAGAGAGCTCTGATCTTCACCTTTGTCAGCCTCAGGTAGATTATCATTCACAGCCTCTCTCAAGGGCAGCCCTCAAGAATAGAAGAGAAATCAAGTAAGTACAGTTGTCTTGAGCCACAGTTTGTGGGTACACTGATATGCAGTCTCAGATCACCTGTATTATTCCACCACCTGTCCTTGGCTTTGCAGGCCTAGCCTACCAGGGCCTCGATCATCAGACCTCAGGATCTTCTCTGAAACAGGAAGCTGGTATTTTCTCTGCTTGCTGAATGACTGACTGCCCAGGGCTGACTGTGGCTAAGGTGCTGTCACTGGTCAGCACCCTCTAGTGTTCTCATCCTCCACTGCAACTGTAGGAAAAAAAAGATGTTAGCAAGGAAAAGCCTTGATCTGAGGTGGGGCTGATTTACCAGCACTTCAAACTGAACCAAGAATCATGCCCCATCAAAAGTGAGAGACTTCCTTCAGTTCCAGAAAATCTAGCGTGCAAGACATGGCCCTTCTGATGACTTTGGGCAGTGGCTAATGGACTTGCCCTTGCAGTTAGAAAAATTAAATTTGAAATAGACAAAATCTGGTTCTACTACATTTAAGCCCATATACATATTCATGTCTGTGTTTATATATACATATCTAAAGCCAAGGAATTTTTTCCCTTTGTCCTGTTTCTCAACCAGGTCCTGGGTCTCTACCACCTGTTTAAATCCTATTGATTGCTCCACTTGGATCTCAAGAGAGCTGGAGTTTGGGGGCTATGATTTGAAACAACAGAACTCATAAGCTGTAAACCTTACATCCGTGCCTCACTGCCCCTTTAACATCAACTGGAAGCTGCAATTCTTCTAACCCTGAAAGAAAACTTGTACAGTCCCATGACTTTCTGTCATCATGCTGGAGATACAAAAGACCCATGATTCTCTGAAGTCACAAGGGGCAGAAGATGAAGAGGTCATCCCCATATGTAGCAAAGCTCAACTAGGTTTGAGATTTAAATCTCTCTCCCTTCCAGGTAACTGGGTGATAGCTGCTTGTGCAGAAGAGGAGCAGAGACATGGTTCTCCCTGCATTAGTCCTTCCCTGGTGTTCCACTCCTTCCTGAGCTTACTAAGTTCAGTCTCTAACTGTAACCAAAACACTAGAGCTTGTGCTGCCTGTCACCACAAATACCACTGAGCAGAAACAAAAATTGAAACTTTAAGCTATTGTTTAAGCTTTGTTCCTTCGATGTCCTTTTCATCTGTACAGTTTGGTTTGCCTCCTCACAAGGCTTTTGAGCTTCATACTCCTTCTGAGGTGCCACCAAGGTTAAAGATGAACTCAGAACAAAGTGTTCACTGTATATCACGAGCTAGTCACAGGGCATGCATGCAGATTCCTTCTTCAATTTGGGGTATGAATGTGCTCTTATAATATAAAATATATTACCCATTCTTCCTCTCAATTCATAACCTCCCTCTGGGTGGGAGCAAGAAAGGAAGACAAGGTTTGTTTGACTGGCTCTGAGTGAGATGCCATTGCCAGCCGGTGCCAGCCGGCCTTAGATGAACAGCACCTGAAAGGGGGAGTGAGGATTGAAAGAAAAACAAGAGACAGAGAAAAGATACTTGGGAGGACTGTCAGTAGAGACTGCAGCCGTGGTTTATTTTAGCTCAGCCTTCTTATACAGTAGGACATCAGAGACAGCCACAGTTTGCTTAGCTCAATTAGCCTCAACAGCTGTCTTTTCCCACCTTTATCTGAGGGTCAAGGAGCGGTCAAATACTTGTTGTGAACTCCACCAATTAACCATCTTCCCTAAATTATCAGCACAGTCCTCCTGACTTGACAGAACAATTCAGTGCTTGTGTGTAAAACACAAACTCGAGTCAAGGTGAAAGGTCATAAAGTAAATAAGCAAGCCTGCCACAGCTCAATGTGTATAATGGCTCTGCTTATATTAATAGCTCCCAACAGTTGCCCATTACAGGGATGGCTGATGTTCACTTGTTTAAGCTGTGTGTGCTATCAGTGGAGACATCTCTGGACTATTGCATGTAACTCCTGTGATTTAAGTAATGCATGTTCCCTGGCTACCACCCCCACTCCCCACCTTCTGCAGTTTGGCTGTCCACTAGACACAGATCTTCTGTTGCACTCCTTCAGAGAAGTCAGGCCACACAGTCCTTGTGGGCAGATCAGAAGTCATCCAGTCAGCTCTCTCTAGGATCTCCCTGTCTCCACCTAACCAGTGCTGGGGTTACCTTGTGAGCTAACATCCCCAGCTTTGGTGTGGATGTAGGAGATCCAAACTCAGGTCCTCATGCTTGCACAGCAAATGCTTTATCCACTGAGCCATCTCCCCTGCCTTGCCTCCAAGTTTTCTAGTGGCTTTATCCAGTCACCCGTTGCTCCCGTGGAAGGAGGCCTGGATTTTGCCCTTTGTAGCGTCTTCCCTCCTGCTGCACGTCTCTACTTCTCCACAGCAGTTCCTTGCTTTTTTTTTTTTCAGATAAATCCCTTGCTTTCAAATCCTTGCTCAGGATCTGTATCTGGGGGAATTCTACAAAGCCAAATGTTACATTTATCCAGTGTCTCCATCTTATTTTCTGCAAAAGGATCCTCTGGGCACCCAGCACATTTCATTCCAGACCAGAGTAGGATGGTTTGTTCCACCAAACACAGATTCCTAGAAATGGATCTTTGTTCAGTTTGGCCTCCCCAGCATGTCCCCTCCTCTGTCACCCAGCATGGAAGTTACATGTTTTCTGACTAAGGAATCTATATGTGCAGGTAGGAGTGGAGAAGCAAGTTTCAAGGGTCCAGTGCTATGCCATTAACTCCATGGATTAGCAATTGGCCACATGTGCCAATTTATATGTTAAGTGCAAAGTTATTTAAACTGAATGATGTTTTTCACTTCAGTTCCTAAGTCACAAAATCCACGTTTCAATTGCTTCATAGCTACGCATGGATCCTGGTGGCTATATTAGACAATGCAGATAGAGAGCATTCCTGTCACTGCAGAGAGTTCTGTTGAACAGAGCTGGGCAGGAGCAAAGTGAAGTCATGATGTCAGCATGTACAATTAGTTTTATTTGGGTCTCAAAGCACCTTAAAGCTTCCAGGAAAAAGAGAAATATAAGCAACACCTGCACCCAGTCCTTGTAGTCACCTAACGGCAGACAACAATTTACAACGCAGAAAGAACCAGGGTCACATTCTTCTGATTTTAAATAACTTTTATTTATA
The DNA here is from genome assembly GCF_000622305.1 of Nannospalax galili. Lineage (NCBI taxonomy): Eukaryota > Metazoa > Chordata > Mammalia > Rodentia > Spalacidae > Nannospalax > Nannospalax galili. Next base: position 52,486 of record NW_008337057.1, read on the forward strand.
TGTTGGCTAAAGCATGAGAGAGAGAGAGAGAGAGAGAGAGAGAGAGAGAGAGAGAGAGAGGAGAGAAACTTCAAAATCTCCTACCAAAATTGAGATTCATACTGCACACTCTGATGTTCTGAAGTTTACACCCCATATTACAGTGTGGAGCATTTGGACAAGCATGATGGGACAAACAGTAGTGTTGTGCCTTACTAGTTTGGGAATGGATGGAGTAGATGTCAGAGAGCCTGGACACCCCTTCTCCAAGCTTTTGACTAGGAAGTAAGCAAGCGCTCTGGGCTTACCAAGGAAGTTTCTTTCATTTGAGTTGAAATTGGGCATTGGCAATCCTCTATTGGCATAGCTTTGCACTTTGGAGGACCAGAACAGTATCTGGTGAAGTGAGACCTTACCTTCCTGAGGCAGCGTCCAAGGTGTGTAATTTCATTTCCTTGAGACTTGACCGAGAATATAGTGGGCATTCAGCAAATGAATGCAAGAGCCAACGACACCCTCAATGCCCCTTAGTGAACAATGGGGAGGTGCCTGGTCCCACAGCCCATGGAGGTGACACTGTGGGATTATCCACCCTTTCGTTTTATAATCTATCTTACAGAACTTAAGCTTCCAGATCCTTCTCTACTCTCATTGTTCAGCAAGGTCAGAGTCTACTTGAGCTCCAGGGAGCTTGGAGATGATCGCCCCCAACTTCACCATTATATAGCAGAGGACATTAGGACTAAAAGAAGTAAAATAACATGTTCCAGATCAAAGAGTTAATTCCCAGCAGGAAGCTTCTAATGTCCTTTGGGATGCTGGGATGGATACATGGATACTGTTCATCCTAACATCTGAACAGCAGCCTGAACTTCTATCTTGTACTGCAATTCTAAAACTTTATTTAGCTTTTAATAAGGAACATGTTCCCATGACTCAAGTCCAAAATATATAAACAGCCAACTGGCTTTTCCTGTTCTTCAGCCACCTGTGTCCCTCCTAAAGACAATCACTGGTTTCCTGTGTCTCTTGGAGGAGACAACCTATGCATCTAAATATGAGGAAATGTATGTGTTATACTTTCCCAAAACATACTGACAGCATGTCAACATGAGTAGTACCCTGCCAAGGGTTGTGTTTTGGCAAGTTGGCTCTAGTAGGAGGTCCTGTAGCCATGCAATGTGGTTCCAAAAGGGATTGGGGGAGGGATGGCCAGCTTTTTGGCTCATAGTATAAGATTTTTGGTTCAATATTTGTTCCCTGCTCTTATCAGAGGCCCAAAGTTTGGAGCTTCTGGGTCTTGGTCTGGTCAGTGAACACATTTTCTTTATAAATTAATTCCCTCAGGTATTTCACAACAGTAATGCAAAGCTAGCTGATACACTGATGTTCAGCCATGGATCTCTCTTAGTGCTTTGACTCTTCCTTCATGCTGTCTCTTGGTCAAATTCTCCTGTGGGTGGTTCTCACACCGGCCATCACACACAAACCCTCCCCTGCCTCCACATCCACATTTGGCTTGCCTCTTAACTTACCTCCCTGGGCAGTTCTGAGGCTTCTGGTCCATGCTCTATGTATTGCCACATTAATCTTCTTAATACACAAGGGTGATTATTTTATTATCCTGCAACAAACCTTTCAATATCCCTGGCCTTCCTAACAAAGTATGAGGTTCTTTACTTGAACTCCGAGGTCCATCCTGACCTGTCCATCCCATACTGCGTCCATGTAGGAATGTGCCACTCGCTTCCCACTACACTGCTCATCCTCTCAGCTTACAGACACTTCCTTAAGTTTTTCCAAATTCTGCCTGTTCTTCAATGACGTTATTGGATGGTCCTTCCATGAAATCTTTCTTGACTCAGGTTCCAGGCAGAAATGCTCTTTCTCTTCATGGCCCGGGCATACACAGAGCATCCACCTATTTTCACTGTATTCATTTGTTCCCGTTTTGTCCCTGCTAGACTGGGGTCTTATAGAGAAAAGGTTCATGTCTGTCTTGCACATCTTTGCATCCCTCACCTAACCCCAGGCAGTGTTTCTGCATCCTACCCCACACACTTCACAAGCAGACTGGATGAACAGCTGGCAGGCTAATGTCACAATCTCCCATGTTGTCTCTAAAGAGTTCCAAGTTATTGTTTTAACGTTCCTTAGGGGACTTATAAATAAATGTCTATTTTCCCCCAGATAGGGTACCAATGACAGATCAAGATAAAGATTCCACCAAAGTTCAACTTGGCAAATCAATGAGTTTCTTTAGCTGACTTGCAGAGGATGGGCCAGGGGTTGCTTACAAAAATGTGTGACCCTCAAACAGCTGCACCACCCAAAGTCCCACTCTGTCGTGGACAGTAACCTCATGGTAGCTGCATCATGGAATCTCATTTTCATTTAATCTTTCACTTCCTACATACTTTAACATTTCCCAAGTTCCCTTGTCATTGGGTTAGTAATAGGTAGAATCCCCAGAAGGGTCCTGAAATATCTCTCTCTCCTCCTCCTCCTCCTCCTCTTCCTCCTCCCCCCCTCCTCCTCCTCCCTCTTCCTCCTCCCTCCTC